>NC_000083.6:64589487-64917487 GCF_000001635.26 Mus musculus
CTCCGTGAAAATGTCTCCGCCACTCTGCAGAGTCTCCGGCCTAGTGCTAGATGATGTCCATGGACAGTGAGACTCATGGTTTGGAGAATATAGGATTGGCTGGTCCAGGAATGGTGGGCAGGTGTGTCCGCAGAAATCCTTAGCATCCAGATACAGTGTGTATACAGAAGGTTTAGTATGTCCTCTCCAATGTCCTTCAAGTGCCTACAGCAGGTGCTCCCTGGCACATGGTCAGCAGTTGACACTTATTTGTTCAAAACATTCAAATGTGAAAATTTAAAAAAACCCATCCCAGTGGTTTATATATAAACACAAATGTACATTGTTTGTGAAATGAATGTTTAGTTGCTGTTTTAAAATCCCGTGAATTAAACGAAACAGCAGGAAAGTGAACTTAGGATACCTTTGGTTGTCATCTAAACTGAGCAGTTTTGGCAAGACTGAGTTAGCCTTCAATATAGAATGGCCATATATCAAAATCTAGTGGTTGGTGCCCTGGTTTGCAAAGTGTCGGGGTAGATGATTCTCTGTTTTCAGGTTTCCGTGTCTCCTTAGTGGCTGGATTGGGGACCTGCTGCTACTGCGGCTATGAAGTGGATGATTGAAGCAGTTTAGAAGCTGAGATCCCAGTCTGGATCCTCAGTTTTTCCAGACTGCAAAGGACCCAGAGATTCCCTGTCATTGTGGAAAAACAGACTAGGGAAGAACTAGATTACAGGTGAAAAGCCAGAATGAGGCAATCTCTTTTATAAATTAACATGCTACTAGAAACAAGGGGGAGTTCTCATTGGAACTCTGAAGATGGAAGGGACAGTGGCCATGAACAAGAGCACACCTGGAGTTGGCTCTTCTGAAGCACCCAGGGATTATGGGCTGAGACAGAAAGATGAGGACAACAATCAAGAGTCTTCCTAGACACTTACCTAAAGAGTGAGTCCCAAGAAAGCCACCCATTCCTGGTTTGAAAAAATGTGCCAGGTTCTTTGTTTCATTTAACCATGCAGCAAGTAGCTCAGACCAATATTATAGATTGGCTTGGTAAATACCAGGCTCACAGAAGATGCCTGTGACTTCACACTATTGTAAATAGCTTCTGTGGGTTACACAGTTACATGCAGAGGACACAAACGTAAGGAGGACAAAGGTCACACTCTCAAAACAGACAGCTCCCCCAGTGACTAGTTAGAAGGCACAAAGGCTTTCACACAGCACACGTGCCTTAGCGTCAGCTATCATATGAGTGTACCAGAACCAGAGTCGCTCCATCTTAGCAAGCTCCCCAAGGCACAGAAATAATATTCAAGAAACTGAAACTGAAAATGAAATGGAGGCTTTCAGTTCCCCAACAACCTTGAGGAAAATATTCTCATTTAGTTGAAATATTCTAAGAAAATAATTTACCCTTTTAGCTGTCTCACTTTATATTTTTAAAAACTTTTTACTCATTGAATTTTTTTTTCTAGACAAACTGAGAAAATTGTTCTAGAATTTTCTCTTGAAATAAGTCTCTATAACAGTTGATTATATTACTTTTTATTTGTATGCTTCTTGAATGCTACCTGTCTTCCTTGGTGTCCGGAACTTTTTTTCTACCTAGCCCCTCCTTGGTCTCTTATATGGCTTGTAAGGAAAGAAAGACATTAGCTTTTATCAAAGGCTGAAGTCATCAGATTGCTCTGGAAATATGAATTAATTACTGCAGAATCACTTTAACGCTGTGCACTGGGCACAGGAAAATTAAAATCAGGATTCCAGGCAATCTACACAGGCCAGGAGGCTGGGGTCTGTCCTTGTGCTATTGTGGTCTGTAGTGGGGCTTGAGAATGAAGGCGGGGTGCAGGGACAGAGCAGGCTCCAGACTGTGGAAGCTCCTCTTTGGGAGAGAGCCTGGTGGCTCACTGTGCCTGTCAGGTGGGCTAATGTGCCTGTAAATTTCTTCTGACAGAAAACACATCACATCAGAGCAGCAGCAAAAAACCATACAGCCAAACACAGCGAAAGGCAGAAAACTAGGCCTTTCAGAGGGATCAAAATAGACCAGAGTGAGGAGACACAAGGCGTTGACAATAAACAGAAGCCAGGATGAGCTGCAATCACGCTTTAAAGGCAAAGGCATCTATCATTTATAGTCTGAAGAGACGCTTCTCTCGCAGCCCTTGCTTGTGTATTATTTGGCAATTGCAGTTCAAGGTCACGATCTCCGAGGGCAAAAGGAATCAGATTCAAGAGTTAATATTTGCCGCGACTGACTTTGTAATCGTATGAATATTAAATATGTAGAAATAATTGTAAGCACATTATCTCTATGTCTCTACGCATGACTTTAATTTTTAATGTAATCTTTTTATCTGCTTTTCCTCAGCTGACTGTGGCCCTGTGATTTGCATAGCTAGAATGATCCATGCTGTCTATTTGGTAATGAAGTCACTCACTGAGTGGGCGGGGCTTCTAGGGTGTCGGGAAGGAGAGAGCAGAAATGAACTCTTGTATTCTCAGGTAAGTTGGAAGTTAATCTTGGACCATCTATATTTTTTTTCATTGTAATTTGATATTATCCCTTTATAATAAATCTAAAAAACAGTGTCCTATGTTCTGGTCTCTTATACTTCTGCATGTGTATTTTGAACAGGTATAATCTTAATTATATATGTGTTTAATTTTGTCTCCTGTTTTTCTTAACTTTTCTGATTATAAACTAGTAATCAAATTAGGGCTCCATAATATAGTCACCCAGGAAGTTTCTTGTGGCTAGCGGAGCAGAACAACATTCTTGTTAGGCAGAGCAAAATTTTTGTTAGATATAACACACAAGTTTTACTGCAAAGCAGCATAGAAAACTACACAGCGCGGGCCTCCATTTCTTACCCGCTAATAGGGCTAATAAGACAGTTCCTCTCGTTGAGTGTTCCTGGGTAGAGTCAAAGGATCTACAAGAAGGACTTGGCCTTACCCAAAAAATCTAGGCAAAAAGTCAATTGTATTGGATTTCGAAATTATGGGGGAAACTGTGTTTTCTGGGAACTTGCCATCATCTTGAAACACTGTGTGTCCCCTTTCTGAGTGACAGCACCTTCCTTCCCCTTTCCCAGGGACAGCACCCCTTTCCCCTTAGCTTGTTACTTAGTGCTATTGTTTTATTGTTTTGGGTCATAACTTCCATACAAGAACACTTACCTACAGAGATATTTGAGGTTTTGCTTGCCATTGAACTTGATACAGATAGGAAGACACAAGTACACACACACACACACACACACACACACCTATTCATACAAGTACACACACCACTAAGTTGGTATCTAGACGGAATACAATCTCAGGCTGCTTTTGTTGCGATGAAGAAAGCTTTGGCCAGGAAACTAGAGGGCTTGGCTTCCTACCCACTCTTTCTGAAACCCTGGGTGAGGATTTTGTTCCTTGGAGCTGGTTGTACTGTTGTTGAAGCCTTAGAGTACTCAGTCACTAATCTGTTCCTTGTTGAGTACGGCATATGAAAACTAAGAGCCAGAGAGGATCCAGAGAAAACAGCTTAAGGCTGCTGGAAGCCAGCCTGATTTCACATTGTGCCAGTATCCATGACAGAGAGCAAAGGGCTGTTGAAAATGGAAGGATGATCTTACATCACAAACAGTTTTCTAGCCTCTCATGTGTACATATTTAGGTATATTATTGACCTTAATTATCATGTGAATAGAAGACATTTTTCCTCAGAGTAAATCATAAAGATTGTGATGTCAAAAGAGTTGGGAGTTTGAATAACTTATCGTATTTTGCAGGTCTTCCTGGAGAGAGAGTTTGTTTTGCTTGTTTGTTTGTTTGTTTGTTTGTTTGTTTTTTAAACACAATCCATTCTCCCTGTAGAAGCACCATTTCCTACAACTGATGCCTATGATGAATGTCTTAGGTTCGCTCCCTCAATGTGCCTCCACCAGCCTTTCCTATTTCCTTTATACTACAGAGGCCAGAGGCTTGCCTCTCCTAGACTTCTTTGTACCCAGAGTTGTAGATCTGAAGTATGCTTGTCCATTGGGCATACTCA
This sequence comes from Mus musculus, assembly GCF_000001635.26. Lineage (NCBI taxonomy): Eukaryota > Metazoa > Chordata > Mammalia > Rodentia > Muridae > Mus > Mus musculus. The sequence goes on from NC_000083.6 coordinate 64,593,527, forward strand.
CTGTAGATTTGGAAGGCAGCAGTGTGAGCATCCTCCTGGCCAGTCAGTGACTTTCCTTTCTGTATCCATGCACCTCAGCTCATTACTCAGACACCGAGGAACAATAGGCAGTGGCAGGGAACAGCAGAGCATTTGGATGCTCAGGTATCTTGTAGCGTGATGACTCTGAACACACAGAGCTCTGACCTTGTTCCAGTAGCCGTGAGAGCTATTAGCCACACGGATAGGTCAGCTCTGTACTGTTCTGTCAATCATTCTTGGAGGCTCTTCTGTATCCCACCTCGACAATTTGGACATTAATTTTGTAATGTCCCTTATTAAATAACCTAAAGAACCTAAAAATGTTTAGGTAGTTAACCCTGAATCTGAACAACACAGTCCCAAGTGTAACCATGGAACATCTATTCACTTTGCAAAAGCTAATTATATTCAATTCTATTTTTTGTTTGTTTGTTTTTGAAACAGGGTTTCTCTGTATAGCCCTGGCTGCCCTGAAATTGACTCTGTAGACCAGGCTGGCCTTGAACTCAGAGATGCACCTGCCTCTGCCTCCTGAGTGCTGAGATAGTGAACTCAACTTTATAGAATGCTAGAGGAAACAGAGACTTTTTTAAAATGAAAGAACCAAGCTGTGCATTTAATAGTTATGTACTTTAAACCAAGTTATTTCATCTTTCAGCATCTGAGTTTCAATAAAGATGAAACAGCTATCAACACATTAATGATAAGAGCTAAACGAGGAAATGTGTCCAACACGCAGCATAGACTTACTTGCTTCATGTCTTTCTATCAAAATATTGGCTTCCCTGTACTGGTTCAGATGACGAAGATTTCTTTTCAGTAATCCTCTTTAAAGGGCATTGAAGAAAATACTGTGGGAAGAAATAGTGCCGATTCGTAAAGCTAAGACTATCTTTTGAAATTTTATTTTCATTTTATGTGTAGGGGAGTTCTTCCTATTTCTGTGTGTGTGTGTGTGTACCATGTGCATGGCTGGTGCTCACATAGGCCAGAAGAGGGCGCTGAATCTTCTGGAACTAGAATTTATAGATGGTTGTGAGCTGGCATATGGAGGACTTTGGAAGAGCAGCCAGTGCCCTTATCCATTGAGCCATGTCTCTCCAGTCCTAAGAACAGTTTTAAATATAGACTAGCAAACAGACCTCTATTATAAGTCAGGGCGACTAATTTATTCCTAGCACTAGTGAGCCCACCCCATTTGGTGCCTCAGAGCCTAGACAACCATTAATTAATTCGGAAGGTATCTATTAAGCCTCACTATTGATAGGTATTATTCTACTAAATGAGATACAGTGGCAAACCATAAGACTTCCAGGAGCTCATATCCTACTGGGAAAGACAGATGGAAGCCATGTCAATCAATGATGGGAAGAGTTCTGGAGACAAGGCTCTCACCCTCCAGCTTCTGTCTTCTGCTGCTGCTCTCTTCAGGGACCTGTGTCCTCTCCACTCAACCCTTCCCCAAGTTTCTGTCATGGATAGAAAGTTCAGCTAGAGAAAGAACACACCACAAGGTCAAGGTTGAGGTTGTCTTTCATAGGTTGGTGGTTTCAGGACTCAGGAAGGATCTTTAGTCAGCTACTGCTTCATAGATACAGGTAGAAGTAGGAGATAGCCGGGTGAGAGACAAAGGAACACGTCCAAGTTTGTTCCGGTTTCCCATGTCTTTGGAGTCCTACTGTGTCTAAGGTAGAGGGTTCAGGTGGGAATCACAGGTATGGTTTATGGTGTAGGGTTTATAGCTTATGGTTTACGGTTTATAGCCATAGTCAAGGAATACAGAATCGGAGTATTTCCTATTTCTGTGGTATGTGGTAAGCAAACTGGCTTTTGGGAGGAGCTATTATTTGGTTATTCAGTTATTTTTTTTGACAAGGGCAGCCCTGAGAAATGGCCCCACCTGAAGTGTCGTTAGGATAACCAGAAAGAATGTAAATCCTCAGCAGACAGAATTCCCCAACAACCAGGAAGCAAAGGGCTGAACCTTCTATGTGTTTTGGTTTTCTACCATCGTAACTATAAAATCTTCAAAAGTTCAGTGAGCACCAGAGAGAGCGTGTATCTAATGAGGTACCACTTCCCTCATTAGAATGGTTATTATCAACTCCAGGAAGGCACTGACTCATACATTAAAAGCATTTTTTTCCTCATTACTAAGGCACAAGTTGAGCAGGTGTGAAATGGCATCTTTAGAAGAGTGTAACTGTTTGTGGTTGAAGCCAGCCTTGAGTACGGTCCTTACTTTCACCTTGTTTGAGACAGGGTCTCTTGTTCACCACTGTGCTGTGTGCGCTCCACTAGTTGGCCAATAGCTTTGAGGGACCCTCCTGTCTCCACCTCCCGTGATGCTAGAGGAGTAATGGAGCTACTGATGCGCCGCACACTGTCGAGTTTTGTCTGGGGGTTCAAACCCGTGCTCTTCAGGCTTGCTAAACAAGTAGTTTACTATTGAAATTTTCTTCAGCCTAAGCAAGGCAGCGTCTCACTAGATACTGCTTGCTCTCCGATGTCATTGCAACATGACTCCCAAGATACCATAGTAAAAGGCCTTAGTGGAATAAATCACAAGTGATAGGATATAAATCAATTTTCTAGAAAAGAGAAGCTGCTTGTAGGTTATAGATTGTAAACACACACACTCTCTCTCACACACACACTCATTAACACACACATACACACACTTATATATTCACACACACACTGTCACACACTCACACACACAGTTATACATACTCACACACAGTGGTATTGCTGGGTCATAGGGCAGTTCTATTTTCCGGTATGCAGGGAATTTTCCTAGTGTTTTCCATAAACGGTACCGATTTCTATCTAAAACTGTACTAGGAATTGTTTCTCTTAATGTGGCAGTTTGTAAGCCCTCCAACAGTTTACAAGGGCCCCCTTTATGCCATCCCCTCAATAACAGTATTTTACTCCTTTCCAAAACCATCATAACAAGTATGAAGTGATATCTATCGTGATTTTAATGTGTAAGTCTCTGATAATTAATGTTGTTGAACACTCTTTTTTTTAATATTGCTGTTGGCTATTTATATGTCTTCTATGGAAAATATTTATTTAGGTCCCTTACTTATTTAAAATTGTTGTTTTTCCTTTGATTTGTATGATTTTGTTATATAGTATGTGCTAGCTGGGTGGCTGCTTTCTGTACCAGTCCACACATACCAAGGCTGTTACAGTGAGATAGGATGCCACAAATAACCTAAATTTATTTTCTCAGAGTCCTGAGGCCAGCGGTCTAAAATCAAAGTGCCAGCCGAGCTGTCGTGTCTCTCACTGCTTAAAATCACGTCATCAGCTGGCCAGTGGTGGCGCACGCCTTTAATTCCAGCACTTGGGAGGCAGAGACAGGTGGATTTCTGAGTTCGAAGGCAGCCTGGTCTGCAAAGTGAGTTCCAGGACAGCCAGGGCTACACAGAGAAACCCTGTCACAAAAAACCAAAAAAAAAAAAAAAAAAAAAAAAAAAAATCATGTCATCAGATGGCTATGGTGTGCATCATGTATGTTATAGTATAGTATGTTTCTCTCTTTTAAGGACACCAATTAGATTAGATTAGGGCTCCGAGTTTACAACTTCCTTTGAAGTTTGTCAGTGTACACTCCCTACACCAAATAAACAAGCCCTCCTCCTGCATAGTGATATGCCCTTTTGTTTGTGTATTGTGGCTGCGGCACAAGGTCTTTCCTGAGAGGGCAACCAAATCATTCCAGGTCTGTGGGCTGACTTAGGTCTGAGAGCTGACTGAAAGTCTATGCCTCTCTACTGTGGCAACTAAAGTCAGAGTTTAGCTAACTGATCTAGAACCCTGCCTGTTGGAAATAAGTGACATCCTATTTTAGCTGCCTATATGCTGTTTTCTGAGGACATCTCTCGTGGGCCCGGGTAGGTTGCTACTCTAAAGACAAATGAGTCTACTCTGTCTATTGCTTAAACACTGCTTGGACTCTGCTATTCTGGACTCCTGTCATCTCCATGAAAATCAGGGAGGTCAGCTGAACCATTATCTAGGGCCATGCCTGGCCCATGGGAGAATCCACAGAGTACCTCCACCCCCCACCCCCATCCGTCTCAAAACTTCAATAATGGTAATATCTTCTGTGTCACTGCATGGAGCACAGCTGGGGCATGGGCTTGCAAGCTACATGTGATAAATCTAGTAACAGTATTTGTTTTCCTCTAAGTTGTTAAATTTCCTTTTCCACTCCATGCCATGACGCTCTGGCATCTCCGTCTCATACACTATCCACCAGTCAAGTCACCTCGGGTTGCGGGAGCTGAATGCTTGAGAGTAGAAACACATTTAAAAGTAGATCGACTTTCATTTTCTGCACATCAGTGCATTTGCTTGCAGGTATAGCTGTGCATCATATGCATACAGTACCCCAGGAGGCCACGGGAGGGCGTCAGGTCCTCTGGCGCTGGAGTCAGTGTCCCAGGTTGTCAGATTGGTGCTGGGAACCCAAGCCTTCTGTGGGAGCAACAAGTGCTCTTAAACATTGAGGCATCCTTCCAGCCCAGAGTAGGAATACATGTTTGCTACATTGTGTTACAGTCTTTATTTCATGGCCTCATATCTTTAGAAACCATTTCGAAGCATTGTTCCCAGATTTTTTGCTGACATATATTAGACACAATTGTAATTATTTTGTTATATGAATCATTGCTTCATTTTATTCCACAAGAACACACAGTCCAATGGGATCATATTCTCAGGTAGTTGGTTGTGGTGGTTTTAGGAAAGATGTGAATTCTGTGTCAAGGAATTTGCCCAGATAAAGACAATCACTTTTGGTAGACTTTCTTGAACAGATGAGTATTTTAGGAAAAAAAAATGCATACAACCCCCAAACCTGAAAGATGACAATTTTTTTTTTTTTGAGACAGGGTTTCTCTGTGTATCCCTGGCTGTCCTGGAACTCATTTTGTAGACCAGGCTGGCCTCGAACTCAGAAATCCACCTGCCTCTGCCTCCCAAGTGCTGGGAGTAAAGGCGTGTGCCACCGCCCGGCTTATAGTGATGTTTTACTTGCATGTAAGTCTGGGTACAACATGCGGTACTAGTGTTCAAAGAGACCAGAAGGTACTAGAATCCTCTGAGACTGAGGGATGGCCTACTGAGCTGACTGTATGTGGGTACAGGACCCAGGTCCTTTCTTTAGACCAGTGGTTCTCAACCTTCCTAAAACCTCCACCCTTTAATTCAGTTCCTCATGTTGTGGTGACTCCTAGACACATTTTTTTTTTGCTGCTACTTCATAACTATAATTTTATTACTGTTATGAATCATAATGTAAAATATCCGTGTTTCCTGAGACTCTTAGGTGACTCTTGTGAAAGGGAGCCTTCAAAGGGGTGGAGACCATAGATTGTGAACCACTGTTCTAGACAAACAGCCAGTGTCCTTAACCACTAAGCCATCTCTCCAGTCCAAAACGACAAGGGTTTTAAGCAAAGGAAACCTGGTCTGCTTAGCCACAGAATGACACCCTGCTTCGCTTGGCAAGGGAGACTTAGTCTGACTGTACAAGTCTGTGCTGGGGATGGGATGGGTCACAGAGAACAGAACTGCTAGTCCTAGCCTTGGCTAACTCATTCCAAATTTTAGGATTTTATCAATCACAAGTTAACCCATCAACTTTTTAGAGGAAGGAAAAACAAAAACAAAAACAAAAACAAAAAACCTTGCCATGTCTGAGAATTCAATAGTAACAATAAGTTCAGTGGCTCTAAAACCAAAGTAGAACATTTGATCTTCAGTTATAGAATTCTCCTTGCTACAAGAGGAATCGCTTTGATCCTCATACCTTAAGGATAGCTGATAGACAGGGACTTGCCATTTTTCTTATAAGCATTCGCAAGCACTCCAATGCCTACCACCACCATTGTTATTTAGTCACTTTCGTTGATGTCACCTAGTCCCCATGTACTCGCTCCATTGGCACGTCATCAGAATCAACCACAGGTGATGGCTTAATTAACTGTGATGCTCTTCATGACCCAAATTATCATTCTATTTTCCGTTGGCAAGGAGCTTGAGGCGAAAGTCAACCGATCTGACCTTTAAATCCGTCTTTATGGGTCTCTCTTGGGACTACTTCCTGGACACGGAGGGCTTAGTAAAACTAATTCTTAACTTTAATAGGGAGTTAAATAACCAAGAATTTCCTAGCAAGAAGAAAACCAGAAAGACTATAGACAGCAACTGTGGAGAGCAGGGCTTATAGTTACCTCTTGGACTGATAAAGGGCCCCCAAAAGATGGGTTTCCCATCCAGTCAAGGGCTAAGAGACAGACCTTATGGAGACAGCAGTATGGTTAATTGAAGAGCAGGCATCACTCTGATACTGTTCCCGAACTTGCTATACATTGTTAACAGGGTGCCAGGAAAGTATCCACGACCAACACCATTACAGAACTGTTGGCCAGGGGGGAGCTCTGTACTTGAAAAAGTCAGGAATGCTAGGAGAAACTGCTTATCAGATGTACTAGAACCAGGAAGCAAGTTCCTTTATTTCCTGTAATGTCTCTTCAGCACCCTCTACTGACACAGTGTCCCAGAAGGGTGAAGAGAAACCTCCTTAAAAGGCCCAGATTCATTTTCACAGAGTAGTGGAAAAGGGCGAATTTGGAGCTTGAGACCATAATTCAATAGTGGGTACAGGCATTTCTTAGATCCCCCTCTTACTAGATTTTGTCGCCAGATGTCTACATCTGCCTACAAGAGGCTTTGTCAGCCTCCCTTTTCCCCTGGTTTCACCAGGATGTCGCCAAAAGCAAGAGGAAAAGATGAGTCCTTTTTAGGCTCCTCAGATTTCTTGTCTACCTCCCCTTCCAGCCCTGCACAGACCCTTCCAAGGCAGGCTGATCTGGGCGTTCCAGGATAGAAGACGCGACAAGAGGATGGAATCTGGGGAATGAACCACTGTCGCTCTGGACCTTAGGCTGCTGGAGCCCTGGAGGCACCTCTCTGCTGGCCTCAATTCCTGCAAAGCCGCCTCCCTTGTCACTGAAGCCTCTTGAGGTCTTCCTACTGTCAGGGCCCAGTGAGGCAGGCGCTGGGCGGGCCTGGCGGGCGGCGCGCTGTGATTGGGCGCCAGGGGGCCCGCCCCCTCATCCCGGCGCGTCGGGAGGGGGCGGGGCCAGCCGGCTGCCCAGCTCCAGGGCTGCGGGCGCCTATTGACCCAACGGCCGCTGCGCCGCCGCCGCTGCCGCCGCCGCCGTCTCCTCCGGCTCGTGGCGGGCGGTACAGGAGCGCCGAGTGGCGCTGGGGAACCGGCTCTTCCTTTCGCGGCTGCCGCCGCCATCTCCGCGTTCTCGGGGCGGGAAGGAGGGGGTGCTCCACGGCTGCAGCTGGAGCGGGCTCCTCTCCGGGGACGGTCCTCTCCTCCTCCCTCGGCTTGCCTCCTCCCGGCGCTGCCCGCCCCCTGCGCCCTCCGCGTGCAGCCCGGGCCCGCGAGGGGGAAGGTAGGGGCGGCGGGGGCCGGGAGAGGCCGGGGATCGGACGCACACGCCGAGGAAAGTCCTGGATTGCAGCGCTCCGGCGCACAGGGTGCACCCGGGTCGGGCCCCCGCAGTAGCCGCGGCAGGAAGGGGTTCTTCGGCGGGCACGCGGGGGCGGTGTGGCGGGGGTGGGCCTGGGTGTCCCGGCGCTAAGTTGTGGGGCACGGCGCCTCCAGGTCCAGTTCCTTCTTCCGCGCGCTCCTTGCTCCCAGCGCCGCACACTCGGCCCCGGAGCCGCGGAACCCGCGCGTTCTCTGGGCGCGGAGGACACGCCTGCCCTTGTCGAGAAAACTTTTCCTGCCGACTCAGTCGTGCCGGCCCGTGGCAGGAAGTCGGGCAGAGACCTCTCCTCTGACTGCTCCGACCGCCCTACCGGGTAGCGCTATCCTGCAGGAAAGCAAGTTTGTGGGGACCTTTGCCTTGCTCTCCAGGAGTCTGCCTTGCAGGGACGGCCGGCCTTGGGGAGGGCAGCGGGCCAGGGCGTAGGCCGAGGGCGCGTGGTGGCTCCGGAGACGAGGTGCGGAGCGCAGCCGGGACCCGCGCCGTAGCGCGCGAAGGGTGTGCGGCCGGGAGCAGGGAGCCCTCGGCGATCGCCGGCTGGAGTCCTCAGTCTTCTGCCTCCTTCGGGTGAGGACCGCGTCCTGGCCCCGAGTCCATCGAGGAAAATGAAGTTAAGTCGCCAGTTCACCGTGTTTGGCAGCGCGATCTTCTGCGTCGTAATCTTCTCACTCTACCTGATGCTGGACAGGGGTCACTTGGACTACCCTCGGGGCCCGCGCCAGGAGGGCTCCTTTCCGCAGGTAAGCACCTGGTGGCGGGCGCAAGCTGGAGGGCTGGTCCCGGGGCTCGCACTTCTCGGCACCGGGGCAGGGTGAGGCCGCACCCGACGACCGGCAGAGCCTCATCCGGCTTGCTGAGGTTTCGGACCGCTGAGTTTGCAAAGTGCTGGGCGTCATGCGGTGGCAGCCTTGGCACCGGGCAAAAGAGGACATATTCCCACATTTGCACCCGGGCCTGTGGAAGTGGGCTCGGCCACCTGCTGGTGGGGAACCGGTGTGAGTGTCGCCCCTAAGCTAGCTCAGGGTTAAAGCTGCCAGAGGCCGCCCAGATCCCTGAACGCACCGAGGCGCGGAAATTGATTAAACACAGCCCACCTAGGCAGATTTCTGTTTCTGACCCCTTTCCCTTTCACTGTCTCTTAAGAGATAAAAAAGTTTATTTCCTGTTGCAGCCCTTTGAGATATGGATAGTAGGGTTGATTTTAGTGTCGTCATGCTTCAGCTGTTACCTCGGGTTGGTTTGGAGCAGAGTGGGGAAGCGCCTGTTATTCTCTCACTGGAAGCTGTGCGGCGCTCAGTTCTCTGCGGGGTGGTCCAGCTGGCAGAGGAGTTGAACAAACGACCCACCCGAAGTCTTTCAGGAAAAGTTACTAGCAAATAACAAGAAATGGATGCAATAGGTTCTGTGTGGGAGGTGACCACGTAGCAATTGAGAGTGGCCTTTACGGCTTTTCTCTGTTGACACACATACATTTTAGTAGAAGCAGATGTGTGGAGAAATCCGAAGAATCCAAGTGTTGACAAGCTAACAACTAGTTGACCAGAGCAATCTACAACCTACCCGAATAAGGCTGATGTTTTGCCTTTTTTTTTCTTTTAATATGACAGTTTAAATGACTGGAAATAGCCCTTGCCATTTCTTCTGATATGCCAGGGTCAATGGCTTGGTGGGAATTTAATGAAATCGGAACGAGGACTTGCGGATTCTGTCATTAGTACACAGCACTAGAAGTATTTTTTTCTTTTAGAAGTGTGGAAATAAAAAGCTGGCCACAGACAGATGTTTCCAAATGTTTACAGCTTCTGCTTCCCCTATAGAGCACAGAGAGAAAATATATAACACATGCTCTCTGCTGCCTTTAAATTTTGAACTTGGGAGTTTGCACCGGCCTTGTGCAAAGGCTGGAGTAAACTGGCAGCCAGGGCCCGGGAGATCTGAGCTTTGTCCCACATGCTCTCTAATTTTGGAGTTAAATGTACCTTTCTCCCCCCAACCCCATTTTCAGAGTTTTCTCTTTGCACGAAATATATAAATGGAACTCCTCTTGCCCAGTGACGTCTTAATAGTGTCCTCTAGCTTTGGCTGGGTGATCGCTTGAACATGATTTATGCGAACATCTGCATGGGGTTCTCTGGCAACCTTGACATTTCCCTCTGTTTCTAAAGCAGCGAGTGACTCATTCTGTTACTGAGACATCTCAGGCAGTTGGTTCTCCCATTTTCGTATGAACCCCCAGCTCACTGAGAAGTTGAGGGTTTGCCTAGAGTGTACAGCATTTGGCAGAGCGGTGGTGGTGACCTTAGGAAGTGGTGCGTTGTCTGTTCCGAGAGAGAGAGAGAGAGAGAGAGAGAGAGAGAGAGAGAGAGAGAGAGAGGTGGGGGGGGCTTGGGAGTGGCATCCTCTGTGCTTTATCTGGACTTCATTGTAGAGAGAAGGTTTAGAATAGGTGGGCCACTGAATCTCCCAGTAGCTAAACTCCATAAGCCCTCTTCGTAAGTCTCACGTGTTTGACCATTAACTTCATGTGATGAACCTATCTCCCCAGCTACTGCTCAGTTGGTGGGAAACTGAGGCTTGGGAGCTTCCTGAGCCCAAGGTCGCTTAGGCAAAGTCTGGGACTTGAACAGGCAGCTCTCAGAGTATAGTCTCAGAGTCACAAAGCTGTCTTGCTAGAACTGGGCTCCAGCCTGCCTGTTGTCGGAATTGTGTAGAACAGAAATAGACTTGCTGGTGGTGACTTAGCTTATGATCCACCCCCCACCCCCCCACCCCCGGAAAAGTAAGCTCTAGTATGAAGACAGAATGAATGTGGTCCTTTTCAGGGCTTCAGATTTACGCTTTCCCAGAGAGTCTTCTAATTTACTTTTACAGCCAAACATTATTACGATGCAAACCATTAGGAAGCAGAGCATCCAAACGTGCACATTCTTTCATTTTATTTCTATGTCTGCACTGTATGTTAACCTTAATTTCACAACAATCCCCAGCATTGTAAAACTATGTTGCCCTCCGTTTCTTGAACAGGTTTTGGTGCGATTCTTGAGTTTCAGTAGAGCTAATTTGGTCAGTGTATGCTGAGGTTGCTTGGTGACCTGTATCCACTCAACCAGAAAGGTTATCTTGTCCATTCTAGTTTCTCTCTCTTGATGTGGAAACTTCAGTTAGGTATGCGGTCCATTTGGTTTGCAAACTGTAGTTTTAGGCCATCCCCGGGTGAGAGCAATCTGTTTTTTGTTGTTCTTTGGACTTTTGTTCATTTACCTTCTTTAGCAACTCTTATTTCCTGCCACCTGTTCAGTCCTGGGGCAAGGGTAGGCACCGCCTCATCCATGCCCCGCCCCCTGCCCCTCATGCCCTCCCCCTGCCCCCCTCCCTCCAAATTTGGCCTGCCTAAGAAGAACCCTTAGAGGGCTTTCTCTTGAGTGTTACTTTAAGAATTCCTTATGGCCAAGGCAGCAGGTAGCCTACATTTTTAGAGTTATTTGATCTCAGTTTAAAAAAAAAAAAAAAAAGTAAAACCAAGCAAAAACAAACCTCCAGTCTGCCTGAGAGGTGGGCCAGACCTAATGCCTTGAAAATACTTTATGCTAGCTATGAGAAAGTCAGCAGACTGGGTGGAGAAATGTTTACATCTCCCTGGAAGGGCAGGCCATTCCAACAGGCAATCTCGTGTGCACAATAGAAATACCACTAGGCTCATGCTGCTATCTAGAGTATTAAGACAAGGAATCAGGATTTTTATAACAGAGAGTCGGTCTTTAACTAGTGTATCACATGATGTAGGGGCTGATGTTGCTTTTGAACATCTCTTCAGAAGTTGGAAAGTCATGAAAATGTACAGGCCAAGTCCAGACTTGATCTTTGGGCTCAGAGAACATTTATCAAGTGAGAAAAGTGAAAACGTGTTGAAGTAGTTGATTTGAAAGTTGTTATGATAAGAACTTTGGTGCTGTAAAAAAAACAAAAAACAAAACACAACAAAACACAGGATCTTGCAACTAGATGTATATATAGACGTATGCTTAAATGCTTCATACCACTTGGGAAACTGAGGCAGGAGTATTGGTGCATGTCCTGGGGCCAGCCTAAGCTATGTAGACATAAGCCAACACCCTCACAGAAGCAAAAACCACACCCATGATTTTTGAGTCCCACAAAGAACGTGTTAATAAAAATTGATCCACAGCAGTAAGTGTGATGAGATCTTCATCGCCCGGCTGCTGTATCCTTGTTTCTTATAAATTGTTTAGTCTGAAGCATATCTAATAAAAATGATCTCCTACCCCCTGCCCCCTCCGGGCAGTGCTGTACTGTATTTAGGACAACAGCCCTCGCTGCTTGGGTTTGTTTAGGGAGCATAATAGGGGGGTTGCCTGGGTTCCTGGGCTATAATGGTTGAGATCTAAGACTTCTGGGAAGGGATGGAGCTCTGATTGCAATCACGATTAGAAATTCAAGTATTGTGAGGTGGACCCTCTCCATCCCCTTCCGAGATTAGTAGTCTCTGGGACTCCTCTGCAAAGCACAGGTCTCAGACTTGAGCTTCTGGGAATAAAGTGGGCCAGATGCCCTGGCTATGTCTGATCCAAAGGCTTTTATTAACAGGTGTCATGATTGCATTCACTGAAAGGGGATTGTTCCATTAGTCATTCATTAGCCTTAAGGGATTGCTGGGCTCTGGACAGAACACTAATGAAGTGACCACTTCTGTATGGTTTTTACTCTGAGCTTGCTGTTGGTTTTGTGATGTTAGAACATTCACCTAAAAACTGAGGGGTGGTACTTGCTGGCCCCTCCCATTCTCCAGTTTTCTCTGTTCAGAGACCTCAGCTTCTCCTGGTTGTTTCCCTATTTCTATAGAAAACTCTTTAAGAAAATCAAAGGGTATTCATCTGCTCTGGTGAGCAGATTTCTGATTTCTGAAGGGGTCGTTATATTTTTGGACCTTGTTCCTTTGGGGTCAAGTGCCCCATGAGGCAGCCTCTTGATTGTAAGTGTTTCTCCAGAACTACAGAGAGGAATGCTGTAAAGTGGAGACCCTCACCTCCTTTTATAGTAGTTGATAGAAGATTGATCAAGGGAGGAAGCAGAACACTTGAATCCAAACAGGTTTTAATTGCCCTCCCTAAGCCCTTCCTAGTTTCGTGGTTGAAACCATGTTCCAGTTCAGACTTTGAGAATTGACAGCATTGATGTGGAACTCACACCCTGCCCTTTAATGATGCTGCTGGTGTTGCCTCCTGATACAGAAGAAGTAATTTATCTTGAATAAACTGTTGAGTAAGACTAGATGGAATATTGGAGAGAGAGTGTTTAAGGTCATATCATTTTATACAGATAACAAGTATCTAACAAAGTATCCTAAGCCTAACAGTATCTCCTAAGGAAACCCCCGTGTAGAGGTGCTGGGGTTTATAACTGCATGTGCTATCTTTCCTCCTCCACTCTAGGGCTTTATAACTCTTTGCTGTTGATACTTGGGTCAGATAATTCTTTGGTGTTGAGGCTTTCGTCTGTGTGGTAGGGTATCTGGCAGTACTCCGTTCTCTTCCTGGTATATACTGGCAGCCACTTGTCTTCTTTCTTGTCCTCATTTGTAGCAATCAGAAATCTTCCCAGACATCTGCTAGATATAAATAGCCTCTGTTTGGGGTTTGGGGGGACTACTGTCCCTACTGAAAATCAGTTTGGCTATGGTCTGGACAAAGGCCTATTTTTTTTTTTTTAACACAGTGTACTTTCTAGGTATTTTCCACTTTAGGAGAGTGAGACTGAAAGGCCCTGGTTCTAATGCTCAGAAGGATAAGAGGTATATTTACATATTCATACTGTATTTTTTTTTCCTCTGGATACATAAAATTCAGTGACATATCTAGGACCACAATATGTTACAGAAAACATACAGATACATCATGTTCGTGCACAAGGTAAAGAAAAAAATGGAAGGTTAACTTACCTTTGCCACCTGGTTGTACACGGTCTGATAAAAGCGACCTGTTCACATCGTAGCTCCTAGGTGGCTTTGCTTTCTCCAAGTTCATTGGAGGTTGGCAGAAGCCTCGATTTACTCTCCTTGCTGTTTAGAGGTAAGATACATAGATCATTTGCAAGCTTTATTTGAAAGTCTGAAGTTCTCTCAGCTTGGATTTCTTTTTGGGCAGTGTGATGATCTGGCTGATGCATTTCGAGTGCCTCCTTGAGATGCATAGAAGCGGGTGGGGTGGGGAACTGTGGAAGTAAGTGTTCACTGTGGCTTGCCTTCCAAACAATGTCTTTAAAGACCGGATGGGAGATGAGCAGGAAGCCTTGAGGTTGTTGTCCTTACGCCTAAACCAACTGTGAGGTAGATGATTGGCCTCGTGTCTTTGTAGGGCCACAGCTAAAAGGGATTTTTACATCTTTAATATTTCTTTTCATTTCATGTCCATAGCTAGTTGCGTGTGAATCCTCTTAGAACAGTCAAATAAATGGCTGGGCAGAAACCTTCTGGGCCACAAACCCCAAAACATTTATTACCTGATGCCTTTCAGAAGACGACTTGATAATCCTGGGTCTAAATTCTTCTCTTCGTTCTTCTCTGTTGTTGGAGGCAGACATTGTGCTGAAGCAAAAGGTAGAACCCTTGAAGATAAAATTCTTATAAATTGGGTATTAAATAAGCATTGGTCAAAATTTATATCTCAAAGGCAGGGTTCAAAACTTGTGTTTATCTGCATGCCTCATAGATTTCCAGGTATCCGTGGGGCATGTCCATGCTAGAGCACAGAGGCACGTGATACACGTAAGTTTCACCTGAGATTTAAAATTAATTAATTATTTACTTACTTTTTTACTTACTAGCATTGCTAATGTGCTAGGAATTGAACCTTGGGCCTTACACGTTAGGTAAGTGCTCTCCCACTGAACCACAATCCCATCACCACCCCACCTCCCTGTCCTTCTCCTTTCCTATTTTTATTTTGAGGCAAGGTCTTTAAAGAGTTGTATAGCCTGGCCTAGAACTCACTGTAGTTTAGGCAGGCCCTCAACTTGTTTTCTTCCTGCCTCAGCCTCTAGAGTAGCCAGGATGACAGCCTGTACCACCAGACCCTAGACTTTGAAAGTTTCTTGCTAGAGGACTGCCCTGTGTGTGAGTGTTCCGGACCGTGCACCAGGCAGGACGAGTATATACCTTCAGGATTGGAACCTATAACTCTGTTGAGTCTTGCTGCTTGCTGTGACTCCCAGGTGGAGTACAGAGCTCAATCTGAATATTTGGGTTAGTCAGTAAGGCTGAAGCAGAGACCACACGTGGGTATCTTTCATAACCTATTTGCACAGAACAGGACAGTTCTCTCTGTTGTCCGGAGGGTTGCCCAGGGTGTAGACTGCTGTTCTGCTCACTAAAGAATACTTTGTTTTTCCCTATAATTGATTGCTCCTAAAGCTTATGTATAGCTTTCTTCTTGGTTGTGTCTCTAGAGGTTGTACCATCGTCTTTAAACCATAGTACACTTGGTTTGAACTAAATGGGTGTGGCATCTCTCACTGTTTATGGCTGGTGTTTTAAGTCTTTTTCTCTTCCTTTATTTTCTTTCCCCCTTCAGTGTGTGCTGTGTGTATTTGTCCAGATGGCTTTCTTTTTCAGTCTAGGAATATTTTCCTCTCCTTTCCTTTCCTTTCCTTTCCTTTCCTTTCCTTTCCTTTCCTTTCCTTTCCTTTCCTTTCCTTTCCTTTCCTTTCCTTTCCTTTCCTTTCCTTTCCTTTCCTTCGAAGGGCAAAATGGATCCTGAACCAGACCTTATGCTGTGCTCTTTCTAGTGAACCACTTCATCTTGGATCAGGAGAACTGGCAGTCTTAACAGTGATCTGTCTTTTAACTCCTTTAGTGAAGGTAAATAATAAAAGAAACAGCCTCCCCCACACCCCACAAGCACAGAGGTGTGCATTGACAGCTCTTTCTTCTTTGTTGGCCAACCCAGTCCAGCTTCAGTTCAGTGAGGGCTCCCTTCCTCATACTGACATTCACTTGCACAACTGGAAAACATATTGCTCCATCTTGAGCCCATGCTTCCTTGTATAAAAGACGAAGGACTCTTCTCCCTGCCGTATACATATTAGTTTGGTACTTAATTCTTCTGCTTGATATCCTTAATAACTTAGAAGGATATATCTCTATCTGCCTTCCTGATCTGTCACCCTTAGATATGAGCTCCTGACTCCTACCGGTCAGATGAGGAAAGTGGTGTTTTCAATCGTCTTCCGGTTGATTCTGTCTTCTCTACATTCTCCATATTCCTGGAACCAGCAGTTTGTTGTTGTTCTGATTTACCCCGTCAGCTTTAAGTCACTTGCATCTAATTCCAGGACTTCCTGTCCTCTCTGATCAGCCACAGAGATTGGGAACCAATAAACAAAGGATACAGAATTTCCTGTAGAGGAAAAAGCCTAAGAGATTTATTGTATACTGTAATAACTGGTTAAGAGCCCTCTTCAAAACTGCTCAGAGTAGATTCAAAGGGTTCTTATCACAGAGGTTATACATATGTTAACTTGACTGAAAATTCCAAAATGTATAGGCATTTCAAAGCAGCATGTTGTGCCTGGTAAATGTGTATGATTTTTGTTTACCAATCAGAATACACCAGAGTGTTTGAACATAATGAACACTGTAAATATTGATAGCATGGTGTTGTTCCCTGTGTCAGGTAACTTTCCCTCTTGGGAAGGAAGCATGACACTGCATTCTTAAATATGCTTCTCTTGGCATCTGGGCAAGTGAATTCTTGTATCTTAGATTCCAGCTGTCAGAAGCATGCTGTTTCCATATCCTTCACATCTGGACTGTGACTTCCTTGGATAGCTTATTGTTTTCTATGTCTATTTCTAATTCATTTTCCCTCTACGTTACTGACAGAGGAAATAGAAGTCATTGAATACTGTCTCTTGCATCTCGTTTTGTTAAAAGTAGTTTTCCAGCTCAGCGTGTGTCAGTACTTAAGACTCTCAGGGTTTAGTGGGATCAAAAGAAAGAAGTGTTGCCCTTTCAGCTTGTTGTTCACAGTTAACACTGAGGGTAAGTTCTGTTTTGTCTCCTTTCCCATGAGAAGTCCCTTTCTGTCAGTGTGGGCACTTGGGTTCCTGCATCCTTGGCTGTGTTCCCTCTGAGTTCTTTTATTGATTGATTGATTGATTGATTGGTTTGGTTTTTTTATTAGACTTAAATACATTTTTGTTTGCGATGGAATGCTTGCATAAAAATTAAAATGAGAGTTTACATTCTTTAAAAAAAACAGTTTTAAAAACTAAAATATCATTATATTGTTTCTTCTCCCCCCTTTAACCCTTTCCATCACCCCAACTTGCTTTCAAAAATCATAGCTTCTTTTTCTTTAATTATTATTGGTGTGCACAGGTATCTGTGTGTATGTGCATGCTAGTGCATGCTCCCACTTGTGAGTGCTTAGTGCTTTGTGTGTAGGTGTGTGTGAGTGGGTGGGTGTGTTCAGTGTAGCTTATATATATATATGGCTTATATCCTCACCTCTCAAGCAAGCTTCTTTTTGCAGCAGATGGAGCCCATTACAGAAAGCCACAGCTGGCCAACATATGGAGAACAACTGACCAGAGGGTTGCTGTACTTACAACACAACAACCCTACACTGAGGTGCAGAGTACATGGCAGGATGTCTTTTAGATATGACAGGAAACCTACACTCGTAAAATCTCAGCAATATGACTGACTGAAGACTTGAACTAATGACGACACTAGTTGACATGCCAGTAGATGTGGTAAAACTCTGAGTTCCTTTGTGCCACTCATGTGGAATGCAAGGGTAGGGCCTTATGACCAACTTTTCTCTTTCATAGTTTTCGGTTTCACAGTGAAACTTGTTTTTTAAACAATCTAGGTCTGCGTCCTAGATAAGTCGTATATAAAAAGTAGATATAGAATTCAAGGGGAGAAAAGGTTTGTAGGTTAGTTAATTTGGTTTTTTGTTTTGTTTTCTGTTTTCCACTATGGTCACTAGGTGACATAAATTTGACCTTGGAAATGTGCCAGTCATTGCCAACACTTACCTGGGCATGCCCAGTGGCCTTTCTGGTGCACCATCACTAGCCTAGGTTTTCAAACTTAGAAGGATGGCAGAGCTTACAGAGATTTCAGTGGGCATACTAGATATGCTTCTCATTGAAACACACAGTGCACAGATTATGTGCCCTGCAGACTGCTGCAGACCCTGGGGACACAGGAGTAAAAACCAAAGAGTAGTCTCCGGCATCTAACCTTTTGATCTTGTGATATGATATGGACGTCTACAGATGTCGGCCTTTATTTATGTTCTGCCTAGCCTGACTTCTGAATAGGTTGCTGGCCTGTAGATTGGACCTGCGTGCAGTTGTCCATGTTCTTCTTTCTCAAGACCTGGACGTAGAAGGGAACTCAGAAACACAGCTGTGTTCTGACGATGGCCAAGATAACTGGACTTGGAAAGAAGGGGAGGAGTTGAGTATGTGTAATTGACCTTGGCAACAGTAGCATCCTTGCTAGACTCAAGTACAGCACTTCTCCAGCCTTGCAGTCTTGAACTTGGCATTTGAGAAGGGGCAAGGAGACTGGCTGGATCTAGAGAAGACTTTTGGTATTTAGTTTTGAGCCTGGTGTGGTGGCACACGCCTTTAGTTCCAGCAGTCCAGAGGCAGAGAGGCAGAGAGGCAGAGAGGCGGCAGGGGGCAGGGGGGACAGGGGACAGAGGCAGAGAGGCAGAGGCAGAGAGGCAGAGAGGCAGAGGCAGAGAGGCAGAGGCAGAGGAGGCAGAGGAGGCAGAGGCAGAGGCAGAGGCAGGGGCAGGCAGATCTGGAGTTCAAGGGCAGTCTGGTCTACACCATGATTTCCATCCAGGACAGAGAGGGCTGCATAGAGTGACTCTGTCTCAAAAACAAACAAACAAACAAACAAACAAACAAACAAAAATGAACAAAAAGAACAGTTTGGGATGAAATGGCGAGTTGCTTGGAGTCAGGCTCCAGTTGGGAGTCAGGCAGAGGCAATCTTCTCAGAGTCACTGCGTGCCAGGAAGCTGCGTGAGAGAGACAGTATTAGAGAATTCATCTCGTAGAAAATTTTAGACCTGGAAGAGAGTGAAGAGAATATTCAATCTCGATTATTCTGGTAGCAGTGTGTAGGAAGGCCCAGATACATGAAGGCTGCTGAGAATCTGTGTGAGGTAATGAACAGACATAAGGCAGTAAATCTTTTTTCCAGGGTTGAATTGGCTGCAATCAGAAAAGGAGAAAAAGTGTACAGACATGTTGTGAGGAGAACGCCAGGCCCTTCTGGTGGATGGCAAAGGACAAAGATGAGTGGTTTGAGTCACATGTTTTCCCTTGACTTTTTCTCCTTTGGGATATTGGAAGCAAGTTATACTGTTTGCAAATAGTTTGAAAGACCAGCTAGCCTGTGAAGCCAAGTTCAGTTTTATTTATGACAGAGTGGACGTTGGTGGAAATAGCCAAGTGGGCTAAGAGATCAAGGAAGGCGCCGTCAGCCGAGACCTCGTCAGAGCCGAGAAAGAATGATCTCACTCTGAGACTGTGCCTGGAGAGGAGAGCCCTGGGCCAAGTGCATTTCTTCTAGCCAAAATCGGAACCTTTTACATTAAGATTCCCATGCAGCAGATGTTAATAACATAAAGCAGCCGTGTTCAGTTTGTCAGAAACTAGCACACGGAGGAACATGCCTATGAAAACACGTCATCAGGAGGAAGCGTTTCAGACACGCTTTTCAATGGGAAACCAAAAGGCCCCTCGTACCTGATGGGACAAAGACAGAACCTGGGTTATTTTGTATGTATGGTTGAGAGAGATGAAGAGGGATATTCATACAGAGTCAAAAGGCAGTTACCCCAGCTAGATGGTTCATAGCTCAGTGTTGGCCTGGAGGTCGGTCATCTTGCTGAAAACACCCTCCAAATGGTCTGTTACTGATGAAGAGCCCCTCCTCTTTGGCTGGCCCACATGTGGAAGAACTAAAAGTTGTTTTTTGGCCCAGAACCATCTCTTGAAAACTTGCAGGGCCAAAAAGCTACAAGACTTAAAATGCAAAGCATTTCTCGGAATTTCCAGGGTTAGAAGATCTAACCAGCAACTATTGAATCAGAGGGTGCGAGGGCCAAGAATGTCCTCCTTAATGTGCTCTTAAACATTTGTTACTGATTTTTACAGAAAACGATTCATCTTATTTTTAATTAAATGTGTGTGTGTGTGTGTGTGTGTGTGTGTGTGTGTGTGGTGCCTACAGAGTGAAGAAGAGAGCACTCGGTGCCCTGGAGCTGGAATTCCAGGTGGCTGGGAGCTGACCTTGGGCCCTTTTGCATGGGCAGTATGTGTTCTTAGCCACGGAGCTCCTTTCTCTCCAGCTCACTGTAGGAGTCATAACTGTGCTGGCCCTTGCTGGTGGTCACTCTCCTACTCTGCCTCTGGCCAGTTGGTTCAGCTCATTGTTAAATACGACAAGTCCTTAGAAGGAATTCTGTAACCCTTTAGAATCTTCAATGCTTAGGCAATTCAGAGTTTATATGAACAGAAATGACCCTTGCCTAAATGCATGGCTTCTTTTAGTAAAGATTAGAAGGAGCCTATTTGGGGAATGACTCCTATAAATAAGATCGTAGGGGAGACTGATAATCTACTCACTACAACCCCACTGTTAAAGACTTTCCCAAACCACTTCTGAATGAGAGATTATGTTAGGCATGTGGGTTGCATTTATTTTATTAAGCTAAGACTGTTCAGTTTGATTGGCTTTTTCCCATTACAGACATTTATTCTCTTTTTACATTGAAATGGTATTTTCTCAAAATCGCTATGTTGACAGAATTTTTGCCAGCAGATTCTAAGATACAGTATAGGTTCTTCATCTCTGCAAAGTGAGTTTAGTATAAATATACATTCATAATTACCTTGTGGATAAAGAGATAAGCAGATGGCATAGATAGGAGTCAGAAACCAGAATAGACCAGCCATTCTTGATGGGTGATATCTATCAACAGAGCTGGGTAATGTGTGAACTGTTGCTACCTCAAGTATACCATGTGAGCTTACTTGTGAGTTCTTGGGTGGGGAGTAGATCTTCTCTTGATAGATTATCTCAGAATGCTCAGTATAAGCATATAAATATATCAGGGCTGGCATAGTAGATAAAGATGCTTGCTGCCAAGCCTGAAAAACTGAGTTTGATCCCAGGGTCCCACATGATGGAGGCCGAGAACCAGCTCCTGAAGGCTGTCCCCTAACTTCTACACGAGTTCTCTGGCAGGTGCATGTCCTCCCAATAAATATCTACAATAAAAATAAAAACGTGTTAAAAAAAATATAAGTATATTCAAAGTAAGTCTTGGGAGAAACACCAGTAGTGTGATTCTTAAACATTTTTGGGTGTGGGCGGGGGTGGGGGGTGGGGAGATTCATCTGCTGAACAGATTTGAAAGTGCTGAGTTAAAAACCTATTATTAGGTGGTAGATAATTTGCACAGTGCTGATTAATTATAGTTGTCAAGTGGATTTGTAAATAATAAAACTACATTTTATTAAAATGTTTTATAATCTAGATATTTGTCCAGCTTACACACCCCTCTTCCAGTAATTGTTTTTTTTTTTTTATGAAGATGGTCTGTTTTGCAAAATGTCACTTCCTATGATACCTAGGTACCTAAATTGTTACCTCAGGAGAGAGGATGTGGCTTCATGCAGCTGTCCTGGGTGTACACAGGTGAGACCATTTGGTTTTCATCTCAACGTACACCTGGGCACTGATAGTGTGGAGGTGTGGTGCAGTGACTGACATGTGACTGAGGAAGGTGCCAGAGCTGGAGGCCCAGCCTCTGGTTTGGCGTGTAGCATTGGGAAAGTGTTCTCCCTAGTCAGGGCTGGGATCCCTGCCTGGTGACACCAGCAGCTGCCAGGGGCTCCCAAGGCCCCCGAGTACCCAGCCAGAGCATGCCAGGAACCTGGACTCTTCTCCTTAGCCACTTGGCACTCTTGTCTTCTCTGTGTCCATGAGTACTCCTATTACTGTCTTACCTAGGGAGTGGAGTTTATGAAGAGTGACCGTGTGTATTGCTCCTGAGTTTTGGGAGGACACTGTACAATTCTATACTCTTCATGGTCACACGGTGATGCCCCTTCTTTCTCTGACTGACTGAATGGCTGCACGACAACAGAACCCTCAAAGAGATCCAGGTGTGTTACCCTCCAGATCCAGACAAGTACCATCAGGAAATCCCTGGGAGCAGTGGCTGTGACTTGGTGACTGACCACAGGCCAGGTCACTCTTCCCCTTTTTGGCCTCTGGGGGTGAGGTGGACATTTGAAGTATTCCTTGTCATGTTATAAAACCCAAATGTCTTCCTGTGAAGCTGCCTGCCATCTGATTGATAGGCAGCATTTTCCTGGCTACGGGGAATAGTGCTGACTACTGACTAGACATGGCTGAGTAACCATGCCCCCTGTGGGCTGCGAAGACGCCCTCCTGAGCCAAGTTGCAGTTCCTATATTTAGCTTGATTGCAGTGGTTCCTAATTGAGGATGCGTGAGAACTGCCTGGTAAGCCATTTCCCATATAGAAAGGTGGACCTGTGCGTGCTCTCCAGGCAAACCCCACTTATTTCCAATACTTGAAATTCCTGTCCGTACTGGGTATGTGTATATTCAGCTTTGACTTCTCCTCTTAGTTCCAAACTAGCATCGACACTCATAACCATCATGCAGACACCTGTTAGCTGCTGGGTGCATCAGTTTTCCTTCCATTCTCTCCTCCTTCAGCATCCTGTTTTTCCTGAGTGATGTTGTCATATCCATCCTTCTGCCTTTATTCTTCTCATTGTTTGGCCTTCTCCCTGCCATGTTCTTTCCTATCCCTCTGCTTGTATTGGCCTGGGCCAAAGCCACATGGTTTTTCTTGGACAAAGCTGGGGTCCCTTCTGAACTGGATCTGTCCCTTCAGAGCTTCAGAGTAGCTTGAATACATTTTAAATCTCACAACTTTGAAACAATGTTAGGACGAGTAGGTTGGTGTTTCTTTTCTTGGAAATCAATTAAAGATATTTCTAATGACTTTTATGTATATGTATGTGTGCCCAGGTGAGTTTTTGTGCGTCGGATGTATACAGGAGCCTGCAGAGGCCAGAAAAGGACAACCGATCCCCAGGAACTGGAGTTGTAGGCAGCTCTGAGTCACTGTGTAGAGTGATGGGAACTGACTCTGGGTCCTCTGTACGAGCAGTGAGTGCTTTCTTAACTGCTGATCTAGCTCCAGGCTCCTGGACAGTCACCAGTTGCTCATTTCCTGTATGCAGAAGCACATGGTAGACCTCTGACCCAACTGTGCCCTGGGGACAGGCTGCTGCAGCATGACCGCTCATTCTCCTTTGTAGCAAGGACCTTGAGTCTCTCCAGGTCTGGGGATGCTGCAGAGACAGTCTGCAGTTAGAAAGCTCTCTCAGGTTTGCTCACGGCAGGGCCAGCCCTGTGGTGTAGCAGTGTGCAGTAGTAACTGTAACAGCTTTACCTGGTGTAGCAGTGTGCTGTTGTAACTGTAACAGCTTTACCTGGTGTAGCAGTGTGCAGTAGTAACTGTAACAGCTTTACCTGGTGTAGCAGTGTACTCTTGTAACTGTAACAGCTTTACCTGGTGTAGCAGTGTGCTGTTGTAACTGTAACAGCTTTACCCGGTGTAGCAGTGTGCTGTTGTAACTGTAACAGCTTTACCCGGTGTAGCAGTGTGCTGTTGTAACTGTAACAGCTTTACCCGGTGTAGCAGTGTGCTGTTGTAACTGTAACAGCTTTACCCGGTGTAGCAGTGTGCTGTTGTAACTGTAACAGCTTTACCTGGTGTAGCAGTGTGCTGTTGTAACTGTAACAGCTTTACCTGGTGTAGCAGTGTGCTGTTGTAACTGTAACAGCTTTACCTGGTGTAGCAGTGTACTGTTGTAACTGTAACAGCTTTACCTGGTGTAGCAGTGTGCTGTTGTAACTGTAACAGCTTTACCTGGTGTAGCAGTGTGCTGTTGTAACTGTAACAGCTTTACCCGGTGTAGCAGTGTACTCTTGTAACTGTAACAGACACAAAGGAAGAAAAGGGATCTGGTTGGTTTTGGAGCTGGGAAGTGCGGAAGCAGGTGGAGCTGGGTGGGAGCTTAGAGGACTCAGAGCCACATAGCATCCCAGGGCTCTGGGGAAGAGTGTTTCTTCTCCAGCTTCTACAAGTTGTGAGTTCTGTGCTTTGGGCCGGGATGGGCGTATCCTTTCATCCTCTCTGTCCTCAGGCTCCCTTTGCAGGCCTTGCTCTCTAACTGTTCTCTTTTCTCCTTGAGATCCTTGTGCCCTTAAGAGCCCTCTCTGGATATTCTAGGATAATCTCACCATCTTAGAATCGAATTTCATCAGCAAAGCTCACCATAGATGTGCCATATTCTAGCTTCTGGAATTGGGACATAGGTATCTTTGAGTAAGCACAGTTTAAATTGCTTTGTGTGTATTAACTGATCTTCAGCAGCTGGGTCCGTTTGGGTTTTATTCACTGCCCCTATTTTAGGGGTGGGGAAGTAAGGCACAGGGAGGTTACATAACATGTCCAGGTTTCTCCGCCACTAGGTAGTGATGTTGGAGTTCACATGTCATTTCTCTTTAACCTTCTCTAATCAGGGCAGGGTGCACACTGTTTTTGCAGGCCTCTAATGTATCTTTCAAAGTGATGGTTTAAAACCACACAGTGGTTAACACCACACCTCCTTGAGTGCTTGGCTTCTGTATTTTAAGTCCTCACATAATTGTTTCAAGCAATGGGAGTTAGCATCTGTGCTCTCAGTGTTCCTTCCTCAAGGTCACACAGATAGCAAGTGCTAACATTGCAACACGTGATCTGAACCAGGGCCAGCTTGCGTCACTGTTTTTGCTAAAGGGACTTGACCTGATGAGAACGTGTTTAGAAAATGATTAACCATCATTTGGTGTTATATTATGGGCACATTCAATCCCAGACTCATGGAGGAGGCAAGAACGGGACATGGGATCCCCTGGAGCTTCAGGATGTGGGTGTTGGGAATGGAATTCTGGTCCCTGGGACCAGCACTAGATGCTCTTTAGTGCTGAGCTGCCTCTTGAACCCCTATCAGAGGGTCTTGATGGAGTGGAGTGACACTCCCACATCAGTGGGAGTGATTCCCACATCAGTAAAGTGGAAAAGGAAGATATAAAAAGAAAGGGTGGAATTGATCAAGAGTTTCAGCTCATGAATACACATTAGGCTGATGCGTTCTCTCCTTTGGTGCTTATACCAAGCAATCAGTTTTTTTTCTAATTAGAAACTTAGGTGAGAAATGTATTGTGGAGATGGGACAAAGCATTGTTTTGAGTTTCTCCATAGCATGTGAAAACCAGCTTCTCGAGTTGGAGCAAACACTGAGGGCTTGTGGTGGAATTGGACAGACTAGGAATCTTTGCCCTTAGAAGGGAGCCACATATACTGTCCTTGTCAGAGGTCATCATTGTCAACCTGTGGCCAACCCTAGGTCACACTCGTTTTCAACTGGACCATAAAGTCCACTCTGTTAATGAAGGCTTTCCATTCTTTTAAAAATATTTTATTATTTTTTAAGTGTGTGTGTATGTCTGTGTGTGTGCATGAATTCAGGTACCACAGAGGCCAGAGGTGTTGGATACCCCTGGAGCTGGAATTATAGACAGTTGTGAGATGCCTGATGTCAGTGCTGGGAATTGAACCCAGGTCTTATAAGAGCAGCATGCATTCTTAACTGTTGAGCTATCTTCCCAGTCCTGACATTTCTACTCTTTCTTACTTTATAATTTATTTTTTGATACAACAAAGATTAATTTTTTTCATAAGAGATCATGAGTGTTTTGTATCATGGGTTGTGGATTATGTGCCCAATACTTTCATGTCCTAGAGCATGGTGGGCAACAGCCTTTCATGTGTTCCTTGGTTTTCTCTTGTAATGCATAATTGAGATGCTCCTGAGAGTCGGGTGTTGTGCCAGCCATCAGGCATGGGGAGCAAAACAGCTGCCCACTTAGTGGGGAAAGAGGGATGTCACGCATGAGTCATCCACTGGGTGATTGTGATAATGCTGTGGAGAAAATGAAGTGACGTGGAGAAAGAGTACTATACCGAAGGCTATTTTAGATAGAATAGCTGAGAGGGCATTTAAGGTATCTTTTAGGGAGACAGTTGAAGCATTGTACAAAGGGAAAAAAATATGCATTAAGTCAAGAGAGTCGGCAAGAAGGAGCTGACTTGGAGCTGGGATACAATTAGGGCAAGGCTAAGTTGGGAAAGATTGTTGCGTGCATCCCGGTGTTAACGGAGGGGGTCACTCTGTGCTTTGACTGTGATGAAGAATGCTCCAAATGCAGTAAGAAGCTACAGTGGATATTACAGCAGGCTGTTATCTGGGCAAGGCATGGATGGCTAAACATGCACATAGGGAGACAGAGTTGATTCGGAAAATTACTAGTGCCTTGTAGTCAGGGTGTTGGGAGGGTGGAGGGAGAGAGGTTTATTGATTCAACAAGTATGTTGGAGATAGATAGGAATTAGGTATGGAGGCATCCTGAGGACAGAGGAAGAATCAGGACACCAACATTTTGAAGGAGCTGCCTGGGGAGACCAGAGCTGCTTTCCGGAGATAGGAGAATGTTGTAGCTCTGGGAGAAGGGTGTGTTCAGCAGGTAGGGTTGATGTCAAATAGAGCAATCAGTAGGTGCTTGCAGCTCTGGACTTGCCTTTCAGAGGTTTCTGCAGAATATGTACATGAGCACAACATGACATTTAAGCCTCTGAGTGGATGAGCTTATCCAGTATAGAGACGTCGTAGACGTTGTAGCTATAGGTGCTAACCCGGAGGCTGACATTCAGAGGTCAGAGAGAGAAGGAGCCACAGGAAGAAAGTAAGGGCACATGGAACCGCAAATCAGGTCAGTCACTGCAGTTTCTAGGATGAGGGCACTCTGTGGTGTGTTCCTGGAGATGACGAGGTCCCAGCATGCTTTGCATCAGGCTGGGCATATATGCATCGGGGGAATTGATGTGGGCAGTCTTTAGTGAGATGGACAAAATCTGAATGCAATGGGCCTGTGAGTGAGCTGGGAGTGTAAGACAGGAAGAGTGCAGAGTCCACGCTTTGCAAATCCTCATGTGTCCGAGGAGCGTGGGCTGCCGGCAGATGACAGAGTCATGGAAACATTTTCTGGCTCTCTCCAAGCACACAGACCCAGGCGCTGGGAAGCCCTGCTGTCAGTCTCAGGCCGAGCTGGGAATCCATTGCAGAGAGTCCTGGAGATAAAAAGCTTGAAGGATCTGTTGCTGTTATCTAGATAACAAAGCAGGGATTTGCTCTGTCTACGTTTTTTACCTCATCAGGCCTTTGGTGACAGATGTTGCTCCACATGAGAGCTGATCTTCCCCACTCAGCCCACTGGCCCAAGGTTCTTTAAAAATGCCTTCTAGACACAGAGCTAGTCCTGTGATGCTACTCAGGGTGACATGCTTGGATTGTCCCTTTTGATAGAAGAAGGGAGGGTCCCAGCACCGATTAGCAGAAGCTAACCAAGCTACGAAGTACAGTAGATGGCTGGATTTTGCCCCTTTTCAAGATCCCTTGGGAGTCCAGTTTAATGGCATCCTGGTGAGCCATGTCTTGTAGTTAAGGGAGGCACAGGGGTGTGGCTGACTTTTAAAGATGCAGATAGTGGGGCTGGAGAGACTGCTCACCCTGGGTTCTTCTCTCAGCACCCACACAGTGACTCAGCTATGTGTACCTCCAGTACCAGGGAACCTGATACCCTCATCTGTCTTCCCTGGGCATCACACACATGTGGGGCAGAGTCATACATGCCGTCAAAAATCTCATACACATAATAATAAATTAATTTAAAATTTAAACATATTAGACTACATTATGTCATAAGCCTATGAGACCGTCTGCTTCCCGTCGGTTGGAGTAGGAGAACTGCCACACCACTGGGCATGGGGAGTTTGAACCTGCAGCCTTGAGAGGATTTCCCCAGGAGTGAAGCCTCGGAGGAGATGACAGAGGTGGGCTTGGGCTTAGAAATTGGGAGGACCCTGGCCTCTGCTTGTGAGGCCTCTGAGCTGTGGAAGGAAAGACAGCCCTCTTTGCAGGTGAAGCCTGAAGGAAGAAGATGCACAATCAGCCGTGCTTGAGTGGTCACAGTAACTCTCGTCGCCAGCAGCCCGTGTCCTCCCTGGGGCAGATCATTATGTAATGTGTTAAGAGTTGGCTGTGGACAGTGATGGATCTCTTTCCTAGGATGGAGTGGGCACCGATCCTGGTCTACCTCGTTGTAGACTCTAAATTAGCTCTGCCCAACGTCTTTGATATGTGCCAGCTTTTCCCTCAGCTCTTCTCTTTCACCACTAGCAGAGAAAAATCAAATATGACCTTCTTCCCCCTCCCCGGCAGAACAGGGCTGAAGATGCCTCCCCATAGAACTGATTAGCAAATCAAAGGATAACACGCTTTTCTCACCAGTGGGTTTCTTGCCCTACAGAAAACTGTCTTTTTCAGTATTCCTATCAGCATTCTTTGACCTGTCAGCGTAATTGAAACATTATCTATCATTTCTGTTTCTTTAATGCACACCACAGGTACATCCCTTCAGGCCACACCATTTCCTCCCAGCCATGTGGGTGGAGTTTGCCTATGAGGTATATGGTAAGGATTTTGGCTGTTTGGAGGGAGACCTTATTCCGGTGTGTAATATAATTTAAAAATGGTTTTCATTAGACCATTAATGCTGACAGAGCCTCAGGGCACACTCTTCTACCCGTACTTAAGTTACTATAGAACCCTGGGCACTGGTTGTTAATTGTATCTTCAGAGCTATCATGAAAGTGAAAGCCACCTTTAATGTCTGTTGGCTCCCTCTTCCCAAACCGTAGCAGGTGATGTTTATACTGAGTCTTTCTCTGACACGGAGGGTTTGGGAGCAAGGCCCATAGCAGAAGCTTTCCCTAGACTGCTCCTTGCCCTCCTCACTGTGAGTGTTGAGCTACAGTGGGCAGCTGGGCTAAGGATGTGGGTCCAGGGGGAACCTCGTCCAAGCACAGAGAACCTTGGAGAGGTGTATCATGCTCAGGCAGCCTCGCATAGTATCGTTAAAAGCTCTGAGAGCACACCAAAGCTTCATTTTAGGGAGATAGTGCGACAGCTCTGAAGGTCTGATTCTGCACAGAATGGGGACTTGCTTGATTGAGACCTCGGTGCTACGATGGCCTCTGGAGGGAGTTTCGGTTTCGAGACTGGAACTCCTCAGCAGGATGAGTCAGAACAATTGTAGGAAGCTCCAGGCTGTTCTGATGTGGTCATGTGTGAAGAATCTCCCCATTTGTTCCCTGTAACTATGGAAGTGTGGACAGAGACACCGTGCGTTTGACTCTCAAGCCTTTTTATTCTTTCGGGTTCCATGGGGAGCCACAGCAGAAGAGGGCTTTAGGTCTTTGCATAGCACAGAACTGCTGGCCCTCATAGCCAACACTGATGTGGCCTTCGTTGGTATGGCGGGCATGGCCAGCCTTTTTCCAGTGTACTGGCATGGCCATGGTATTACAATCTACATGTTTATACTCTGGAATTGTACACTCTAGTTATAAAAACAGCCATACAGGAAACCTCATCATGTTAGAGGCAGTTTAAACAAATAAGCTTTTTGTGTTGGGCCACATCTATAGTTCTGCGCTGCAGGCTGGAGGCTCCTGGCTACCTTATCACTAAAGGGCTCTGGTGATCTGGAGCCCACATGATTTCTCTCTCTTCTAGGTATGATCAGAGAGTCAGTCCTGTGTTGAGACCCTAGGTCTCCTTGGCTATGCTGTGTCCTCTTTGCACTTTATCTGCCTACCCAACTTTATGAGTATAATTAAATCTTTGACTCACTGTTAAACCAACAAATATTCACAGTAGGTTAAAAACAATGTAGGTTTTAGTTAGATGTTTTGTCAAAATTGCACCATTGTAGATATTATGTCTTTCCTTTTGCTTCCTCCAGGTTGTCAATTTTCATCAATATTCTATTTAGATAAGTTTGTGTAAGGTCTTCAGATTTTGTTATTCATTAAAAAATTACTTAGAAGCTGGGCATGGTGGTGCACGCCTTTAATCCCAGCACTCGGGAGGCAGAGGCAGGTGGATTTCTGAGTTCAAGGCCAGCCTGGTCTACAGAGTGAGTTCCAGGACAGCCAGGGCTACACAGAGAAACCCTGTCTAAAAAAAAATCCAAACAAAACAGAACAAATTCTATGATGGGTGTTTTAACTGCACGTGTGTCTATACCACTTGCATTTCTGGTGTCCACCATTGGGTCCCCTGGTACTGGAGTTACAGATGGTTGTGAGCCACCATGTGAGAGCTGAGAATCAAATCCAGGTTGTCTGGAAGAGTAGATAGTGCTGTTAACCAGAGCCATATCTCTGGTTCTTTCTTCTTACACTTATTAAAGATTTTTTTTTAATTTTATTTTAAAGTGTATGTTTGTGGTGTGTGCGTATGCATGTGTGTTGCTTATAATGCTATCTTGTATATTCAAACACACACATACATACACACACATGTATGACAGTATATATCTTAGGTATTTTTGTCTTCCCACCGTGTGGCATTCTTCCCAACCCTAGACTTACAGTTCAGAGCAGTTATTGAGAAACATTTTACAAATGCATGAATATCTTTCCTGTACTTGGAACTGAGCATCCAGGGTTGAACAAGTCAGAGATGGATCTTCCTGCCATTAGCTGCAGGAATTGGGAAAGCAAGGTTGTAAGGATGTCAAGCTTTTTAATGTGGGGATCAATTAAAAACAAAAATGCCCTGCATGTCACACAGCATAATAAAAGCACCCTGACTGGCTTATTAGGGCATGCTTATGTCTGTGGCAGTTAAGAGTTGATGAATTGATTTTTTTCTAGATTGTTCAGTATGTGTTAACAAAGGGAGGTAGAGCACTCTCATTCAGCTTGTATGGTTTTTGACCCTGCAAATTAACCCCAGTCTATTTTGCTTAAATTTCAAACTTCACTCTTGAATATAACATGTATCTGCAGTAGTGGTTCTAGAGGCCCTAAGATCGGTTAGGCCTGGATTTGGGGAGACAAGGAAATCATCTGTAAATATCCCGGCCATCGTCTTACACTTTAAAGATTAGATAAAGACAGTGGTTACAGAAAGGTCTTATGCTATAAGAAGGTATTTCAGACCTAGCTGCCCATGTGCTGTGTGTTTGTGCATATACAAGTGGACAGAGGAGGGTGACCGCTGGTCCCCTGCGTGCCTTGGCAGAGCCCGCAGTCATGGTTCCCATAGCCACCTCTTCCTCTTCTTTCAGGGCCAGCTTTCAATATTGCAAGAAAAGATTGACCATTTGGAGCGTTTGCTCGCTGAGAACAACGAGATCATCTCAAATATCAGAGACTCAGTCATCAACCTGAGCGAGTCTGTGGAGGACGGCCCGCGGGGGTCACCAGGCAACGCCAGCCAAGGCTCCATCCACCTCCACTCGCCACAGTTGGCCCTGCAGGCTGACCCCAGAGACTGTTTGTTTGCTTCACAGAGTGGGAGTCAGCCCCGGGATGTGCAGGTAACGGGCAGCCGCTGGTCATCAGTGGCCTGTTTGTTTCCTTGTTTTCAGGTTTGCCTCTGGGTCTGCTTTACTCCGTACGTTTCTAAGCTCTGGGCTCCAGCATTGCCTTTTGCCATGATTTGTTTGGTCATCATCGTTTTAGTTTGTTAGTGATACGATTCACACTCTCAGCTCTGTCTGATTGCTCCTGAGCACCACCATTTTGGATGCCTTATTGTGTTTCTGAAATCACACTGCCACTTAAAGCAAAAGAAGGAGGGATTCTGAAATCATGTTTATCCAGAGCAGATGGGGAGGCCTCATTTATCCAGTAGTTACTTGGCACAAACAGCCTTCCAAGCCTTTGAGTGATTATCAAATGCCTTTGGCCTAAAAAGTTTCCATTGATATTTTGCAGAGTTTTTATATACTGATAAAACAAAACAAAGCAAAACAGCAAAGAGAATCTTTGAGGGAATGTTGTCCAGAATTTAGTATAAATTAACAGTGGTTAAAGTTTAACTTTTTTTCTTTCGTATTTTTAGATGTTGGATGTTTACGATCTGATTCCTTTTGATAATCCAGATGGTGGAGTTTGGAAGCAAGGATTTGACATTAAGTATGAAGCGGATGAGTGGGACCATGAGCCCCTGCAAGTGTTTGTGGTGCCTCACTCCCATAATGACCCAGGTAAAGGCTTCCCTGCCCAGGAGCTCCAGCCAGCTCGTCCAGCACCCACGTACTGTGCTGAGAGGCTGGGAGAGCCCATGCCTCTCAGACTTCACCATGATGTAGTCTTTTTATGTCATGTCCTCAGTTTACCTGTTTATACCATTACAGGCTAGGATGTATAGAGCAGGAAACAATGATAGCCACACATTTTAGGGTACCCATAGTTTCCTTTACTTACTTCTGGTGAAATCTTTCACGGGAAGTTGGAGAGATCGTTATAAGTTAAGGCACTTTCCATTCTTAGAGGACCCAAGGTCAATTCCCAAAGCCCACAGAGTGGTTCACAACCACTCATAATTCCAGTCAGTTCTAGGAGCTATCTCACCCTCTTTGGACCTCAGCAGGAGTGAGGTATGCACACGGGCATGAGAGCAAAGCAGTCATATCTATAAAGTAAAATAAGTGTAAAAAAATTAAAAAAAAATAGGACATTAGAGAATCATGCCTGGAAATTCCACTTCAACAAGGCAGGGTGCTCACTGGAAAACGTGGGTCTTTAACACAGAGAGGTAGTGAGCAGCAGCTTGGGAGCTTTGGGGTTCCTTCTGTCTGTCAGACAGGAGAGCGAGGTGACGGACGTTAGGCAAGTTACTTGATCCTTCGGCAGATGAGGTTTTTATCTGCTGGAATTAGGACCGTAGTATCTTCCCAGGATGAAATGTAAAGGAATCAGACATGACATGAAAATAGCTGCTATCTTTTGTAATTACTGTTATTTCACAGGAAGGCTTTTATTTGTTGAGGTCAGTTACCCCCTCCCCCTACCCCAAGGTAAGGGGTAATTGCTGTAATTTCAGTGGAGCACGTGATCTGATGTGCTTACTTACAGGTGTGAATACTCAGCGCAGCGTGCAGTTAGTGTACCTGGTGGATTTAGTACAGCATTTCTTGAGGATATATTTCTAAACACGTTGCTTTGAAGGTTATCACTAAGTTTGTGTTCTTACCTTTTTCAAGCACCCAGTCCTCTCCAGCACAGTTAGTTTCGAGGATTTCCGTTTCACTCACACCTGTGTGTGTACGACCCAGCTACTCACATTCTTTATTCGTGTGCCCAACTCTCTCTTTTCTATGACAACGTTCTGTGATCTAAGTGCAGCTTCCCTCTTAAGGTCTGAACACGATGCATCCAGTCTGTCTCTCGCAGTTCCTCTGAAGTCTTTTCCTGTGCATTTTTCCCCTCCCCTGGATGCTCAGTTCCCACCGGCTCCTTTTCTTGTTATTCTTAGCACTCAGCTGTAATATTAAAGGATGGAGTTTACCAGGCAGGGTGCTTGAATGGTTTGCAAACATCTAATGCTTAGGAAGGGCTGATGGTACTGCTCACTGCAAAGGCGTTATCTTGTCAAGGTGACACGGGCAGGGAGGGTACCAGAATCCCACACGTCAAGGCCACCTGGATTTCTCTCTAGAGAGCAAACCCGAGTGACAAGGAACACGTGTCCCCTCTTGCATGTTGCTTATGGTTAGCCTAATACTTGCCATATGATAACTTGTCAGTACGTCAGGTCTTTTCTGACCTGTCTGCGTAGTCCTTTATGACACGTTCATACCGTACTCGCACCCACACTTGCAGGTTTGCATGTAGAAATATGCAGTGTTTTTACTGAGCCCAGTCCCTGAGGTTAAGCTCACTCAGGGCCAGGGCTTTGTCTCACAGACTGCCCTTTGTGGAACAGGCCAGCCAGCAGCACCTAGCCCATCATTCTGCTCACAAGTCACTGCAGTAATAACGGACTCTCTAGGTTAGGGTTAAACACTTGGCTTGCTGCCTGTCTCGGGTTTCCCATCGACTCCCATCTTTTCTGTCTCCTTATTCCTCCTCCTGTAATAAGCATCTTATTTAAAATGTGCTTGGCACTTTTTAGAGTAGCAGCAGAATTAAGCTCTTTGGGCAGGAATTTCTTAGATCCCTGTTTGTTTGCTTTATGGTTCCTGCTGTAGTATGTTGTTTTGTTAGAGGACATCCTTAATAACTGTTTCTGACTGCAATAAATGAATCTGTCTATTGGTATCCTAGCAACCAGAGTGGAATCTTTTGTCTTAGTAGGAGATGTTAATGACCCTCACCCTTAGGGTTTTCTCCACTTAAGTTAAAAATAGTGGTCAGAAACAGATCCGCTAAACCTAAGGCAGTTTTTGCCATGAAGCAAAATGGCACAGAAAAGAACCCACTGACTTTTTGAGTAATTTTCACTATTCCTTAACAAAAGTAGAATATTGATAACCTAAATTATCCTGTGAAAAATGGAAACATTCAGTCATGAAAAAAAAATCACTGTCTTAATAGGGAGAAAACAGAAAAGTATGTGCATGTGTATTCTAAGTCAAAATATGACTGTAATGGGAAATCTTTGTAGAATACTCCCAAATGAATGTGCAATTAGGCAATTTACTTTCTAAATGAGATTTATAGAGAGTTGTTTGCATTTTCTGCAGCAACAATTTAAAACAAGCTTTGGCTCAGTAGTTTGTTTCATCAGTGGATTTATGTCTGTTGGGAATAGAAATATTTGAAATAAGATTTTAAAACAAGTCCTATATTTGTCCCCTAACAAAGAATTTATGGTGTTTATATATACATGCATACTTAGACACACACACACACACACACACACACACACACACACACGTACATTCTTTTCTTTTCAGGCCGAGTTAGTATTAGCAGATAAGACAAGGTAAATTTTAAAAAAGACCAAAACAGTATTTTAATAAATTTCCTAATTAAGTCTCCTTCCAGGCCACAAGGATATATGTCATACAATATTGAAATGGTTTACAAGAATTAAAACAAAAATAGGAAAGAAATTGTTAGGCATAGGCTGATAACTTTGTACTGTTATGGATTTGAAAAGTTTCGAATCATAGACCATGAAATTAAATATGAGTTGATGGATATATGTTCATGTTATAGTTAATAAGCTGATTAGAACACAATTACAGCACCTTTGTATCTACAATCTTAATTCTTTACTTCCCACTAGCTAACCTGCCAAAATATTTAGTTGATTTTCCTTCAAAGAAATCACAGTGTTTGGAGGAAAGATAAGGAATACTGAATGGGAGGCTGAACAGCATATTGTCAATGAAGCAGTTTATAAAATGAACATTAGAGGAACCCCTCGTGGTGTGGCTCTAAACAGTAGGGAGAGCTAGTGCCTCAGGTAAAACTGTATAACAGTTTTCTTTTATATGCAGAGCATTTATAGCTCTTTGGAAAAAAAATATTGACTTAATGTGTGATGGAATTTTGCCTATTCTTAAAGGGAAGAAAATACATTTTTGTCTGTAGTATTACATAATAATTAGAAATAGATTTGTTTATCCATGTGTTGTCTGAAGTTCAAAGAATAAACACATGAAATCGCAGTGTGAATTTTCAGTTTTGGTCAGGTGTTGCACTGTTGGAATTTAAAAGTGTTTGGCCAGCTGTTGTTGTCTGTATAGATCAAAGTGGAGGAGTGAGGCAGTGAGGCGCACAGCAGTAGGGAGGTGGGGGTGTCAGTTTGGGGAGGAAGTTGACTCTGTTTAGCTAGTGGAGGCAAAACTGTGTTCTGTGTTCTTTGGTTTTTGATAGCTTCACCTCCCTCAACCCACGTAGCCTGCGCCTGAGAAGGATGGAGAGGTAGGGTTCTTTGGTCTTGTACCAAGGAAGGGGAGAGAAGCCAGTTAAGCCACGTTCATTTCAGTGGTGTAGTACTTTGTCGGGTGGCAGTGAACAAGTTCTCAGATGTCTGACTCTAAAATCCATGTTCTTGCAATGAGTTATCCTGTTTCTGAGGATATTTATTTAATACAAATAGGTTCTATATCATATTTTGTAGAGATTAGCCAATTTAGCATGTTTATCTCCATTTCTGGATTGTTAATTAAATTAGCAAGTAAAAATTCGGGACGCCCAGTCAAACTTGACTGATGCATAGTTTTTTTAGTTTGTGTATTTCAAATTTAATTTGGTCCTATTTATATTAAGTGTTCACTTGCTGTTCATTTGAAATTCAGACTTAAGTTGGTATCTTGAATTTTATCTGAATGACAGCCTTTGAGAATTAAGTAACACAAAGCTTTGGGGATTCTGTTTTTTAAGAGACAGCCAAGCCCTGAGTATCGTGGTTCCTTTGCAGAGAAGGAAAGCTCGGGTGATTTGGGCCACCTGTGGCCTTCATGCTTGAGGAACACACAAGCCAGTTGTTCTTGAGAGATGCAGGTGCTCATAGTCCATCTCCTGACTTCTCTCATTTCTGCTTCCCTCCGTTCTAGTCTGAGCGTGTGAGAACTCACTAATGTGCTGGTAATAAAGGTTAGAACTGACACTTAGACTCTTGTCCCAGGCAGTTCCCACCATGCTGGCATTTGACAGATATTAGAACCGTTACTCCCCTCAGTGGCACTGTGGTAATCTTACACGCTTGTTTCATAGAAGAATGGCAAGAGAGAAGGTGAGGGACCTGCCTGTGGCAGAGTGCACTTGGCACACAATCCTGGCTTCTGAACCTCGACTTGAGATTTGCTCTTAAATATAAGACACCACTCCTGGGTAACATTACTGAAGCCACAGGCAGAGAGCGTCTATGAGGAAACTAGGTACTGTCATGGCTAACATCATCTATGCTGGTTTTATTAAACACAAAGATAATTTTATTAACTGTCTTGCAGAAGTGCACACATCGCCATGCTCGTTCCTGTTCTTTTTCCTTCTGATGTATTCATATTGAAATGATGTCTTATCTTTGATAGGTGGGTGGTGAGTGGCCCTCCTTGTTGCTACATTTTCCTTTATGGTTAGAAGTGATTTAGAAGTGAAACTGAGATACTTTGCACAGCTTGTATGACCTGAAGTCTGAATAACTCAGCTATTTACCAAAGAGTAACCCACCGAGGTCTTTAATATGAAACTCTTCCACCCATTATTTTAAGCAACTGTGTTGGGGAGGACTTCTCTGGCTAGGTGGTGGTAGGAGATGTTCATAAAGTCCACTTTCCAGGGAAGGGGAATAAGCTTAACATAGATGTATAGTTTGTTTGGGAGCCCGATCTCATAATTTTTAATATCAGATATCAAAGTACGTGGTGTCCTACAGGACTTAGGCAAGCAGTATGTGCAAGGAGCTCGGTTGGGCACAGCACAGCTGCAAGAGGAGCCGCCTTCAGCTATTCTTAGGGAGAATGCAGATCAGTTCTGTGGTGTGGGATGACATTTCCAGTGCTGGCTTCTCAGATGCATTAAAACTCGCCATACCTCAGACAGCTTTACAGGAGTGAAGCCGATATGCTCCAAAGGCTGTTAGGTGACGCGGAGCCGCCCGAGATGAAGGGATCTGCTTTTGGAACCTGAGTTCAAAGCATTCAGTTTTAGAGGACTCAGCAGGTTTGTAAGTTTGCAGAGTCTTTTCGAGAGCCTCAGCCTCGTTCTTTGCACTCTTCACGTCCTGAACACTTTTAGTCAGCCCCAGAGTTCTCTTCCCTTTGCCTTGTGGGCCTCTGGTCTCCTTCAGCCGGTTTCTGCTCCACTGCGGAACCATTTAAAACAGAACTGCGGAGTCCTCCTGTTCTGCTTCAACTTACCATGGAGTTTGAGCCTCCCAGTCTCCGTGTAGACGCGGCCACACAATGAGAGAAGACCGTAGCTTCCTTCTTCCTGTGTTCTCTGAAGAAAAGACAGTGACAAACTTAGTTGTTTATCGTTTCTCATGTGTTCTTGCCTCTGTCTGACGATGCGAATCCTAACACTCTTCTGCTATCCTGCCAGGACTCCACTATTTCTCTTCTCCCACAGCATTTTGTTCCGAGATTCTCTGTAGACTCTGTTTTCATTTAGCTCTGCCTTATTACTTACTTAGCCCTTATTAGATACTCAATACATGTTTGAATGAGTAAACTGGAATGTTAATTAAAGCTCTTCCAGTTTATTAGGGGGACAGAAGGGCCTAACATATAATAGAAACATTGGAATTAAAATTAATCAGCAGCATAATCAAATAATGGTAATAACAATTAAGATTAGATGCTGTCCCTTAAGTATAAGGTTGAATGTTGCAGTTTGATATTGAAGGATTAACAAGTGATGGGAGAAACCTGATGATCATTTGCTGATATGGAAAAACTTTATTACCAAGGTAAAGGTGCTTTCTTTTAAAAATAGAGAACTCCCTTTGTATTTATCGTTAAATTTCAGGATACTGTAACAGGGCAGTAGAAATAATTCAGAGTTTAAGTTGCTTTTTTTTTTTTTAAATGAGATCACCAGTGTGCCATTTACCTGAATATAATTACTTTCAGCTCAAAATCTTTTTATGAATTTCTAAAACTTACTGATTATTTGACTTTTGAGTAGAATTAATGGTATTTTAAAAATGTGATTGTAGTAGCCGTGACCCTCACAGGACAACAGTGCTTTCAAGACAGGTTCCTTTTGGGAGGAATGAGCCCACTTGAGACTTTTTCCCCTTTATGACAGGGTTTCTCTGTGTAGCCCTGGCTGTTCTGGACTTCACTCTGTAGACCAGGTTGACCTCGAACTCACAGAAATCTTCCCGCCTCTGCCTCCCAAGTGCTCAGATTAAAGGTGTGCACTATTTAGGCTGGCCTACTAGTGACCTTTAAAATATATATATATAGTGGAACAGCTTAAAGATACCAGGCAGTGGTTATTCGGGAAGCAGACTATAAACATGAAAGTTGACTGTAGTCAGTTGTGCCTTTGGTTTCATTCTAACTGAATACATTGTCCTGTCACCCATGAGCTTTTGTTTCAGTCCTTTGGCTTTGTGTTTCATTCATCTGTAATGTACAGGCTTAGCTAACTCTAAGAGTCATAAGAATCGGTTGAAGAATTGGTTGTGATGTCTGTCCAGTCCTGGCTCAAAATTTTTCAGGAACTAGAGCCAAAGTAAATGAAGGCCCATATTCTTTGTTTCTAGATATTTAAAATCATAAATCAAAGAAACTGATTGCAAAGATCTGAGATGGAGAGATGAGGCGAGTGGGGAGTCCCTCTCACCTGAAGTCATTGGGGTAGCCCAGTGATCTGATAGAGCAAATGTGGGTTTAGACTTCTCAGGCGTCAGTTTCTCACACAAATGGCATGGCATATTTTGGAAGAGACACCTCCTTGTGGGATAACCCAAACTCTGTTTATTCCCTGGACTGGGCATGTCCCCAGCCAATAAGAGCTGAGCATGCATACAGTATAGCGTTATTTATATACTGTTGAATGGTGGCCTCTTGGATACTCTCAGGTCTGAAGGTTCTACAGTAGGGCTGAGTGTCCTAATAAAGGCTTTCTAAGGAGGGACCTAGAAGGGTTTGAAAGCCAGCTTGGGGCTTTTGGACTCTGATTTCTAGGCTGTGGAACTTAATGGGCAAGGCGCACTCTGATTGGGCAAATAGGTACTGTTGTAGAAAGGGCTATGGTCCGTGGAATAATGAACAAATACTCCTGGAGCTCTGTTCTCTGACTTGGTGCCTTCTGCCTAGGTTCTGGGGTATGGTACTTTGTTTGAAAGGAAGTGTCCCTTCAGAGGTTTGGATTTCTACACTTCCATGTTGAATCCAGAATTCAAAAAACAAAAATAGAAAGCATGGTTTGCTAGTTCATAAGTGTTCATAAGTTCATAAGTGTTAGGTTGCTTAAGTGCACATAGAGAATAAACAGGCAGAGTTTCAGTGCCAGTAGAATTGGGGTTCACACTGTCTCTGTAGAACTTGTGATTATTTACTCAACTTAACTTTCTGACTTATTTAAAATAGCTGTTAGTTCTCTTACGGGTGACAGCATCGCTGCTGTGAAAAGCGCTAAGCTGAGAGATATCCTTGCTGCCTTTCTGGTCCTGCTTCAATGTCTGAGTGTATTCAAGGGAGAGAGAAGAGCTATGAATTGACCATTTAAGTAAATCGGTTTGCAATGCAATGTCTTCAGATTATTAAATCTAGAGGTAGGAATATAATTTTATATCACAGAAAATTCATCCCATGCAGCTTTGCATAAAGTATTATCTTTCTGATTGGTCTCACGTTAATATGCAATTGTAGTTTTTCCAGTAATTTAGAGGAAGAAAGAACCAATTCAGGGTAAAAGGGAATACTTGATTAGTCTATTGTATAAGAGCAATAAAAGCTAATTTACTGTTATATTACTCAATATTGAAAGCTGCAAGAAACTCTCAGTTCTTTATTCATTAATCGTGCTACATTGTAGCAGTATTTGTATCATGCTATATTGTAGCAGTATTAGTGTCAATTATAGATGAGTTTTATGGAAGGCTTTTTAGTTGACGGCTCTGAGCTTGTATTTTGCCTCACGTAAATATCTTTGACATATTTTTTGCCTGATTGTTGAAGGGCAAATGAAGTGTTGAAGGCGGAGTGGATGAATCAGGCATTGTAGTTTCTCCCTGAAAACTCTTGTGATAAAGGGTCTTTGAAATGCACTGATCTCTGTCAGGAACAAGTTTCTGCTGTTGGAATACATAGTTACACTTTTACAAAGGTCTTTGACAAAAGCAATCCTCTTACTTTGCCTTTTATGCTGGATTTTGGGAGGTTTTTTGTTTGTATTTTGCAGGCTTTCCACTGCCCAGAGTTCCTTAATTTTGTTCAGAGGATTAACATTGGCATTTGCTAGAATTCACACAAGAGGTACATGCGATATTTTAAAGATGACTATTCTAATGGAGCCCTTCAGGAGTTTCAGTGGTCCTGGGCCCACACATGAGGTCGTAGTGTTTGCTTTTACATCCATGGATTCAGCTTGATCTTGCACTGTGTAGGTAGAGACAGACTATTAACTCAAACAGTGTGACGGGGGCTGATAAATCAATATAGGAATTGAGCTTTTAAAAAGAGGTACCATTAGTAGTTCTCAGGCTGCATTAGTCTCCGTGCCTCTGTAACAAAGCACCACAGCCTGAGAGGCTTCAGTGCAACTCAAGGTCAGAGACTGTGAGTCAAGGGTTTAGCACTGGCGGGCTGGGGTTTTTTTTTTTTTTTTTTTTTTTTTCCCCTTCCTTTCTCCTTGGCTTTTGGCTTTTAATGACTTTTTTTTTTTTTTTTTTTTTTTTTCTCCTCTGCCCTGGCAGGTTTCTCTGTGCCTGGACCCTGGGTCCTAGGATTGTCTGAGATTAAGATCCTCTTTCATTACATTATTTTTACCTTTATTAATCCCAGCACTGGGGAGGCAGAGGCAGGTGGATTTCTGAGTTCGAGGCCAGCCTGGTCTACAAAGTGAGTTCCAGGACAGTCAGGGCTATACAGAGAAA
Organism: Mus musculus; assembly: GCF_000001635.26. NCBI lineage: Eukaryota > Metazoa > Chordata > Mammalia > Rodentia > Muridae > Mus > Mus musculus. The sequence continues at coordinate 64,634,754 of NC_000083.6, forward strand.
CCCTGTCTCGACAAAACAAAACAAAACAAAACAACAACAACAACAACAACAACAACAAAAAAGACCTTATTTTCAATACAGTCACAGTCTGAGGAGGAGGAGGAGGAGGAGGAGGAGGAGCTAGGATTTCAACGCCCTTTTAGCTTTTGCCTTTCTCAAATGTGTCTAGATGGGAAGGGTCAATGCCACCAGGCTGTTGATAGGAAGGAAGAATAATAGTCATTCTCTTACTTTTTAGGTTCCGTGTTACCTCCTCCTTCCATGCTTGGCCTCGAGCACTGCTATCTTCAAACTTGAATATGGGGAGAGACGCACCCTCATTTAAGGGCAGATAGCAATTTCTTTCTTCTCTCTGGGAATCTAGATAGAGGTCCTGGTCTAGTGCCTGATGCAGGCTTGTCATCAGTGTCCTGATGAGACAAGGCGGGATTCCTTACGCGCCGCTCTTACAAGCGAGGCCTTTTAATCTAGCATGGAAAAATTAAGGTCACCAAGAAAACATTCTTCGATAACAAGCCAGCCCTAGATTAAGAATGTCTTACAAAGAAAATCTGATGTCATACTCCTATTTGGCTCCCAGTGTCAAAGCTGAGTTTTGCAGGTGGCCAGCAATCGGGAGAAGTAGCCACAGCTGCAGACCCTTTCAGGATACACCTTTGGAGCAGGTGTCTTATATGCACTTCCCTGGGGACCTTTAACTTCTTCTTTTTTTGATTTCCACTAGCAAATGCAGTATAGGCCCAGAGTTAGAATTATAGGCAAACAAGTGCCGTTTGGACTCCCTGTCCTTCAGGTCTCTCGAATTTCAGTAGCAGGTGACAGCAGTTCACCATGGATGTAGGAATGCTCTTCCCTTAAGATTTTAGACATGAGAACAAGTCATCCCCTGTGGGGTCCACTTAGCCCATCACCTGTCTGTATAGTTGGTGGCTGTGTGCCCTAGAGCCTTTGCCATCCTAGGCATACATCTGGTAGTCCTGAGCTTGGGCTTGTGAGTCTTGTTAAGAGTGTCTTGTCTAGCTCAAATGCGAATGGTTTGGGGGACCAATCTCCACGTAATTTGGGAAGTCGATGGGTAAATTAGGGAAGCAAGTTCTCTACTTGCCGGGGCGGGTAACGTTGACATGTTCACTTTTGTTGTTTAGTTAGTGTGACTTTATGCTCCTAGAAAATGGCCCGATGACATCTTTTGGGAACAAAAGCCTGTTTTTTGGCAGGATGCTGTGCTCAGTATTCATATCAGCGCTGTCATCACGGTATTGCTTTGCTGCGGGCGTTACGACTTAGCTTGCATGAGCCTTCCTTTGTCTTAGTTTTATTGGATGGGTGGGGAGTTCAGATGTATGATGAGAGGGACCACGATCCCAGATTATGAGAGTAATACTTGTTAGTACTATTTAGATAAAAAAGCCTTACCTGGAGTGGAGATAAGTAATTGAATTAATTGTTAAATATAAATACCTGCTTTTTAAAGCCTTAGTTAATTGCTTTCATTTCTCTCTGAATTTTTGTGCAACCTCTAAATATTTCATCGTTTTAGTGGCAGTAGTTTTCCTGTCACCTAAAAGAGAATTTCACTAATTGAACACAATTGTTAGCTTTTAAAATGTGGTCTTTATTTGAATGAAGGAGCTAAGGGTATCTATCCAATGGTAACTCGGTGGAATGTGACTAAGTTGAAATCAGCCATCTCAATCGGACCTTTGTGGTGTATTTGTGTCTTGATTTAGGTTGGTTGAAGACTTTCAATGACTACTTTAGAGACAAGACTCAGTATATTTTTAATAACATGGTCCTAAAGCTGAAAGAAGACTCAAGCAGGAAGTTTATGTGGTCTGAGATCTCTTACCTTGCAAAATGGTGGGATATTATAGATATTCCGAAGAAGGAAGCTGTTAAAAGGTTTGTTTCAAAACTTTTTGTTTTTTTACTTTGGTGATATTAAAGATCCATAATAAACGTGGAGTTCTGAGGTGAAGTCTTAGCTTTATGGCTGACAGCCTTCTTCTCATCTTGCACTGTATTGATTTTAGGTCCTTCCAGATGAAGGGGAGCAAAGCCTTTTCCGCTGAAATCCTTATGCTCATCTCTGTCCTAGAAATGGGCGTAGTTATTTTAAGGGCTTTTCAGAAGGGTCACTGCTTGGTTTTCTAAATATAAATGTGCCAGTGTCACTGCCTCTTTTCAACGATGTAAATTTTCAAAGCCATGGCCAACATGTCTGAAAAATAATGTTTTTATTTTTTGCCAATAATTTTGTGTATTTTCTTCTATCAAAAAAGGTGTTGGCTTTATTTTTCTTTTGGTGGCGTGGCTCAGTGCTTCATTTTTATTCATTTGTAGGGCTGTATCTTCTCCTGAGGATTTTATGTCCAGTTTAGTTCATGATACACAGATCAGCTTTTTATGTGATGAAAATGTTAGACTTTTGTCTTTTGCCATTGCTGTCAGAACTAGGTCTTTCTCAATCTACAGTTATGGTAAAAAGTTGATTTTTTTTATCTTCTACTTTTATTTTTAATCCCGAGATTTTAAAATCCTCATTTAACGATTTAGCAGTTGATATTTGGGGAGCTTTCTGATCTAAGTGCATTTGCTCTGAAGAGCTAGGCCTTGTGAGGGATTGTTCATTTATTGTGTCTGCAGAGCTCTTGATAATGTAGTCACTGCTCCGAGGACTGCCAGTCGTGACTGGTAATCCTCTGCCCTGTTCTGTGACATAGGCTCTTGCTTTCCGTCCAGACTGGCTCAGTGAGGGTCCCTGTGCTGTACCTGACAGTGCTGGTGTCATCCCTGCTCAGGACGCTGCCTGCTGAGCCCTTTGTACACATGGTGCAGCTCTTGAGTTTTAATGTGTCCAGACTTTTCTACTGATAGGAAGTGGCATCTTTAGTTCACTAAAATATTCAATTACTTAAACTTTCTGATGTGTTTCATGGATTTTGATGATGCTTGTCTAAAATTATTGGAATTTTATAATATTTCAATAGCTGACAGCTTAAATCTGCCTTTCTGTATTGAAAAACCTTTTCATGAGTAACAATTTAATTTTCCCAAAGGGTTTTAGAAGTAATTTAAGTTTCTTCCTACCTAAAAAAGTATCTTTAGATTTTAATGGATTGACATGAGTATTTAAGGGTAACTTGAGGAGAACTGATGGCTACCAAATTCACTGGAGATTGTCTTTCCTCATTGGTCCTGCATGGATAGCTAGGAGAGAGATACAGACTCCGAGGACATGAGAATAAACCGAGGAACTAACATGGTCATAGTAGAAGCCATTCCCCCTCCATCACAAGTGCTGCCATAGCAACAAGGGTTGACCGAATCCAGTTCACACAAGAGATTTTACAATCTGCAATTCCAAAGTGTTATATAATGTATCCTGACTTTCTATAGTAATGCTTTAGATTAACATCATATTCTCTCTCTCTCTCTCTCTCTCTCTCTCTCTCTCTCTCTCTCACACACACACACACACACACACACACACAGAGGAGAGGGAGGGGGAGAGCAGAGAGGTAGAGAGACTAACAGACTGAAGTACATGATATACACAAGCATAGAGCGGGAGAGAGAGAGAGAGCGCCACACAGTATTCTGCACCCATAATTTAGAGCCGCCTACCCTTTGCTACCGTTTAAAACTCTGAACTCTTACAAAGTTACATAGAGCTGGTGTTTGCTTTATTGCCAGCTCTTCAGTGCCAAGAACTCCGATTTAAGAAGAGTTTTGGTTGTTTACATCTTGCTCATTGATACATATTTTCTAAAAAGTAACAAAGTTAGAAATTGCTTAAGTTTGATGAATCCATCCCACTTGTAGGTATTTTTGTTTTCAAAATTATTTATCTGATGTTATTTTCTTTATTTTAAAAATGAAACTGCCTAGAACCTTTCATTATTTTTGTCTGGCTTTGCTGGCCCCCAGACCACCCAGAGGGAATTTCTGGTTTACTGCTTTCACCCTCTCTCTTTTCAGCTCTTCATCTTTTCCTAATTCGTTCTCCCTGCTTGCACTAGTGCTAAATTGGCAGTCCACCTGTCCTCAGACAGGATGTCACTGCCTGCTTTCCTTTCAGTACTATTTTAAATAACGAGTGTTGTGGGTTGTTTTGTTTTGTTTTCTCATATTTTCTCTAAATGCTGGAATATTTGGCAGCTGTACTTTACTGTTTTGTTTTTTTGTTTGTTTGTTTCTCTTTTGGTTTTCTGACTTGAGCATGCTAGAGAATACTTTGCAACCCGTGAGTGCTGGTTTCCCAGTTGTATTTATTTATAATTATCGTGGATGTCTAGTGGTCTGTGAGTATGACCTCTACACGTTTCGGTCTTCCGAGAGCAGTGTTGAAGCCTGTGTTGGTGCCTGAAGAGGGGATTGTTTTACATGCATCTCATGGGTTAGCATTTTATGACTGCTGTGTGCAATCAGCTCTTCTGCCGCCATGTTCCCTTCCTAAAAACCACTGCTATGCACAATCACACAGTACAAGCATGGGGGTCATGAAGAATAGGTAAGTGTGGGGTGCCGAGCATTCAACAGTGTCCTTCATGACACAAAAGACCCTGGAAAAGGAGACCCAAGACAGGGCCCAGTCCAGTTTAGTTTGCCTGTGCACAGTCAATCGGTGATGAGTTGTACACACATGTTACAAAAACGTCGGTTGCAGTGTGCTCATGGATGCACGTGTCAGGAGGACAGAGCTGAGCTACCATGGGACCCCGGTAGTGTTTTCTGGCAGCTAATGCAGTGGGTATGTATGAGTCTGACTTGCATCATGGTGAGCTGAGCACATTGGTCAGAGTCCAGATGTGTGCATCCCTGCAGAACTGGACTCACCTAGGCCCAGTCGTCTGCCTTCAGCTTCCCAGGGACTAAATCGTACAAAGGAACTGCAAGTTTTTCCCTAGTTGAACCGTCAGTGCTTTGGAACAGATTGATTTGTGTCATTGTTTATGTGTTTTGTATGGGCATGCAGAGGTCAGAGAGCAACTTGTGGGAGTTGGTTCTCTCCACATGGTGTCTGGGGATCGAACTTAGGTCTTCAGGTTTGATGGTAAGCACTTCTACCCACTGAACCATCTTTCAGGCCCAAACTCCTTCCTTTCTAACGCAGGCATTCATAGCAGAGCTGACAACACTCTAGTGCTCTTTCTTTACTAGAGTTCGTTCATCATCCCCTGTGCTTCCCGATCCTTTGCTCATCCTTTCTTCATCTGTGTGTCCATCCATCCGTCTGTCCGTCTGTCCATTCCCCACCCTCCACCCCTCTCCCGACAGTCCTGAAACTCATGTACAGGACAGGGATTACAAAGTTCTGGGCATTCCCACGCTATTAATTCTTCTTCATAAGAATCAATCATCTCCTTTGGCATTGAAGAATTGGCTTCTCATTTAATGGCTTGTCTTGCTGTCACTACCACTGCTGCTGCTCCTTTTAACTTTAAGACCAGCCTATTTGGGATGGAAAGTATGGGCAGGCTGAGTATGGCGGCCAGGCTGCCTGGGTTCAAATCCTGACAAGTTTCATTATTTTGGGGCAAATTATTTAAGGTTTCTGCATTGCAGTGTACTTGTCAAATTGAGTCCACAGTGGAGCCTAGTCTGTTGGAGTTTTATGAGGACTGAGTTAATATAAACACGACGCTTACTTAATATATTTCATTGATTATTTTTGTGGTGCTGAGAGTCAAACCCAGGGCCTCTTCAGTACTACATAAGTCCTTTGCTACACACACACACACACACACACACACACACACACACACACACACCTAGCCTGACAGAGGCTTTTAAAGAATTACTAATAAATATTAGTGGCTCTTATTTTTAAAGCTTTTATTTTCTACTTGGAATATTTTTCTTGGACACTTCCTGCAATTTTTAGTCTTGAAGTCATGTTGAAAGTCTTCATCTTTTAATAGGAAGTTAATTATAAATCTATGTTTCTGCTCCGTCTTTAAAAAGCTTGCTTATATAATGCTTCATTGAAGATTTTTTTTTTCCTGTGCTCAGAAGCTTTTTGGTATTCAAGAACATGAAACTGTTTAAGTTTCCATCCAGCTACTATGTATGGAGCATGGAACTTCTTATTCTTTTTCATCGACACTTCGACCTCTTCCACATTTGTTTTCTACCGTTTTCAGCTGGGGGTTGCTTTTGTCTCTTTTGTCTTAGAACCCCAGGATCTGACTTTTGGTCTGCTGCTGCTCCTCCTCCTCCTCCCCCTCCTCCCCCTCCCTTTCCTCCTCCTTTTGCATCTCAGTGTTGCTTTTCTCACTGTATTTTATTGCATCTTTGGTGTTCTTTCTCAAGGATGCGCCCCGCCCCCATTCTCCATTGAGTTTTCCTCTTCCTCTCATTGAATGCTTTGCCTTAACTTTAATTATGGATGATTGTCCATAAGGCCAAGCATTTGTGCTCATTCTTGAGTGTGAACAGTTTTATCCATCCCTGGAAATTGTCCAGGAATCCAGTCTAAAGTGCTTTACAGCTCTTGCTTCTCCACACGTTGTCAGGTTCCTTGCAGTGTTGATCACATGACTTCATCTGTTTGTCCTGGGAGATGGTCTCTCAGGCAGGAAGGTCCTGTTCTCAACCATTCTGTCCTTCACCAGACAGGAGAGCAGACCCAGTCCCTCAGCATAGTAATTGTCAGGACTTTGAATTCCCAGTGAGATGAGGGTTGCCATTAGCGGGGAGGGGAGCAGACAGATGCAATCTGTACTTCCCTGTTCTGTGCTGTGGTCCTGTGGACCATGCCTGCTGACCTCATTTTCCTCCAGCCCATCATGGAGCCTGGACTTTTAGCCCTGTCCTTGATTACTTGTGCTCTGGCAACTTTCCCCAGTGCAGGTTCTTTTCTGAGAAAGCTAGGTGATGTCCCTCCTCTGCTCCTTTGTTGGAAAAAGGAATCCTAGAAGAGTTTTCAAGAGTTGGGAGTCCAGCAGGTGGGCCAGAGGACATGGAAATTGGGAAACGGGCTGTTTAGAAGTCCTGGAGAAGAACTGCCCGTTGCTGTCATTTGTCTCTTTCCTTTGGTGAAGCTGTGGAGCCCTGAGTCTGGACTAGCTTTCTTGCGTGTGCCTGTCACCTGTAAGCTGGGTAGGAGATAAGGGCTGTGACTCCATCAGTGACTTGCATGGAGTCCATCACTGATAGGAGGTAGGAGGGTACTGTGCTTGCAGCTCCCTGTGCTTGGTAAAGTGAGGGCAGGCTTGGATTCCATACATGGCGGGTCAGATGCTGCAGGAAGCAAAGCTGGATCCTGAAACAGCAGACCTTTAGGAATTAATATTCCCCAAGCTTGTAGAGGAAAGGGCAGAGTTCCCTGGGCTGATGAGGAACTGGCCAACCAGAAGAGACTTTAGACAGGTCTAACACCTTCCACACACATAAATCAACACACGCCTGTCCCATATGTCTTGGCTCATCTCTTCTATAGAACTGTAACACTGCTAACACTGGGAACATATCGCAGGCTTTCTCTCTCCACTTCTGGATAAACTATAAATCCATCCATTTTTTTTTTCTTCACTAATTATCATTTTCTAACTCTAGAAACACAGGAAAACCAAGGTAGGAGGTTCATGGTTTGGAGCTGATAAAAGTGGTGTGCATGGGGAGAAAATTCTGAAAGGAAAGAGATTGTGGTTAGTGTCCAACATTCAGCTTTCTTACTGGACTTGGCTCTACAAAAGAGGGACAGTGCTGGAGCCTCTGAGAATCAAGTTCATGGCAGAGCACTCTGGCTTTTCAGGCAGTCATCTGTGAGCTCAGAGAGAAATGATGGTCCTGTCTTGGCTCATCCCTGGTGTGTTTTCATCTCTTGTTTTCTCCTTGTCGTTGTCCATTTTATGTAGGCAATGCCATATAAAATGGTTAATATCTGCCTGGTTTTGATGGGTGCCAAAATGTCCCTTTTGTATGATTCATTTCAGTATTTAAACCCGCATGGTAATGGTGCACTCAGTCTGCCGTCTTAAGAAAGCTCTTTGGAAGCTGCTTCTTTGGCTCAGTGGAGGGAGCGGAGCCATTTTGCTTAACCTAAATAAATAAATAAATAAATAAATAAATATAAATGTTTTCAGAAATTTGAGTTTTAGTTTTATTTAAATTTTTTGAAATTTTCTTCTAGCTATAAATACTCACCTGCATTCACTTATGCCACCTGACTGTAGATCTAGTTCAGGGGTTCTCAACCTTCCAAATGCTGTGACTCTTTAATACAGTTCCTCAATACAGTTATGGGGACTCCCAACCGTAAAATATTTTCATTGCTACTCCATAACTGTAATTTTAGTACTGTTATGAAAAATAATATGAATATCTGTACTTTTCGATGGTCATAGGCAACTGCCAAGAAAGGGTCCAACCTCCAACCCCTTGTCCCCGGGGGTTCCAACCCACAGGTTGAGAACCAGTGATCTAGGGCAATGGCATTTGTTCTCTTACTTGAACTGAGAGTCCACAGTGTTCCTAAACAACAGGCCATGTCTGTGCATTTTGCAGCAAACTTAATACAGCCTCAGATTTTTGTTCTCGTCATTTAAAATTCTTAACTAGTAAATAGATAACTGGCAACATTTTGGGGGCTCCTGTTGTAATGTTTGTACAATGTTTTATTTTTCCTCTTTATAAAAATGAGCTACAAGAGCAAATGTTGAAACCTAAACTTGCAAGCTATCTGCTGTGTGGCAGCCTCTGGATTCCACTGGAGTCCACTGAAGCCTTCCTTGCCCCTGGAAGAGCACAGATTGATGCTGGACTTAATAGAAACAGCAGACGTGTCATGCGATCAGTCCCTCATCGTGATGCACCACTCAGCATTATAAACCTTTAAAAATGAAACTCAAGTTAGCTAACAGAGAGATCCATGCAGACATGTGGAACATGTTGCCTTTCGTAATTCAGAACAATTTAACCAATTATAGTTGCTGTGCCCTCTTGGAGCCTTTGTCCAGAGGATTTCAAAGAAACTCCCCTCCATTAAGCAGTCAGCACGTTTTCTGTACAGGCTTGTTTTGTTTACCTTCCTGGCTTTACACGTGGCTAGTTTTGGCCGTCTGTGGTGAAGTGCTGGGTAATGTTTCTAATCCGCTGGGATGTGAAGTGGCTGACTGATGCTGTCAAGTGTTGCCCCTTAGCTTTTCCTTTGGCTGACAGCTCTGCCCTGGGCCCCAAGATAGTGGGATGGTCTCTATGCTGCATCTCTTTCTGCTGTCATGACCAGTGCTTAGTGCAGAAACTCGCTGACTGGCTGGAACCTGAAACATCGTGTGTTCATGTCTTGACCAGCTACACTGTGTTGGTTTTTGCTTTTGTTTTTTTGTTTTGTGTGTGTGTGTGTGTGTGTGTGTGTGTGTGTGTGTGTGTGTGTATGTTGTGAAATATACATTTTGTGTTTGCTGCGCATCAGTCAGTGTAGACTGTATTTTTATCATATTTATGTGCTCTGACACTTTCCCAAGAAGGCACAGGCTTTTCATCTGATATTCTAAGCACCCTGTTACCTTTTCTTCAGTTTTGTATTTAAGTAAAAATTTCACTGAGCTTAGAAGCATTTGATGCTTCTTGCTTAAATCCTAAGACTTAACTCATGCACACTTTGGGTTTTCCCAGAAAAATGGGCCATTCATGCTGTTACACAGACTCATTATTATACATTTATACCGGTCAGATTTTATGGGGTTTAATCAAAGGCTGCTGTAAAATTTGCAGAGAGCGTGAAGTCAGTGTGTTTTGTGAAGTTTGAAGTCAGCTGCAGATTTCAGTGGTGTGAGGAGCCTGCAGCGTTTCATCAGAGCAGAGCATGCAGCTCTGAAGTGACTGCTTCCTCACCTGTGAGGTGACACTCGATTTGGGATGTCCAGTCACTGTTTTTGTTTTTGAGACAGTTTCTCTGTGTTAGTGCTAGTTGCCCTGTCTGTGAGACGAGACTGGCCTCGAACTTGTAGACATCTGCCCACCTTTGTTTCCAGGATGCTGTTACCAGCACTGGAAGTACTCCTGAGTCTAAAGCCCAGACTTGACTTCCTTCATCTTCCGTGGTTAATGGTTTGGTAAGATCCCAAGCCTGTTGAGTGTGTGCTGTGTGCCAGGTGTGTTCAAACCTCAGCAAACCTCTGGCTTTTACGGCCTGAGGTGTCTTGTTAGTGGGCATGCAGGAAGGGCCAGGTGTCTTGTTAGTTAGTGGGCATGCAGGAAGGGCCAGAGCATGGATGCTTCCCTAGAACACAGTGCCTTGCCCAGTTAGGCTGGAATCTCAGCTCAGCCTGCTCTGGGTTCTTGGACTCAGACCTCTAATCCCATCCCCAGTTGTCTTCCTGTTGCCAAGCCTGCACTTTGCTTTATCAGCACAGTTTTCTCCCCTTGTTATGTCTATGCTCTAAGGTGCTTTAGTGACGCTCAAAGGTCACAAAGTGCACCCAGTCTTTGACGTCGATGTCTTGTTCAGCTCTCAAGTGTCTGCCTTTGTCTCTGGCTGCCTCCCACCTTACATTTCACCCTTATGTATGCCTCCTTAATGCCCTGACTTCTGGCATACCGACCTGCTGCTGTCTTCATACGCGTTATTGTTTTATGCATTGAGTAATTTCATACGTAATCTTTCCCATGACTCAGGGAAGGTATTATCTTACCTCAGAAGCCTTCCCCTACTGACTATGTTCTTCATTGGACAAATATTTACTGTGCTAATATCCAGGGTAAGCTCTCAGTGAACAAAGAGGGCACAGTTAAGCACACCATTATAAAAGCATGTTGTTTTCAGTGAGGTTTGGAAGCCTGCAGTATTCAGGATGTGACTAAAACCCCAGTCAAGGAGAAGATGTGAGAGGATGGGGAAGACACTGGAGGTTCTGAGGAGAAAACTGTGATGGGCGAGAACTTGGCACCTCAGACACTGGAAGAGATTGGCTAGGTGCAGCCTCACCAAAGAGGATATAAGATACCCTTCCGGGCTGTTAATGTTGATAGCAGCAAAGGTTGGGGAGAAGGTGCAACAATGTGAACATGGTAGTGGCTTGCTGTTGGAACTTAAAGGGGTGACTTCCAAAGACTTCCAAATGACCATATGTGTTGTGTGTGAGGAGCTGATCTAGAAATGGACCTGAGAGAGAGTCTTTTCATATTCACAGCAGACTTGAAATGGTTCAGGTGTCTGCAATCAAGATGGTAGACTAACACACCAATAGAATCCTATTTGGCAAGAAAAGGTGAATTAGTGAAACACACTTCCGTTTGGCTTTTCCAGACAGGGTTTCTCTGGCTAGTGCTGGCTTTCCTAGAGCTCTATTTGTAGGCCAGGCCTCGAATTCCGAGATCAGCCTGCCTCTGACTCCTGAGTGGGGAGAGTAAAGGCATATGCCACCACTGCCTGGCCTTGAAGTACATTTCTTGAGGAACTTTTAGAAAGTTTTTAATGAAAGGGACTTAGCTTAGTCACTGCCAGCTGGTGACCCTGCAGTTTATTCCTTGTCCCTTGCTAATGCAGGGTGTATCATTTGTCTGTGGTCTGACTTTTCTGAGTGACTTTGGGTGTCTATGCAGACTACAGTTGGATAGATCGTGGGGGCAGCCTGGGCTAATACCTTTTTCAGACATCTGGCTTCTCAGACTGTTGTACAACCTTCCGATCTTTGGAAGCTGATGGGTGAGATGTGGAATGTCACTCTCCATTCAGCCACCCAAATGAGGTTACATTTTGTTTTTTAGAGATCAGTTATTTCTGAAATCTCGGACACTTACTCTTTGTTTCTCTTGTGTGTTATTGGTGCCCCTTTCTTACCTTGCTATGCTGTTAGGGGCTCCTACATGGTAAATGATCAACAGGGAGTTCATGCCCTTCCCGAGCTTGTGATGTTTTGGATGGAAACGACAGTGGAGATGCAGGTGTATAATTAGTGTCAGTTATGAATGCTATGAAAGAGAGTTTTAGGTTTTATGAAAGGTGATAGCTTTGTTGGGGTTTGCATAGGATGTGACGGTTGGTAGTGCGTTCCTAAGAGCCAGTGTTAGACCAGTGTTAGAAGGGCGGATGCTTTAGGTTGAGAAGATACTGACAACAGGTCAAGGGGAGGGGACACACCCAAATGAAATGAGGAAGGAGTAATGCAGACGACTCAGTTGTTTTTCTTATACTCCATCTTTGAAGGCTGGCATTCAGAATATTAGAGTATACAAGGATCCCAGATTCACATATGGAAGGGTTTAAAACAAGTCTTCCTTCTGCTTTCCCACTGGATACTGCACACAGAAGGCTTGTACATCAGGTGTCTGGGCATGAATTGATTCTGTGGGAGACACCATGTAACTAATTTTGCATTTAAGAATGGAACCCAGTGTGTCATCTCCTATCATTTCAGATTTCTCACAATGCACGATTACAAATTCATCTCGCTTTCTCATGTGAGATTAATTTGTGACTCTGTGAAGCTTGCTAGATGATGCATTGTTTGCTACCAAGTTGTCTGTAACAATTTCCCCATTAGGGAGAAAAGCTCTTTGAGTATATCCTTCTGTGTGTGACCAAATTCCAAATGTCTGATGACTCTTCGTGGAGGAAGACATGACACTCTCTAAAAATGATTTACAGCTTCTTGAGCACTGCAGTCAATCCTGAAGTGTAAAATCTGTGTCTTGGGCAAAATGAGCAGTGACAGATTCGCTCAGCTTATCTCTGATCAGTTACTTCTCTGAGCGCTTTATACCCAATCCCCCAGCACTGCAGTAGAGACGTGGTTAACGTCCTCAACCAAGCAGCTAGCCACCATTGTAGAAAGTGATGTGTGAGCCTTGGCGGTTTTAAACTTAGCAGCTCTCAAGTGGGCTCTTGAATTCACTCCATGCGTATCTCTCTTCCCCTGTTTGCATGTAGCTCTCGTGTCTATTACTTAAGATCATGATGTGTATGTTGAAAAGTTTCCCAGGAAGCTGAGAGCCTTCCACCAGTAGAGAGACTTAAGAAACCAGCTACACAGGACAGACCTGCATTGTTTGCTTGTCCCTCTGCTTCTCACAGAAACGCTTCATCCGATGCTGCTGAAAGCCAAGTACACAGAAGTGCCAGGATTTAAGTGAACACTTCTGTAGGGACAGGTGAATCCCACCCTGGCTCTTTTTTATTATGGAAGTCTAGAGAGTTCAGTTACAGCCTTATTCATTTTCATGTGACGGCAAACAACAGGGATTTTAAGTATGACACCTCTTGTACTCTCACACAGTTTTTTTTTTTTTTTTGCGTGCAACCTTTTTGTTCTTGTTGACCATGGTGAGTGGGTGAATGGTCACAGGGCAGGTTTTTCTGTCACCGTCAGAAAGCACTTCTGTCAAGCTGAACCTTCCTGAGACATTTGGCTTTATAATCTGTTTTGGGGGATTTTTTTTTGCGTGTTTTTGTTTGTTTGTTTGTTTTGTTTTGTTTTCCTTTTCTAAGGGTCACATGGCAGGTAAACAGACACCGCCATGGAATAGGTAAACTCACTAACCTGGTCATTTCTGTCCCTGATGTAGTACATAGGCTGTGGCTGCATCTTTAAGATTCACCACCAATCAAAGAAAACACATGGTGGGCCTTGTGGCTCTAGCTGCATATGTAACAGAGGATGGCCTAGTCGGGCATCAATGGGAGGAGAGGCCCTAGGTCCTGTGAAGGTTCTATGCCCCGTATAGGGGAATGCCAGGGCCAGGAATGGGAATAGGTGGGTTGGGGAGCAGGGGGAGGGGGCAGGGGTTAGGGGATTTTCAGAGTGGAAACTAGGAAAGGGGATAACGAAATGTAAATAAAGAAAATATCTAGTAGAATATATATAAATATGTAAATATTTATATATATAAAGATTCACACTGTTTTCTTCCACTTGATATTCTGCCTTGTCGGATTGGATAAACGATGCTAAGATAACTACAGTTGTTCCTTTTATGTCATGCTTTTGATCTGGTTTCGGCCTGCTCATGCAGATTTTCTTAAGAACCTACTGTTTTGTGGGGGAGAAAAGCACACATTTTATAAAAGTCCCTTGGTTTCTATGCCATGATCTTGGCTTTTTCATGTGATTTTAAAAATTCTCTCTGATGCCTATATGAATGCCAGTATTTGAACAACCCACTTTTCAGCTTTAGAGTTGGATTCGCTTTTGTGTCCTGAATTAGTTACTCTCTTCCAGATGTTTCTTTCGGATGTACCTAAAACTTCTCTTCAGTCGCACTCCTCTCTTCCTACCTGACCTGTAGCTGTCCTTAAGACTTCCTTTTTAAAGGCACCATGCCCTTCCAGCCTGTGAGACGGAGGTACTCCTCATCTGACTTCCCGTTGCTCTCCATCCCCCCTGGAAGCCCAGCTGTCCGTCACTGGCTAGCCCAGACTCATGCTCATTACTGCAAAGCGACTTCTCCCACCTCTCTCGCGGTATTCATTAATATCTCTCTATTAAACCCAGACTTGGGAACTCCAAGCCACCTCTGTGCTATCACAGTGGTCACCTCCTCTTGCTCTAGTCCTACTCAGATTTCCCAGAGATAGGTTTTTATCAACTCCCTCTGCTCCTCTTGCATGTTTTCTACCACTGTCAACATAATTGGAACTCCATTCTAAATGACCTGATCCTGACTGATTTATGTTATATGTGAGCCTGACCTAATTTAATCTACTCGTTAATTACTAATGTTAAACGGACAGTCTCGTGCATCTATTTTTCAAAGCAGGGTACTCAGTGCCAGGCATGTGATGGCACATGCTAATCCCTGCTCTCCTGGTGCTTGCCTTCTGTTGGTGGGTAGGAGGGAGAGGCAGATAGGAACAAACAGGCAATTTTAGTTTGTGATAAAGGCTATGTTGTTGTATATGGAGGAGGTATGGAGAAGTGCTTAATTGCCTGGGGACTCATGGAAACTTCTGGATCACTTATATTTGAGTGGAGACACTAAGGCAGCTGGAACCATCCAGGTTGATGAAGAGGAGCAACGGTGAACTTGCTTGGTATCATGTAGTAAGAAAGAGGCATAGTCATTAGGGTAACCATGGCGTCCAGATGAGAGCCCAGTATTTATCAGAGGAGCATCCATGGCTTCCCAAGGAAGGGGATTGGCTAATAACAGCTGCAGCTGGAGAAACTCTTGCTGTACATACTATTTAGGGCTTCTCTTGCTGGACTCTTCTTGGAGAGCATTCAGGTCTTTAGGATAGGAGGGTTTTTGTTTGTTTGTTCTTTTTTTTTCAGTTTTTCATTGTCAAACAAAACTTGACATGTTGAAAAGGGGAAAAATTGTCTTTGGACTTATTATTATTTTCTTCCATTTCACTCTAGTTCTTGTTAACTTGTAGGTTCTGTCTAGTCAAGCCCAGGAAATAATTTGTCTTTAGGCAATTATATCTGAACATTTCCAAAATACATGTTGATTAGGATAGTCAGATAATGAAATCAATAGCATGTCCATGTTTGATGGGCAGGGGTTATACTCTGCATGCCAGCCCATGCTTACATGTAGGTACCAACCTCTCCTTTTGAGGACAACGGTCAGATCCGTGTGGCCTCTGGAATGTGGCAAAGATAGACCTAAAAGTCAGCACAGAGCAAATAGCTTTAAAAAGCCTTTTGTCCATGAGAGAGGAGGGCTGTATTGTCATGGACGTAGTTGGCTTCTTAAATAAATGCAAGTTTTAGAAATCCCAGCTCCTTCAGGTCAGGTCATGTCTTGATGAAAGCCTCCTGACTCTCGGAACTTCCACACCTCACAACCTGACAGTCTTTGATATTACAGATACAGGCTAAGGCTCTTCTACTTCTTCAGATACTTTCAACTTACTGGTAGTTCATAATTTTCTTTTCTTCTTAGAGAAAGTTATGCGAATAATTAACAATTAGTACTCATTGTCTTGTATGATATTATTGCAAAGGAATGCTCAACAGACAAATAACAGTAATGACACAGCTTTTTCAACCCATCATAAAAATAGGAGCGACGTAGCCCACGATTTAGTAAAAACGGAAGCATGGTAGTTAATTACTATATTTGCCGGAGCAGTGTGCTTAATTACCTTAACTGTGTTCCAGGGACAGAGGTAAATGCCGCTTTTTATATGGTATATTGGAACAGACGCCATCCGTGAAATGGCAGCTCTCCAGCCAACACCAAGCACATGGCCTGAATACAGTGCTCTGTGAGATTCAGAAATAAACCACACGACTCCTGTCATGAGGAGTCTGTGCTGTGCCTGTGTGGAAGAAGTGTCCTAGGAAAAGAAGGGTCACCCAAGATTCTTTAATATGAGCACTTCATCCCAGGGGCCTGCAGTTGAAATTCAATGACTTATTAAAAAAAAAACAAAATTCCCCCTCCCTCATGTAACTACTGTCCATTTGTAAAGATTGATCTTAGACGTTTATGTATTGTATTTTCTTCTGTGAGCTCTGTTATCTTAACTCTATTTGTTTCCTCCCTAGTTTACTACAGAATGGTCAGCTGGAAATTGTGACCGGTGGCTGGGTTATGCCTGATGAAGCCACTCCACATTATTTTGCCTTAATTGACCAACTAATTGAAGGGCACCAATGGCTGGAAAAAAATCTAGGTATGTCTTTATATCTGTTCCTCCTCTCCCCCTTCATTTGGGCTGTCTTGGGAAGGGACACTCAGGGGATCTGAACTAATTTTCCTAATAATTGTTGAATAATTTATCCTTCATTAATTATATTTATTAGGCCTCAATTATATAGACATGTGATAGTTTCATTGAATATTATCCAATTTTTCTTTATATATTACTTATTGACTTTCATTTGTTTAGAAGTTTACTATTTTACTTACATGTTAGCTAAGACTTGTTGCTAAGAGTCAAGACCCTATTATTAGCTTCATTCAAATTGACGGTGGGACAGAAAACAATAGAAGGCATTTATGTGTTGTATCATGGAGAATCCTGGACCTAGAGGAGTTATGGGAGCTCCAGGTATGGTTCCTTCCAGGGGACGTAACTTACACTTTAGAGATTGTTTCCTTGGTCTCACCTTGTTTGTGTGTTGGTCTGTACCCTGCTTTTTCTAGGTAGCTTATAAGAAAGATGACCCTAGGCCGTAGAAATACTACCCCCCACCCCCGCCTCCAGGATGAGTTTTGTTTTGTTTTTTTGTTTTGTGTTTTAATACTTTATCTCATTGGCCCACAAGCCAGGTGCTTAATTCTGAGATGCAGGACTGGTTTCAATGACATTGCTCTCCTCGGGAAGTGACTGCATCACACCTACCTGTGATGGCGGGGCCTCTCTCTGTGTCACTGGACCCATGGGTAGGATGCTGGCTGACAGCATCAGACATCACGTACAATTCACCAAAACCGAGCAACCACTGGCATCTTCTCTATGCCTGCCACTCGACAGGAAGCCCTTTGCAAATATTTCATACCTCAGTATAACTTTTATGCTTTTCTTTATGATCAGCATCTGTGATTTTTATTGAAGTTATTTGTGGGTAATTTTATTTTGTCTCCATTAGGAATCAAAGTCTCTCATTATTACAATTATTTCTTTCCTTTTTATTTTAACACAATTTTAAATCTACTGAGAATTAATCCCAGAAAGCTTCCACACATGCCTGACATGGCACATTCACGTCAATCTTTGTTCCCTTCCCACCCCACTGTGGTGGTGGTGGTTGTTTTGGAAACCTGGAGAATTCACTGCAGATACTGCATCTGTGGAAATGCACTGCTGCATCTGGGCTGAGATTCTAACCTCAAAAGCCTTACTTGTGAGTCTGTCCTTGGCTGCTCCTGGACTCTTGGATTCTTTACATTCAAGTGATCTACTGCTTTTAAAAGCATATTGTGTGTTTAACATTTGCTTCCCCCAGGAACCTGACCCCTTAGTGTGTGTGTGTGCTTGTGTGAGCAGTGCCCTGTGGAAGTTCCAGGCACTGAATGTGTGCTGAGTTTCTTAGTTGATGGTGTGTCACACAGCTTCTTCCTATTGGTTGCTAGAGGAATTACATGTGCATGTGGGGCCCACACTTTGGAACATGACCTCCTCTGGATGTGGTCCATGTTCCTTTTATATTTGGTGCCCTTACTCTATCCTAAGTCATAGCTGTGTGATAGTGTTCTGAAGTTCCTAAGTGTGTATGTGTGTGTGTGGACAGGGGTGGGGGTGGGGGTTGGGATGTAAAAACAGGATCCATTTTTTTGCTGCATACAAGAAACACACCTCAACATCAAGGATAGACATTACGTCAGGGTAAAGGATTGGATGAAGATAATTCAAGAAAACAGACCTAAGAAGCAAGCTGGTATAGCCATTTTAATATCTAACAATAGACTTCAAACCAAAGTTAATCAAAAGAGACAGGGAAGGACAGTTCATACTAATCAAAGAAGTGTCCATTGAGATGACATTTCAATTCTTTTTTTTCATGTGTTATATGCACATATTCTATATTTTAAACTTTTCATTGATTCTTTGTGAGTTGCACATCATGTACCCCAGTCCCATTCATCTCCCATCCCCTTATATCTACATTTTATCATTGCAAACTCCTCACTAAAATGCAACACGCACACCGGCACACACACACACACACACACACCACCACCACCACCACCACCACCACCAACAACAACAACAACAACAACAACAAAGACCGATGTATAGAAAATATCTCATCATGGAAGCTGTAGTGTGTCACAGTGTGTCCCACCGTGTATCCTCCTTCCACACATCTTCACTTGCAAATATTCATTGCAAGAGTCATTGGTCTGGTTGTTTATCATTGGTCTGTGAGACCTCTGGCTTCTGTGACAGCATCAGTATTGAATCCTCACTGGAACTCCTCCTAGTTATCCTGTTGTTGCCCTGTGTCATGGAGATCCTGCAGCTTTGGATCTGCAGGACTTGCCCCCTTCATGTGATTTTGGGGTAGGCCAGTTCCAAGCCTTCAGTCTGAGCCTGGGTGGGAGCTGCTTTGGCTAGGTCACCCAATGTTGCCATCATCAGGAGGCAGGGTCAGCTCTTGGGGCCAGCTCCACTGTGCAGGGCCGCTCTCCCAAGTGCTACAGCCAGAGAGGGGCCGGGCCAGCTCTCCTGCTCTCAGGACTCCAGGGCCAGTTTTCCTGAGTGCTGCAGGTGGTGAGGCACAGGGACCCTAGGCCCAGTTCTCCTGACTGCCACAGGTGGTGAGGGATGTTGGGAGGGGATAGCACAGGCTCATAAGCTCTAACAACTCAGCAAGCCAAGGGTGATAGTGTGGGACTAGGGGGAAACTTACTGACCTACTCAGGACATCCCCTTTCCTTAAATATTGAAATATGTCCTAAGCTAAGAGATTCACTGTATACAAACATGACTTTCAGATTTTTCTTAATGTTTAACTTTTGTTGAGATATAGCTTACACATGGTTCAATGGATAAATCTTGAGAGACTGGTGAGTTTTGACAGATATACATGCTCATTTCATCCCTTTCTCTCCACCTTCCAGCCAAATGCTCCCTGTTACTATGACTGTAGAGGATTTCTGCTTTGTGAAGAACTCACATATGGACTCATCACATACTCCTTTGCATTTAGTTTCTTTGTTCAGTATACTTTTGTCTTGATTGAGGCAGATTGGTGTATAATAAAGTGCGTTTACCTATAGTCTGATGGGTTTCTGTCCCAGGCTCCGTTTCCCTTTTTGTAAGTAAGCCCTGCCTTCATGGCTCTGGGGATTGGTTCTAGAATTCCCCACAGATACCAAATGATACCAAATGCAAGGTGCCTTCAACAAAATGATGTAGTGTGTACATAAAACTAGATGTGGCTCAGTTCAAGGCCCTGAGTTCTATTTCCAGCATCATATAAACTGTTCATGGTGGTGCGCACCTGTAGTCCCAGCACTTGGGAGGTGGAGGCAGGGGATTTGGGAGTTTGAGGTCATCCTTGTCTACCTAGTAGATTCCAGGTCAGCTGGAGATACACAAAACCTTGTTGGCTCATAACTCTTCTAACTCCAGTTCTACAGGGTCTGATGCCCTCTTCCCGGCTCCTAGGACACTTCATGCAGCCTGTCTGTGCACATCCTTTTACAGGCAGGCAAAACACTCATATATACAAAATGAATGAATGAATGAATGAATGCAGGGGGAATATAGGGAATCCATTGGCTAAGCAAGAAACAGTCGCAAGTTAACCAGGCAAAACCTGGTGCACAACCATAAGTCATGTTTGCATTTGTGTAGACCCTCAGTTCCCCTCAGCGAGGTTTTCACCGCTTTTATTGTGAAAGCTTTGCTTCTTTGTTGAATTTGGTTCTAGATTCTTTATTTTGTTAGCTGCCATTGTAAGTGAGATTTACTTTCTTGATTTCAGTTAGGACTCATTACTGGTATTGTGTATAGCTACGTATATTGAATTGGTTTTTGGTTTTTTTTGTATAGAGATCTTATATCTTTCTTTTTGTGATAGGTTCAGGTATATGTTGCTAACTCACTTCTGTTCATGGCTGAGTAGTGTTTGATTTTTAAACTAGATTCCTGTCAGCTGTCCGTAGGGTACTTCTGGGTATGAGCTGCATGACACAGGCGTTCATGGCAGTTACCTGCCAGCTCTTTCTAGGCATGTGTTTCATCGTCACTGATAAGTCCTGGGAATAGACTTGCTGTAGGGCTGAGGAAGCTTTTCAAAGTGATTTTACTATTGTACGTTCAACCAGCAATGAATTTGTTCCGTAGTTTGGCCAGCATTTCTTGTGCCAGTCTTTGTTAGGTAACAATCCCAGGAGAGAGAAGTGACTGTTGTTTTCCCGGAGCCTCATTCTCAGCCGAGGGTGGGGAGTGTGGCTGGTGTTCATTGCCCGGGGTCTTGCCTGTTTTGATGTTTCCAAGTCTCTCACTCTGGTCGTTCAGTTGGGCTGTTCCCTTTCTATGTGAGAATCTAAGCTGTTGCTCATGGGTGTGCTCTGTGGAGATTTCCTACCGTCCTGTGATCGTTCATTTGTTGTTTAAGATTTTATTACTCTCTCTGTCCCTGTCTGGGTCTCTTGTTCTCCCTCTCTGTGTATGTGTGTGTGGTGTATGGGTGAGTGTGCAGATGTGTATGTATCTGGTGGGTGTATGGTAGTCAGAAGATGGCTTTCAGGGTTTTTTTTCCTCCCTCCACCCTGATGTCTGGGCAGTGCTTTATCCACTGAGCCATCTTGCTAGACTGTGTTCTTTTGTCTTTAATGATACCCATCATAGTTAATTTTTCTGTTGCTGGGATAAAATACTCTGACAATACAACTTAAAGGAGAAAGGGTTCTTGCTCATTTATGGCTGCGGGTTCCTACCTGTTAGGATGAAGAAGCGGAAGGAGGTACTTGTAGCAGCTTCTAAAGACAAATTAAGAGCCCAGCTTGCTGTCTCACACACATAGCCTAGGCCCTAACGCGAAATTAAGAGGTGTCTCCAGCTATCAGTTAACATAGTCAAGACAATCCCCACAGCCATGTCCAAGGCCCATCACAGGTGATTTTAGAATCTGCCAAGTCTACAATGAACACTGGCCATGATGGATGGTGTCTTGTTTCTTTTAACTGTTTTAACACAAATACTTAAGACATCTTTTGATTTGGATGTGTGAATGCATAACTGTATAAATCTAACTAAGGAGTTTACTTCATGTTTTTATTACTGATGGTTTATATAATTTATTATAAATAGTAAATATGTACTTCCTTAAATATAAAGATTATCTGTGTAATACAGTTAGTGTTTAGACCATGACTCTGTTTGCTTTGTCTTCTGTAGTCACATGTTAACAGTGATACTTGCCTTTCTTATTTCAGATATTTAATGAAATTGCTTAGACATGCCAAATATATTATCTATTAGCTTATGTAGATATTTTTAATAGTGTTGAGGAAATTCTTTTTAATACTTTTCAATTTGCAGTACATACTGTATTTGTTTCAGATATCTATTACCAGCATGTAGTTTTTCTAATTTGTTCTATGAGTGTGATAGCAGTTTGCTCGATTAAAAAGTCATTGACTTCCAGAGCAAATCCCATTTGGCTTGGGTGCTGTGGAGTTCAATCTGTTTAATGTTTTTTTGTTTTATGATTTTTATATTTGTTTTCAAAAACGGGATTAGATTTCTTTCATAATGTGCTACACTTATGTGAATTATTTACTGGCTTATGATATTTAATGTAATAACTAGTCAGAGTTCATCCCTTACTTTCCAAGAGTTTTATGGACATTTGAAAAACTTAATGTAAAGTGTTTGTGCCCAAAGAGCCTTTTGATCTAGGCAGATTCTTTTAATTTATGCTAAAAATATTTACATAATTATAGATATAATCTGATCTCTATCTAAAATGTCAACTAAATTGTTTTATTGGAAACCAAACTTCACCAACATTTTAATTATTTGTAATGCAAAATAATAGTTATTCATAGTAACCTTTGTATTAAACAATACTTTTATATAAATAATTGTCATTCTATGTAGAAAAGTAGGACAGTAGCTTTTTAGCAGAATTCAGGAAGTAGATGATTTGTAAATATATGTGATGTATACTATTATAGTAGTCTGGATCTTTTTATATTACCCCCTCTTACCCTTTTATTTAGAGAAAAGTCTAATGCCAGGGAAAACACCAGCGAGTTCTAGAGTCCCGAAGTCTCTCCCCAGCTCTGACCTACCTACCTTCCTTCCTTCCTTCCTTCCTTCCTTCCTTCCTTCCTTTTTTAAGAAATGCAGTCTCCCTCTTCTCTCCAGTGTTAGTTTGTTGGTGGGTTGCCTTTTCTCATTGCACCTAGTTGCCCCTCTGTGCTCCAGTGACTTTGATGGGGAAAAGATCCTCAATGAAGCTGCAGTTCTAAACTGATGGACACTGAACTCTTTGGCATTTGATGTGCTCGCTGTCCTGTGACCAGTCTTACCTTTCCCTTTATTTGTGATGATAACCCAGTCCTGCTTAAATTTCACACTCATACAACGTTCTCGGGCTTTACTTGGGGAAGACGCTGTGCCTCCTGAACACAGGTTCATGTGCATTTTGTTTAATCTACCACGTGACAGTAAGTCAGAGGTGCATTGTCTCCATCTCTAAACACACAATCCTGCATTTCCTGAGAAAACAGGGCACGTATAAAAAGAAGGTAGTTGTCAAACCAGGAGGATTAGCAGTGGTGCCACGAGATAGTCCGTTTCATAGGGGGCATCCAGAGTTCTTCAATTACTCCAACACCACTGTAGTTAGAGGTTGCTGCTGTTCCTGCTCAGAGTCAAGTGTCCAGTCCAGGTTCTTGAGTTACATTCAGTTTCCATGTCTTTAGTTTGCTTTAATCTTGAGCATTTTCTCATGTTAGAATTATTCAGCAAGGGTGTTCTGCTGTCTTATCAGTTACCTTGCGTCATAGCTATTTGAATGATAGTATTTCCTACTAGATCCAGGGTCAGCTTCCACTCATTTTTGTAACCCTCGCCCCTCCCATATTTGTAGATGTGTGAGAGAGTGCTAAACAGGTGCTTGAATGAAAAACAACAAAACCAAAAGACACCTTTGCAGAGTTCTATTAGTTATGCCAAGTTTTATCCCGTACGTAGAAGTCTTACCTGGGAATCTAACAGCTGAATGGCCAGCTTTGTATAATGCTAGATGAATATTCATGTGCATTAACTCTAACCTATACATTTATTTATGTTTGCCACATTTCGTTCTCTGAAACAGAGGTACATTTTAGCTGATGGCTCTTATAACTGATCTGAGGCATGTTTGAAGTATTCCATTAACCTCATTCTAGGTAAAGCAAAAGGAAGAGCATCAGAAACCCCTGAGACTCAGTGACACACTGTGAAGTCTTCTCGATCAGTGCTGACAGCGTGTGATAGGGTGATGTTGGGCTGTTTGAAGGTGTCAGTGGCAGACTGTTGGGAGTTGGAGGTGTAAGTTGAGTTGTAGAATCAGCAGTTGCTGGGTTGTGTAACCCCTCACAAGACTGGGTATTGGTCTCCTTCTGGTAGTTGGCAGTCACATAATCATCGCTGTGAGGTAGTATAATCAGAGCCCCTTTATCTTCAAGCCCAGGAGACTGGAGCTCTGATGCGTCTCAGTGCAGCATAACTTATTTCACTTATCATTAAAACAAAACAAAAAATGAAAAACGAACATTAACACTTCCTTTCTTTCTCAACAGGAGTGAAACCTCGATCGGGCTGGGCCATAGATCCCTTTGGTCATTCACCCACAATGGCTTATCTTCTAAAGCGTGCTGGATTTTCACACATGCTCATCCAGAGAGTCCATTATGCAATCAAAAAACACTTCTCTTTGCATAAAACGCTGGAGTTTTTCTGGAGACAGAATTGGGGTATGTAGAATCTGATGACAACTGGCGACTGCACTGACCGAGCTGTAAAGTCTCAGGGGCTCTGAACTTACAGCAGTGTGGAGGTCTTAGTGACTTTTCTGTTGCTGTGACGAGACACCAAGACCAAGGCAACTTAAAAAAGTTAAGATTTGTTGGGGCTCATGGCTCCAGAGGGCTGGAATCCATGACCCTCATGGTGGGGACATGGCAGCAGGCAGGCTGACATGGCACTGGAGCAGGAGCCAAGAACTTATGTGTTTAGACATAATTACAAACAGAATGACCCTGGCTTTCAAAACCTCAAAGCTCAGCCTAGTGACGGACCTCCTCCTACACCACCACACGTCCTCCAATAGGACCACACCTCCTAATTCCTTCCCCCAAAGTTTCATCAAGTGGGATCAACATTCAAACAAATGAGCTGAGCCTAGGAGTCCACTTTCACTCAAAACACCACACCACAGAGGATTTTACTTATAGTACAGACCTTGAATATTAGACTGCTTTAAGATAGTTTTTGTTATAGAACAGTTATTTCCCATTGTATTTGTATCAAGATTCTTAGACATATCGGTACCAATTCACGTTTGGAAAACTGTGAAGTTGGTTTTATGACCAACAGGAGCAAATGGATATGTGCATTTAGTCTTGGGCCAGCTGCTGTTTTTACTCTCTTGACTTTTTATAAGGATGACCATTTCTATTCATCCGTGTAGTAAATATGGCACATTCGATCAGTGGTTCTCCACCCTCTCAGTGCTGTGGCCTGCCAGTACAGTTTCGCAAGCTGTGGTAGCTCCCAGCCTTAACATTATTTTAGTTGCTACATCATAACTGTCATTTTGCTACTGTCATGAATCATAATGTAAACATTTCTGCAGAGAGAGGTTTGCCAAAGGGGCCCCGACCCACAGGCTGAGAACCACTGCTCTAGTGGGAAAAGTATTGTTTTCTTAGAAAGTGAGCATGCCTTAGAACTCATGTCTCAGAGCTAGCTGGTGTTCCTTCCTTCTCTCTTGTCTCTGTGTCCTATAAGAAATGTCCTTGGAATGGCATATATTCTGTCCTCCCAGAGGTCCTCATCCTACCTATATGCACACAAATTAAGATAGAATTTACCCTCTTTTCTCTGGAGGAGACTGCATATATGAGAGGTTATTTTTGAGATTATAATATGATTTCATTAAAATTATAAGTGAAACATTCCAGACTTCCCCCTTTCTCCTTCCAGACCCTTCGATGTACCCTGCTAGCTCTCTTTCAAATCCATGGCCTCTTTTTACATTAGTTGTTACTGCATGCATATATGTATTAAATATATTTTCTGTATTGTTACTGTATTCATGTTTCAGGGCTGACCTTTTGCTATTGGATGACCAGTTGGTGTGCTCTTTCCTTGGGAAGCCTGTTTATCCTGCTTTTGGCATTCCTTAGTCAAGTGTAGTTCTTTGTGTAGAGTTTCGAGGCCTTTGGCCTTTTCCTATCTACTTTAGCATGTCCATCGGTGTCCTGTTCAGATCTCTTCTGGGCAGGCATGTTGGTTGGCTTTTATGGGTGTAGCTTTTGACATCAGCAGGAGGCACAGCCTCAGCAAACTCCCTTGTCTTCTGGCTTTAACAGTCTTCCTACCTCTCTTCCCCAGTTGGTCCTGCTTTCCTTAATAGGTTTCTGCAGTTATCCCGACCATGTACTCACATCAGGATATTGGGAGCTTAGTAGTCTTCAGTCATAGAGATCCTGTGACATTTGTCTTTCAGGGTTTAGGGTACCTCACTCAGTATAATCTTTTCTAGTTTCTAGATTTGTTGATTCTTTTGCTTTGTTTTGTTTTATTTCTTTGTATGTTTAAAGTTCTCTAGTTTTTATTATTATATTCATTGGCTAGATTTGCATTTGGTTTGTTCATGTTTTTCCATCTCTTTGAGTTCAATCATAAGCCATTTATTTGCGCTCTTCCTGATTTAAAAAAATGTACTGTAGGCATCTCGCACTGTCAGCCTCCTTCGTAGGGTGGTTTTCAGAGTGCCTCAAGGGTTTTGTTGTGTTTCGTTTTCATTTAGTTCCAGCAAGATTTTTATTCCTTTCTGACCCATTCCTCATTTAGTACTTAGTTATTTATTCTCCTTGAATTTGCTTATTTATTAATGATTTGTTTGCTGCCAGTTTTATTTCATTGTGTTCTCAAAGGATAAAAGGAGAGACTTCTACCTTATTGAATTTATAAAGATTTGTGTTTGTGTGTATGTGAGAGTGTGTGTGTCTCTGTGCACACGCTCAACACATAAACACACACACATATCCACATGTGCATGCACACGTGCAAGATGTAGTCTCTATTGGGGAAGCTGTGTGCTGCTGAGTAGAGTGTGTATTCTTTGCTGTTTGTGTGGGATATTCTGTAGATATCTGCTGTTGGGGCCGGCCAGCGGCTCACATGTCCGAGTTCAAGCCTGGTATCTTGGAACTGAAAAAAAAAGAGGGAACCTAGGCAGGTTGAGAAATAATGGAACCAAGACATGCTAGTCTGCTCAAGGTTCAACAATTCATCCTTGGAGCCTGGAACCAGCTGCAGGTGATGAAGTGCAGGATAGGGCATAGTCTCCGGAATAGATGGGGGAGAGGAGGTTCTCAGCAGGCAGCAGTATTTTGAAGAGGAACAGAGACTGTGGCTGAACAATAGAGTGATCTAGGGAGGAAGGCTTCACCCTAGATAATCTCCTTAGGGGCAGTAAGGTCCAGTTCTGGCTCAGCCTGCTTCAGGCTTGTGGGAGGCTACAATCTGCAAGTCCATTTGCTGTGTGATACCAATAAATTCTGATTTTTTTGTTTTGTTTAATTTTTGTTTGGATGGCCAGTTTATTGGAGAAAGTGTATTGAAGTTACCTACTATTAATTGAGTAATGTTACTTTGTTTCTTTAAATCCAGTAGTAGATATTTTAGGAAATTAGATACCCCAGAGTTTGGTGTTTATTGGTTTCCGATAGTAATGTCTTTTTGATTAACTGTTCCCTTGACTAGAATGAAGTGTCCCTCTCTGTCTCTGATTAACTTTACTTTGAAGTCTACTTAGCTGGCTATTCAGATAGCAATGCCTATTTGCTCTGTGGTTACATTTTACTGGAGAACTCTTGTCTGTCCTTTTACTCTGAGGTGGTTCCTATCTTTAAAACCCAGTTGTGTTTTTGCTTGTAGGTAACAGATTTTGCTTATTCGTCTTTAAGATTTGTTATTATTTGTTTATGTATTTTATGTATATATCTGCATACCAGAAAAGAGCATCAGACCCCACTGTGGATGGTTATGAGCCACCATGTGACTGCTGGGAACTAAACTCAGGTCCTGCAATGAGCAGCTAGTGTTCTTAACTGCTGAGTCATCTCTCCCACCCTAGATTTTGTTTATTGACCCATTCATTCAGTTCGTGCCTTTTGATTGGAGAACTGAGTCCATTAATATTTAATGTTAGTATTGAAATATGTATGTTAATTATGATCATGATATTGTTGATATTTGGTATTGTTATTTATAGTCTCATTATTTTGTATTTTAATAATTGTAGCTTCATATTTCTTTCCACAGTCTCTCTGAGATGCTCAGTTTTCTCTTTGGCCTGAAATAATACTTCCTGATTTTTCTTTGTTTAGTTACTTGGATATATTTTTGTTTAAGCTGTTTATATCGTGGAAAGTTGTTTTGTTTGTTTGGTTTTTTGGTATGTTGTTTTCTTTTTCAATCATGGCAGATAGTTTTGCTGGGTATATTATTTTAGGTTGGCTATCATAGTCTTTTAGGACTTGGTTTTTTTTTTTTAGAGTCTTGGTTTTTAAAGTTTCTAATTATATATCAGTTGTTATTCTAGTTGGTTTTTCTTTATATGTAACTTGTGTTTGTTTGTTTTTTTTCCTCTCTTACATCTTTCAATATATTTTCTTTGTTATATATACTTAGTGTCTTAGCTATGATATGCCATGGGTACTTTCTTTTCTTATCTTCTATTTTAGATGTTCTCTGAGCTTCTGTTATTCCTGTAAGTGTGGTTTCCGTTGGTTTGGACAGCTTTTCTTCTATGATCTTGTTGAAGATCTGGTCTATGCCATTGACTTGGGATTCATCTTTCTCATCTATGCCTAATTGAAAGGCTTGTTTTTGTTTGTTTGTTTGGTTTTTTGTTTTTAATAGTTTCCCATGATTTCTTTGTTTTCCTTTCCTGTGTTTTACTTTATTTAACTCTAAATAGATTCTGTACTTATTTTTGAGTCTTTATATTTTGTCTTTTGCTCGATTCATTCTTCCTGACAGGTTTTCCTTTGAGTTTCTTAGTTGAATTGTTGGGATCTCCAAATCTGTCTTCATTTCAGCTTGAGTCTTCTTCATTGTTTGTATTTCCTGACTGATTTCTATTCCCAAGTCTGGAATTGTCCTTGTCAATTTTATCGTACATTCTGTTTCACATTTTCTTGGTTACTACTCAGGCATTTATTTTCTTTAATCTTTTTCTCCTTAAGTTCATTGATCTTTGTGTGTGTGTGTGTGTGTGTCTTTAATTTCTAAAAATTCCTTGAATTTTTAAATGAAGTTTATGATTTTTTTTAAAATCCTGATTCCTGGTAGGTCCTGGAGAGAAGAAATTGGCTTGATTTTTACTATTGCTTGTATTTTTGTGATGAGAAACAGTTGTGTGGACTTCCTTTGTTAGTTGAGTGTGTTCTGGACAGAGCAACTTTGTCAGAAGATAGGATATGTCAACAGTGTTGGGCATAATGGTTGGGTATAGCTTGGTTGGAATGAAGTCAAATGGACAAAGAGGACCAGGCTGGTATAGAAACTGTGCTTCCTCGTTCAAGGCTGGAGTTTGGAGGTAGATCTTGCTGGCATGAGAGTTTGTATATGATTTGGGAGACTCTTGTGTACTAGGGTATAGATAGGATGATCCTGGCTAATGTCTATAGCTCCTTTGTGGAGTAGGTAGGGGAGGCCAGAATAGGCTAGTTCATTGGTTTTGGGACCCAGGCTAGATCTGATGAATTTTGGAAAATACATGGATAGGAAAGTAAGGTGCTCTCACCAGGCTAGACCCTGGTATAGGAGGACACAGGAACTCTAGTTACCAAGTGGAGTGATTGGAAACTTTGCAGGCAGAATCTGTGGGTATTTACTGATAGGGTAGGTCCTAATATGAGTGTAATGGTTGACTGTGGCAGATATGAGGGTGTTCAAACCGATTGGGTAAGGGATATGAGACTCTGTAGAAACTTAGAGGTTGGTTACTACACAGATGGGATTGTACAGACTGGGCAGGGCAGGGCACTGGTAGTGGGACCTGAGATAGATCTGGCAGATTTTGGAAAAATCATGGTGTGGAAGTCAGGGGGTACTCACCAGCTAGACTCAGGAGGAGGATGTGGAAAGTCTAAATCTGGGTACCCAGTGGGGTGTTTTATATTTGCTTTTATTTGTTGATTCTTTATTGTAGGGCATACCTTATATGAAATCCTTTATGATCCCCCTCTCAGTCTTTCTAACCATCCTGAGTTGATTTATCTTTTTGTGGCAATGAAATGTTAGCTTAGATTTGTGAGGACATTTGTGGGGAGGTAGAACTTAGTGTCGTATAATTCCTGAAACTGAAGCCTCTGCTCCAGTGCCAGTGTGGTTGAGTCTGACTTCCATCTCTGCAGAGAACGTCCTTGCTGAAAGGCTGCAAAGAGGTCACTGACTACCTTACACTTGCTTCCCGAGTAATTCAACCACCAGTGTTTCAGAAAAAAGTTGGTTTTATATATAAAAAAAATAATAACTTTCCCATATGTGTTCCTGTGTTTTAATAAGGAACGTAATTAGTTATGTTATCTATTTATCTATCAACTATTGACCTATCATCTGTCTACATCTATCGATATCTATTTATATCTATTGTCTATCATCTATCTACATCTATGGATTTTCTATCTCTAACATCATCTATCTAGTCTATCATCTATATCTATCCATCTATTTATCTATCCATCTATCCATCATCTATCACCTATCTACAGTTAATCAATCTCTCTCTCTGTCTCTCTCTCTGTCTCTCTCTTTCCATCTTTCTATCTATATTTAATTCTGGAAAACTCACCCTGCAGGGAGGCCCAGATCTCGAAGATTATTTGTTACATCATGTATAGTTTAACCAAATACATCTTAATCTGAAAACCAATTAATTTGTAGAAGCTTTGCCTAAACAATTGGTGTGTTTCAAGTTACTTTGAATTAGCAGTTGGCAAGAAATTATTGAATAGTTTTTCTGTATTTACCATAGCTAGAAGATAATCTGTGTATAAAAAAATTACACTTTACTTGTAAACTTTACATGTAAAATTACATTTTAATGTAGCATAATATAGACACATCCAGGAGATTGAAATGTATAAAATTAGCTGCAGAGTGGAAGCTATTTGGAAAGATACTAGGTCCAGGTTATATCTTGCTCAAAAAAGAAAGTAGGGGTTATTTACCACCAGTTTTGGAAGTCATGCAGGCCTGCTGGTATACCTGAAGTGTCAGTGACCATTGTACTTTGATGTCAAACTTGGGCGGCGGGGGTGGGGGTGGGGGCGGGGGAAGGGGGGGTGAGGGGGTGTGTGGTTCATTGACACTTGCAGGGGACAGCACAGAAGCACAGGTTTTGATTAGCTTAAAATTTTGTCAAAGATGTGGTTAAAGCCTGGTAGGGCTTCTCTGGTAGGTTCGAGAATGTGACTTCCTGAAAGATGTTTTCAAATTAGGTGTAGCTTGTTTGGGTGTTTTGTTCTTAATGAAACAGTTATTTTCAAAGTTTAGAAATATTTGCTGACTCCTATGTCCTTATTAAAGAAGCAAACCCATTGGAGCAACTGGAGATCCACACATACTTGAAAGGAGGGTGCTGCTAAAGCCTAGCACATCCCCACAGTCCTCTAGTCTTCCTGGTGGTCTGCTTCTGCCCTGGACTGGGCAGTAGTCTCATGCTAAGACTGAGGTCCTGACTAAAGCAAATTCCTCTATCAGTGGCTAGTATGTAATTTCCATACTGGTTTGGTTTGCTTTGATTTTTGAATTGGAAGGTTCCCTTTTTTAGGATCCCTTTGTGATGGAAAATACCACTGACTCCCTCCCCTTGGACCAGCAGGAGAGACTCCATGAACTTTCCAGTGTTGCTCTTTCTCTCCTGCCAGGAAAGCTGGCCTTCCTCTAGGGCTTTTCTCCCCTGCCCACCCTTCTTCCTTTGTTCCCTCAGACCCTGTCTTATTCCTCTTCTCACCGAGCCTCCCTGGCTGACCTAACTGTCACAGTATGTCCCCAGGAACAGATGTAGCAGAAGCTGGCGCCCCAGCAGTGACAAGGTCAAGATTTTGCATGAGCCAGCTGTAACTCTTACTTTTGCTCAGGTTGTGTGCTCCAGGTCAGCAATTGCTGGTTCACCAGGGACATTTCTATTTCAATTCTACTAGCTAGAAGAGGGGAGTGGGGGTGAGCTAGAGATCTTCCTTCAGCTGTGGCTGCGAAGTGCTTCTGGAGGATAAAAATGCCTGCTGATTTACGGCACAGCTTGCATTTCCTAGATATGTATAAAATGATGGCATCTGGGTAGTTTTGGAGAGAAACAATTTCATGAGTGGAAATATGTTGACTTTCTATTTTAGATCTTGGATCTGCTACAGACATTTTGTGCCATATGATGCCCTTCTACAGCTACGACATCCCTCACACCTGTGGGCCTGATCCTAAAATATGCTGCCAGTTTGATTTTAAACGGCTTCCTGGAGGCAGATATGGTTGTCCCTGGGGAGTTCCCCCAGAAGCAATATCTCCTGGAAATGTCCAAAGCAGGTATTAAAATGTATGTTTTATAAGACACAGAGAACACTGTGGCCACTCACTTCCCTGTTGTTGAAGGGCCGAATAAGTGGGTGTTGGCAGCCAGCATTATCCTCATTCAGGCCAGATCTAATGCAACTTCGGAATGTCAGCACCCCTGCGCGTTATAATTAAATGGCAAGTGAACAATGACAGATCAATATACAATGGCTACCTTCCAATACACTGTTATTACCATCTCCTTTGCACTCACTGTAAAAGCTTTCTACTGGGTTTGATTGATTCCATATACTTCTGTTGATAATAAGACTTTTGGTCCTCATTGTACGAAGTGGTAAGAAAAGCAGCTCAACTGCAAAAACACATTTATTAAAATGGAGCACATGAAGAGTATAATTATCTCTTACCTTAATAACAATTTCAGTAACGGTGAGTTGCACAGCTCGGATGAATACACATTTTTGTATCTTTCTGATGTTTTTGACTTACAGAAAACTTTAATTAGAATTATTTATACTTAAGTACATTTGAATAAAAATTGCAAGGATGGACCACTTCTTCAGAAAAAAATGCAATAATGAAGGAAACTTCTCATTTCAAGTCACATATAGTTTCTCATTTTGGTTCCTTAAAGTTCAGTTACTACACTAAAGGTGAAAGATGTGTAATACATTGTGTTGTAATATAGAAATACCAAATTCTGCTAGGGAAAGAATACATTTGAATAAATTGATAATTATGTAATATCATCCGTATTTAAAAGCTCTTTTAAGTAGTTTAGTAAAGTAACAGTTCTGGGTTCTCTGGTATTTTTAGGAGTATATATCAAGTATAC
Source organism: Mus musculus (assembly GCF_000001635.26). Classification (NCBI taxonomy): domain Eukaryota; kingdom Metazoa; phylum Chordata; class Mammalia; order Rodentia; family Muridae; genus Mus; species Mus musculus. The sequence goes on from NC_000083.6 coordinate 64,667,747, forward strand.
ACACATACACATGTATGATTAAATGGATATAGGCTATGAGTTTGAGAGAGAGCAAAAAGAGGTTACATGGGCATGGTTGAGTAGCTTTTTAAATAAGTAGATATGATAGTGCACATTGTAGGTGTTATGAAGGATGCCAGGCATGATAGTGCTCATACTGTCTTCTCTCTGTGTGTAAACCACACATACAAGCTTTGGTTTATTTATTAGTCAACATTTTTATTATTTATTACTAGTATTATTACCTCAGGAATATAGTTGAGTGCTCATCTACAGTACATGTTTTATCTGCTCTTATATTTTATTTTAATTCCTCTTACTGGGGGAGGGAGTTTTGTTTCATTTTTCATGTGCATTTCAAATTAGAAGTAATAATAAGAAATAAATTTAGAAAATGTGGAGTTTAGGTAGTTGGTAATAAAGATTAATAACTATCTCACCAAATGCTAATCCTAGAAAACTATGAATCATATATTATTTAAAATCACTATGATTATATTTTACTCATCATGCTATTAAAACTAAGAATTATATATTATAAGAAATTACTATGAAGATAATTTGAAGCTATTAAATTACTGCTAAAAATTTGTATTTGCAAAGCAGTTTCAGAGAGTATAAATTTCAGAATGTCCATATGGGATTCTAAGTTTAATTAAATGTTATTTTTTCATAAAATAACCCCTATTGATGTTCTTTGAGGTACTTTCATAAGTTTTATATTGGGAATTGAAATTTACTTTTGGATAATCTTTGAAGTGAAGATTGGAATCCGAGGCGAGAAACAACTCTTGTCATTTAAACACGAGTGCCTCAAGCTTTGACTCTCCCCACCCTGAATGGCTCTGGCTTTATCTGCTTATTTAGTTTCATTTTGTGGGTCTGTCTTCCTGTTTTTTCAATGGTGTTCCAACTCAGTGCCCCCTCAAAGGGAGTTCCTCTAGAGCACTGACTCTGAAGTATAAAAGCTGTCGACATCAGCATGCCATGCGTGGCTGGCCTTTCAGGGTCATGGTTCAGAGCCCAAGAGGGTGGAAACCAGAATAGCAAATTCAGGTGCCAAGCAGGAGCCACTGACCAGGACAGTGTGACAGTGGCCAGGGTGTTGGTGGCAGCTGTACAGTGAATGGCTGTTCCTTTGGAAGGAAAATATTAAAATTCCAGGAAATATTTGGTATCATGATTTATACTTTTAATCATTTTCTAAATATGCTTTTTCCATGTTTTACCAGAGTATTAGATTTTTGATTGTTAGAAAGTAGGATATTAAAATAGAGCAAAGGTCAGTATTGATATGTAGTTGAGAGACTTTACATCTTCACATATGAGATTATTGTAAAACATGGGCTGTCTGGTGTTTAATTGCTGTGGTAAGGAAGGGGATTCCAGGAAGACACTGGTATCTCAGTTGGCTATGACATCTCAAAGGTTATCTATTGGAAAATGATATAACTTCCGTACAGTAAGAATTTATAGCCATTTAAAACAGACAATAAATGATGGAGAAAACATGTCTTATAAATTTCACTTAACCTAATTTTTAAAAGGAATTAATAATTTTTTTTCATATAATACACCTTTGGTTTCTAAGCTGTCTTTTTCCTGAGTTGCCGTGTCAGCTTTTCCTGATATAATTTTTTAATATCTCCCCCTTCCCTTTCACAGGGCTCAGATGCTATTGGATCAGTACCGGAAAAAGTCAAAACTTTTCCGCACTAAAGTTCTGCTGGCTCCACTGGGAGACGACTTTCGGTTCAGTGAATACACAGAGTGGGATCTGCAGTGCAGGAACTACGAGCAACTGTTCAGTTACATGAACTCGCAGCCTCATCTGAAAGTGAAGGTGAGGAGAGAGCCTTTCTGATGTTTCTGAAGTTGAGCTTCCATCCTCCACTGAAGACCACAGTATCTGGTGTCTCTGTCCCGTGTCCCTGGAACCTGCCTGTATTAACCACAAATGTAACTTTGCCATACGCGGTTGGTGCCATTTCCAAAAGTCATCCTTTCCTCCTGTGTGTGAGGAAATGTCCTGCTTGGGGATTAGAGAAGCAGTCTTTTTATGCGATTTTAAAAACGGTACCTACTAAGTCTCAGCGTCTCCGTCGGGATGTCTGCTTCGTCTACAGCACGTGAAGGTTATTGGTTTCCCTGCTCGTTGCCCCTGTGCTTTACTGATGTGACTGGCTGCCAGGAATGAGCGTTTCATGGGTTTGACAAATGTCTTGTGTTCAGAGAATTCACTTTCATGTTTTCCTAAGCGGAATGATTTCACGCTAAGTACCTCCCTCGCTGGCTTTTCAACTTTTTTCACCTTATATCTGAGGCAGTACCTCACTGAAGCTGGAGTTTGTGTACCTGGCTAGACGGCGTGAGTGACCAATGAGTTCCAGAGCTCCTCCTGTCGCCACCTCTGTAGTGCTGGCTTACGTGGACCACCGTGTCTGGCATTTTTTTTTTTTTTTTTTTGAGACAGGGTTTCTGGAACTCACTCAGTAGACCAGGCTGGCCTCCAACTCTGAAATCCGCCTGCCTCTGCCTCCCGAGTGCTGGGATTCAAGGCGTGCGCGACCACACCGGGCTGTGTCTGGCATTCTTATGTGCGCACTGCTGATCTGAACTCAAGTCCTCATGCTTTGCGGCAAGCGCTTTAGCCACTGAGCCATTTCTCCAGCCCTCTAAATGCATCTTATATATCTTACTTGACCCTAAAGAATTAGGGCATAATTTTGTCATTTTCCCATTTCTTCTTTTTTTATGCTCATTAAAGCAAGTTTAAGAATAATTTTTAAAAAACCATATACATAGAATTGTGCAACCTGTCAGTGTGCAGAGAATTTTTAAGCATCATCTAGAATTAAGCTTAAGCCATCATCCACCCAAAACAACTTCTCGGGATAGTGCGGCCCCCACCCCCCCACCCCCGCCCCCACATGCATGGCACGCATGCAAGTAAAAGGTGCTCATGTTTTCCATATTAACCTCTGCTTCTTCCTCATAAAAGTCTCTTTCTACTCCTTGATAGCCCCCTTTCTACTTCCTTTTCCCTTTAGAGTCCACATATGAGAGAAAACGTTCTGCTTGTTTTTCTGCCTTTCTGATACTGATCCGGATGACCTCCAGGTCCGCCCACTTCAGTGCAGCCAGGGGGATGCTCTTGTGGGTTGTTTCTCTCCCTCCACCATCCCCTCCCCTCCTCTTCTTCCTCCTCCTCTTCCCTCATGGCTGAGTAATAATCCATTGTGTGTATGTGCCATATACCCTTTTCTGTTTACTTACTGATGGACATCTAGACAGGTTCTATAATGTGGCTGCTGTAAACGGCATCTCAGCAAATGCGGACAGACAGGTAGGTACCTGTGTGGTGCACTGCCTTGTTCCTCCACGTTAGTCCGTGCTTCTCGTGTTTAGGGCCGTAAGTGTCTCTGGAACACAGTGCAGTGAATGAGGCCAGATCAAGACAGACTCCTCCATGAGCATGCACAGGGTTATAGCCCTGTATGTCTATGTAAACTTTTTAAATTCCTACAAAACAAACAAAACCAAAAAAACCTACAAAACAACAACAAAAATCAAATCTGAAAACCTTGATGTCTTGCTAGAGCTGTATTTCGTCGGCGGTTCTGGATGAGCAAGTTACTCTTGGGTACCATGAATTTAATGCCAACGGAAGAAGGTAGAGAGGATCCTTGAGATGCCTTGAGGCTAACATCGTCTCCAGATCTCTGGAGCATTTCCCACTTGGTCAGGTTTTTACTGGTGCCCTGTCTACATTCATCATAACTACTTTTTGTTTGAACCCTTCAGCACATTGAGCCTTTGGGTCTATAGACTTGAAGATCTAAACAGTTCTTTAAACTGCTTACATAGGTGTGTTTCGTCTTGAATATGGGTCTCAGTACAATTTAAAGAAGAAGTCGCTGGCATCGGACACTCCCCTCTTATCATTTACGAGTATAACCCTTGTGCCCGTGCCAACATGGAGCGCTTTCTAAATATTTATTAATTTTTCCTTTCTGCATAATAATTAATTATTTTATTAATGAATTAATAACAAAGAATTAATTATTAGCGAATAACTAAAACATGACTGTATTTTCCTAGATCCAGTTTGGAACCTTGTCAGATTATTTCGACGCATTGGAGAAAGCGGTGGCAGCCGAGAAGAAGAGTAGCCAGTCTGTGTTCCCTGCCCTGAGTGGAGACTTCTTCACGTACGCTGACAGAGACGACCATTACTGGAGTGGCTACTTCACGTCCAGACCTTTCTACAAACGAATGGACAGAATAATGGAATCTCGTATAAGGTACTAGACCTTTGGGTCTTTCGGTTTGTTTATTCTATTATGTCGCCATACCGTTTTAATAGCCGTTCGAAATACATCCTTTCTGTGGTGCTGTGCATTTGAGTTTTAATGCCATCAGAATATTTCTCTATAGTGTAATTAAATTAGCATACTTTTTCCCCCCTTCGGGTTCTGAGGGAAAAGCAACTTACTGAGTTGTATTTTCTTCAGTTTGCACTCCGTGTTTTTCTAATTAATTTCAGTATTGTTTCTGCCCTGTGTTGCGATTAGATGATACCTGTGCATCCACAGGCAGATAACCCAGCAGGCTGAGTTGTTAGATTCGAAGAGGCACGCAGTGCTTCTGAGCAGCTCCAGGTGGGCCTCTTGGTGCACGCTCTAACATGAGTGTCTTTTCTGTGTGGGAGAACCACAGAGGCTCCAGCTCAGTTCTGATTTCAAGTACCTTTCCATAGATCGGACTTTTCTTCTTAGAAATCGTTGAGAGTTGATGGGCAAGCAGGTGACTGGATGAATAATTCTGTAGAAATGCCAGGAGGAAGCACGGTAGCATAAACAGCTGGGTCAGTAGAACGTCCAGTCACTGACAGAGCTTTGTCTGTGATGTCCATTGTGACATCTGTGACATCGTCTTTTACACGAGAACACTGGAAATGTGGCCCGTGTGGCCAAGAACTGGAGTCTACATTTTGTCCACAGGCTTCTAGCCACATACAAACATGTTTGGAAACAGGTTTCTAAGAAACCAAGTCAGACGCTCTGTGAACTGAATTATCTTGAGATGCCCAAATCTTTCCTTTCACCTTGGACCCAGTAGAGAAGTTTATTTTCAAGATGATTTTTTTTTCCAAAGATTTGTTTTTACTTTATATATGTGTGTTTTGCTTCCATGTATGTGTATATGAGCAATGCATGTGTGCATGATGCCCGAAGAAGCCAGAAAAGGGTATCAGATCCTTTGGGGCTGGAGTTCCAGATGGTTGTAAGCTACAACTCATGACCCATTTCTCCAGGCCTTCCAAGCTAAGTCTTGATATTATAATCAAGTTAGAGCTTACCTGTCCTCTTTCATGTTTTAGTGTTTTGTGAATACATTTTAGAAAGACAGTTTTTTAAAAAATCATAAATTTCTTTAAGAAAATATCTCAGGTAGGAAAGAAGAGTATATTTACAATATGTTTATAATATGTATCATGTTTATATACTAAAGAAATGCTCATGAAGTGATGTTTATTATTACAAATTTTTATGATAAAATAGAATAAATAATGCATAGTATAAAAATTTATACCAATGGATTAATGAGTTTTGAGAGTTATTTTCTAATGGCAAAGACTTGTAAATATATTTAACATATTGATGAAATATATTCAAGGCACAGTGATTATGACTAGGAATTTATTTTTATATTATACATTGTGGCAGGATGAGGTAAAAAGTATATAATAAATAGTTTTAAATTTCTGACTTACTTCATATAAAACAAATGTATTGTCTGATGGTAATATTCCACTCTCATTTGCAAAGTGTAGGTAGAAAGGTATAAGGAAGAAAATCTGGTAGTCTAACATAGTGGTGTAGCTATTGTTCAACATATCTGAGGCTCAGGTCAGTTCTTATCTCTCACACACACACACACAAGTGAAAAAATCATTTCAAAATCTTCAATGGATTTTGAGATATTCCTGTAGTGTAGTAGGTCTCATCCCCCCACAGTAGTTGCATAACAGATACAGTGTATATATAGGATAGTTACATTACAGTTCATAACAGTAGCAAAATTACAGTTATGAAGAACAATGAAATAATGTTATGGTTGGGCCACCACAGCATGAGAAACTGTTTTAAAAGGTAGCAGCAGTAGAAGGCTGAGAACCAGCCCTACAATGGATTACTGCTTTCAAAAGCCACGCATGGAAGCGAGCATACATGATTTATTTAACTCGACCTGCTCACTTCCATGGCATGAGTCTGGACAAGAAATTTGAAGTGGGGGCAAGTTTCTCTCTTTTCCTTATTTTTACAATTTAGAGAACTCACGATTTTTTTTATGAAAACACTTCTAATACCTCCTTTTTCCTGAGTGTTGATACAATTTTGAGGTGCCTTCATCCATTTTCTCTAGCATGTTTATGATGCGGGACCTTCTTCGGCCTTCTGGTCCATGTTGCCTTTGAAAACATTTTGAAAGAAACCTATTGTGAAGCATTGACCTGCTGATCATAAGCTCATATTCTTGTCGTCTCAAAGCCATTCTAGTCTTTAAAGCATATGAAAAAGCCAGGCATTGTGCTTCATGCCAGCACCTAAGAGGCCAATGCAGGAGGGTTTGCAGGAGCTGGAAGCCCACCTAAGTTCATAAATCTGAATGCTTATTCCTCAGTTAGTGGAACTGTTTGAGAAGGATTAGGAGGTGTGGCCTGTTGGAGGAGGTATGGCCTGCTGGAGGGGTTATGTCACTGCACTTTGAGGTTTCTAAAGCTAACACCAGGCCCAGTTTCTCACTCCGCCTGCTTTCATTTTTCTCACTATGTTCCATACAGAGAAACCTACCTTCCTGCCAACAAGCTCTGGCATTTTTCCAATATACTAATACCTCCACTGTAAACACAGTAGTCTTTGGTGATTGAGAACTTAAATACATTTGATAGGTACAATGTTAGTTTTATAGAAAATTTTATCATTAATATTTTCTATAAAAAGAATTTGCATTGAAATTGTATATGTGTGTGTGTGTGTGTGTGTGTGTGTGTGTGTGTGTGTTTGTGTGTGTGTGTGTGTGTGTATACACATCAGTGAGCCAGGTATGGTAGTGCTTGTGTTTAACCCAGCACAAGTGTGAAGGAATGGGGGTGGGCAGAGAGAGACAGGTGGATCTCTATGTTTTTAAGGCCAGCCTGGTCTACAAAGTAAGACCTTGTCTCAAAAAATAAAAACAAACAATAAAATTATCAGTGATTGTAAGTTAAACGTTTGTTTCAGAAAATATATTAACGGCTCTTTTCTGCACTTAGGGCTGCTGAAATTCTTTACCAGTTGGCCTTGAAACAAGCTCAGAAATACAAGATAAATAAATTTCTTTCATCACCTCATTACACAACACTGACAGAAGCCAGAAGGAACTTAGGACTATTTCAGCATCATGATGCCATCACAGGAACCGCGAAAGACTGGGTGGTTGTGGACTATGGTACCAGGTAATGCAGTATGGAATGGAAACACAGGTTCAAGTACAATATTTTTAATGTGCGTGTGCGTGTCTGGAGATGAAGCTGCTATTGTATAGCAGAGCACATACCAAATGTTATTTGTTCTAATATATATATATATATCCATAGCTAAACATCACCAACTTTGAAGAACTCTGTGGAAGCGTCGTCGTAGCCCCAGTGTTCAACTTCGGTCCCTGTCCTTGTCTCCAGCTGTTAAGCTTTGTCTTAAAGCCAGGCTTGCGCTCTTCTTAGCCCAGTGTGGCAGCTGAGGTTGTCTTCTTTATCCAATACTTGACATTTAATCAGTCATACATATCCTGGGCAGGTAATTGAGTGCCATTCCCTCGTACAGCAGCTTAATCCTGTCTTCTTTCATACCCAGTCGTCCTTGAATGCTTGACATGTCTTAGAGGGACACCGATTGGAAAGCCAGATAAGGGGAAAAGCAGCAAGGACTGCAGTAAGCCAGATGTGTGGGGAGAAAAATGGCGGAAGTGCGAATGGTGGCTGGAGTTAACAGGAAGGGCCTTCCTCAGGAGGATCTCTCAGGCAGCTAAGGAAGCAGGGACTCAGATGTTTCTAAGAAAAATTCTTAGATTAAAGAGTACTACTTAAGAATTAGACGCCGTGTGTACCCTGTGACTTGGAAAGGCTGAGGTCTTTGTCCCCAGTGCTGCCTAGTAATGGAGAAGCTGCCCTGTCCTGGCTAAGATCTCGGTCCTTACGAATTTTGATAAGCAGGCATGAGGATCTACTCAGGAAGGGTTTCGCATTGGCCACAGGTTTTCCCTGCTGTCTCACTATGTTCTTTCCAGCTTCTGCCTATTATAAATAAGGCTGCTATGAACATAATGGAGCATATGTACTTATTACCAGTTGGAACTTCTTCTGGGTATATGCCCAGGAGAGATATTGCTGGATCTTCTGGTAGTTAGACTCTTGTCTCACTGAGATTTTCTTATGGTTTCATTGTTGTGTAGGGATATGGGACCCAGTGGTAGAGAATTTGTGTACCATGTATGTTTTACCATGTATATTTGTGTACCTTATAGTTTGATCCCCTGTGCTAAAAATATGCATAACAGATGCTATACTCTGTAGTATTTTAAAATTATCAGACATTTACTGTGCACATTTAAAATGTTTATAACTACTTGTCGTGAAAAGAGTGTAGAGCATATCAAATCAATACTAGATAATTGATTTACAGTTGGCATTTCCATTGTGCTAAGCCCTGAAGTTTTTAGTTCTAATATTTTAACTAGATTTCAAGAAATGAAAAGGAAACATATTCTTAAAGCTTTACCACTGACTTCAGTCCTTCAAAAAGTATATTTAAGATCTTCTCTTGAATATCTTGTCAGTTTTTCCTCAATGTATTCTGCACAGAGGTTGAACTGTCACTACTGGCAATGCTGTGGCTATTTCTCTCACAGAAAGGAAGGACAGAGCCTGCTTGTCTTTGTTCTTGTCTCTGACTTACTGAGAATTTCTAAGAACATCTTGGACACACAGGGCAGTGGGGAACCTCTCTCCTGCCTGCCCACTTGCTCTATCCGGCCACCATAGCAAAGGTACCTGACAGGTCATTGAATTATCCATGCACGTTCTGACTCGGGACCTTTGTAGGAGGCCAGTCACTAAGTACCCAGTGTGGTTTCTGATGCTTTTAGCTTAATACCAGGCCTGTGCAGAACTGTGTGTTAGAGGTGGCAGAAAGACATAGTAATTTTCAAATTGTACTTGACATTTGTAAATTTACTCTGCCAGTACTTCACACTTCAACAGAAAAGTCGTAAACAATTATCAAGTCATTAGCACAGACACTTTTAAGAAGGAAATTTCAAAACACGCGTCAGAGAGTCAGAGACAAAGAGGCTGCTGCTGCTGGTGCGCTCTCCCACTCTGCTGTTGACTGCCGCTCATTCGGATGTTGGCAGGCATGTCCCTTTGAACAGTTGTGTGAGTGAGGGATCGGTGGCTGCCAAGAGCAACTCCAAACAGCATTAATCCTGCCCTGTTTATTCTCATGTCATATTTTAAAGTCTGTAGATCACCCAGGCAGTGTGTCAACTCCACAGTGCTGGAGGGAAGCCAGGCCCTTCCAGCTTCTTCCTCTCCCTCCTGGGCTGAGTCTGAGAACTGCTCTCAACAGTAGCCTAAATGCTTGCCTTTTTTTCTGTCTGTCTGTCTGTCTGTCTGTCAACCCCACCTTCCATTGAGACAGGATTTCTCCGTATAGCTATGGCTGTCCTGGAACTCAGTCTGTAGTTCAGGCTCTTTACCGTGGAGAAAGAGAATTCTTCATGGGATATTTAAGGGTTACTTTTAATTATGGCATGAAAAGGGGTGACGTAGGACCAGATGATAACTTTTAGTTTCACATGTAGATATTGGGGCTCATGGAGAAGGGGCAGAGTCAGTGACATAAAGATTTAAGTCTTCCAGTTATCCCCATGTTGTAGTTGCGGTAGTGAGAGGAAGCTAGATGAAGGGGAGCAGGAGGGGCCAAGTGGACAGGTGAGCCTGTTGACTAACAGGCAGGGAACCAGCTGTTTAAACAACAGGCATGATCATAAATGAATAAGCTGTGACTCCAGAGTACTTGCTCTCTGAACCCTGTTCTGCGTTAATGTGATGAGTTCATGTTAGGATGCCGGAGGCATTGTTAGTCTCACTTTGAGAAGAGGTCTAAATATTTAAAATTCTGTTCTGCCCCATCTTTCCTGAATTTCTGTCTGTGCTTCGTTTGAACAGTACAGTTTTATATATCCCAAGGAGCTGTTTGGGGAATGCTCGACTCTGGTTTACGCCTCATCTCATTAGGACGCTGCATGTGTGTGGGATAGATGCAAGCGTTGGTCAGGGCCTTTCTCTTGCGTTAATTAGGACTGTTTAATATACTGTGATCCGTGTATGGCTTAAGCTGTTTTCGAACATGACTCCTATTCTACAGGTTCAACTGTCTGATAAAGATAGCTATGTGGATAATAAAAACAGGCTTGGGTTGAAGGATTGTTTTCCTTATCTACCTTCAGTTGTCTGGTCTTTTGTCTGTCCAGAACACTATTACTGTGGACAAATGTGTCTATGCTGAGAAAATTATCTGGATAATGGTATGAACGAAAGCCCATAAGATTTTGTTATTAATGTTGTAGATTTACTATGTAAATCTATTTGATTAATAATATTGATCCTGTATACTTAAGGACTTACATTCTACAAAAAAAGTTGTCATTTGTTGTTATTGTTTTCTAATTTGTTGAGAGAGTTTTGTTTTTTCTGAGGCAGAGTCTCACTCTGTAGTTCAGGTGTGAACTCAGGCCTGGCTGGTATGAAATTTGTTGCGTTCTTTCTGATTCAGCCTCCTGCATGCTGAGATCATACCTAGGTCCTCCTGCTGCTGCTGCTGCTGCTTTTCCTCCTCCTCCTCCTCCTCCTCCTCCTCCTCCTCCTCCTCCTCTTCCTCCTCCTCCTCCTTCTTCTTCTCCTTCTTCATTTTTTTCCTGCTGTTGTTATATGCCAACAAAAATGTTTCAGCATATAGATACGAGGTTGCTCCCTGTACCAGAGAAAATGATGGTTGGTAACAGAAGCATGACAGGTCATTCTATTCGATAACTGACATGATTGACACAGTTTATTTGCAGATTTCTAAACAAGTATTTGTTTAAGGATGCTTGGTCCATAAAGCCTTATAGATACATGGGTTTGGAAAATTATAGAGAATTTACACCAAGTCTTTCCCCCTGGGGATTGCTCCAGAGCTAGGACTTTTGGCTCTCCTCCCCCCCCCCCCCCAGGGAGATTGTAAAATGAGTAGTTACTAATGGCAGTGCTCAGGGAAAGCAACAAGGATGATGCCTGTCCCATCATCCCCATCTGTGAAAACTCTTTGTAATTGTCTCGAACAAAAACATGACATGAAAACAACTAGACATCACTGCTGATTCTTAGGGGAGTGGCTTACATACAGATTGGGTATTCTTTTTTTTTTTTTTTTTTCCGAGACAGGGTTTCTCTGTATAGCCTTGGCTGTCCTGGTACTCACTCTGTAGACCAGGCTGGCCTTGAACTCAGAAATCCACCTGCCTCAGCCTCCCAAGTGCTGGGATTAAAGGTGTGCACCACCACGCCTGGCTCAGATAGGGTATTCTTGCTAACACAGAGTTAATAGCATATTTTCTTTTGCCATTCTATTAATAGTCAATTTTTTCCTAGGTTAAAGATGTAAATCATGGCTTTGTCCATATTCCTTGGTAGCTTTTGGAGTAGTCACTGTAGAATTTCTTATTTGGCGTGATGTTTGTAAGAACTGCAAGCACTTTCAGTAAGTTAGTCTAGCAGAAAACAGAGAGCAAGTGCATTATAGAATCATTATATATTTGTAAACATAAGATGGAAATGTTGGTGGCTTGTCCATTGCCTTATAAATAAAAATATATGCAGATCTTTGAGTTATCAAACTAATATATTTTTTTCCTTACAGACTCTTTCAGTCATTAAATTCTTTGGAGAAGATAATTGGAGATTCTGCATTTCTTCTCATTTTAAAGGACAAAAAGCTGTACCAGTCAGATCCTTCCAAAGCCTTCTTAGAGATGGTTAGTTGATCCCTTCTGCAGTTGTAAAAACCATGTGATTCTTTTCTTCTTGGATTAAAAAAAGAGACAAGAAGCTTCATTAAGAGAATGTTAAAATATAAGAATTGTTCTCCCCATTAGTTAAGAACTCTTTATCCCTTTATATAAGTTACCTGCATATTCAAACATCTCTTTCCTATAAGTGCGTTTGCATTTGATTTCTGTATGCAATTCATTCTGCCTAAATCTCAGTGAAAAATGACCCAGTAAATTCATCTCAAAGCAGGTAAAATAGATGAGTGTTAGAACACTTATCTCATTGTTAAGCCTCTGGGTGCTGTGATCAGTTACCTTGCTTGGCTTTAATTAGAAAGCTCTTGATATTTGAATTTTGTTAAGCCCCTAATCTGCTTTTGCTAAAACTGATTTTACTGGTCCTTTTGGTGGTGCGATAGGTCCACTGAGCTCGGTGGGCAGCGCTCAGACATGGACAATGATGGGGCAGAGATAAAAGAGTTTAGAATAGTGGTTCTCAACCTTCCTGATGCTGTGACCCTCAAATACAGTTCCTCACATTGTGTTGATCCCCCGCCATAACATTAATTTTCATTGCTACTACAGAAATATAATTTTGCTACTGTTATGAATCATATTGTAAATATCTGCATTTTCCAATGATCTTAGGAAACTTCTATAAAAGAGGCTGACCCAAATGGGTCATGACTCACAAGTTGAGAACCACAGAATTAGGAGATTAGCCTCTGACAGAGCCTGACTGTGGGGGCCTTGACAGAGTTTTCCTAGTTCATTATCTTCTATCTGTAGCATAGCAGGGAATACCTGCCTTGGCTTGTGCTGTTGTGAGCAGAAGAGCTACTACAGCAGGAAGTGCACGGAAGGGCTATGCTGCTCTTTGTCTGGGAAGAGCCATCTAGGAGGCTGATTAGCATCCTCTACTCCTCCTCCTGACGCCTCAGAGAGTTAAAGTTGTAACTTAGTTATCATTAGTATCTTTTATGAATTTGGGGACTTGGAATTTTATATGCAATTCGAAATTATACATTTGGAATTAGCGATGCAGCTTCACGATTTTCTTAGATGGATGCTTGTAATCAAGTCATGATTACAAATTTTCATTTTAAAGTGAAAAAAAAAAAAACCACAAGAAGAGGATGTCTGTTTCCTAAGGATGGGAGATAGAGGACACAAAGGTTGGAGGATGTTCTCAAGCTCGCAGATTTATTTGGTTCTAAAATGGAGCAACTCATTGTGCCATTGTGAACTCTTGCCCAGTAATGCATGATGTTCTTGAATCTGATGTTCTCTTTTTGCTTCTCTCTCTCTCTCTCTCTCTCCCTCTCTCTCTCTCTCTCTCTCTCTCTCTCTCTCTCTCTGTCTCTCTGTCTGTCTGTCTGTCTGTTTCTCTGTATGTCTCTGTCTCTCTGTGTCTCTCTCTCTGTCTTTCTCTCTCTCTCTGTCTCTCTGTCTGTTTCTCTGTATGTCTCTGTCTCTCTGTCTCTCTCTCACACACACACACATCAGGATTACTTGCTTTGAGTCTTAGCATGCTCCATGCACTTTGAAGGAGAATTTTTGTCTTCTGGTGTGCTCTTTTTTTAAAATTTTGCAAGGTAGCATTGGCTAGCTAATTTTGATGATTAGTTTTAAAAAGTAAAACTTGAAAAACACTATGCTTTTTCTTTTAACAGGATACGAAGCAAAGTTCACAAGATTCTCTGCCCCAAAAAATTATAATACAACTGAGCGCACAGGAGCCAAGGTAAGTGTGTGACTCCTTCTCGCTTCCCTGGCCCTTTGGCCTTTGTGCTTCTGACCTCTACTCAGCCTGTGTACTTCAAGGAAGCTTTTCATTAAATCAATTACTAATCAATTAAATTTTTTCTGAAGAAATAGGCTTTCTTCCATGACTGTCATATTCTGTGTTCAGAAAGAAGTTGCCACAAGAGATTCCTGTGTTTATGCTTGTAATGATTTTATAAATGGAAGTCAAGTGACAGAAAGTGTGTAGCTTGTGACCCAAGTATTTCCTTGTCTTTCTGATACTGTTGTCAGATATCTGCAGTAACCTTTTATGAAGTTTCTTGATTTTCCTTAATGCCCAATGTGAATTCTTCTAAAGAAGGAATTTAATTACTGCAGACCAAGGTTCCTTCTCTTATGCTTTCATAGGCTGACTGCCTTGCTGCTGATCAGGCCACGGCTCTGTTGGTGGACACGGAAGCTAACAGTCAAGTTGTTTATTAAACAAAAGCCAGGATTAAGGGTGGCTGCCTCTGACTTCTAAAAAAGAGTAGCTGTTTGCATTGGCACCCTCCCAGGCTTCTGTGTTTAGTGAATGAGAGTACACAGTTACTGCCCATGACTTAATTTTTATTGAGAAATGTTAACTCTTACACATTGAAGGGTAAAAGGAATCTTAAAGGCAATTTATGACTTTTAGCTGAGTATGATTTATTAAAATTATGAAAAATGAATAAAGCACCATTGAAGAGAGCACCATTACGATGAATGTGAGGTTGAGGCTGTGGTGAAGCGCTCACAAAGCCCATAGTGTTCAACGGCTTCACCAGCAGAGCCTTGCCCGGCTCATACCTGAGAACAAGAAATGGGGCTTCTTTAGCTACATGGATGCTTAAAATCTCCCCTAAGGGCACTAAATATTTTACTGCATAATGGAATAGGAGAAACATCAACTATGAAATGTTTTCTTTGTTTTAAAAGAAATAATTCTTGAGTGCATCTGAGGCTAGATGTCTGCTTTTTAATCATCATATAATAGTAAGCCCTTTGGCTTCAGGAATCATCACAGTAACCATTTTCCTATTTTCTGTTTTGACCTGGGAGGATCTTTGGTTTTGCTGGCCCTAAGGATTCTAAGTCCTTCCCCAGGTGACTGTGGCAGGTCCTGCTGCCCTTTCTGGGTACGTGTTGTGGTCGGTGGAGGCAGGCTAGTGTCTCAGCAGATCAGAGGGAGAAACACAATGCACAGCTGTTCCAGAGAAGGAGACGGGCTTTCACTCACATATTAGCACAGACAGAATTTTTAAGGATCTGGTAAAAGATGCCCTTGCCAACTCCTATGTAGTCAACGTTTTCACCCATGGTTTCTCTTCATAGACTTTCTGCCATAGGTCGTCGTCGCTGCGTCTGTAATCCCGTTGTTGGGTTCTGTTTCTGTCTCAGTTTCGTATGTGAGAACCTCATGACCATATCTACTTTCTCATTGTTGTTTTAAAATTTGGTTTTTACTTGGTATCTACAAATTACCTTAGTTGTTAATATACTAGTAAAATTGCCAAAGAACTAAAAGAATGTCAATGGCCTTTAGAGTAGAAGGACTTGACAGTTTCCCTTCTCTGGTCCTGTGAGGTAATAGCTATTCTGAGTCTCTAAATGGAAAATGTTAGAATTGAGGTACTGAGTTTTTTGTATTCTTTGTAAATCTTCTAAAATGTTCTTGAACTTAGCAGATTTTTAATGTAAATAAACAAAACATTTACAGTGGGGAAGATGACACACGCATATATATGTGTGTGTGTGTTTGTGTGTGTATTCATATTCATATTCATTTGGTACAGGTAAACTGTTATATGTAGTATTAATATTATGTGGGCCACTAGGAAATAAATTCTAAAAAGAGTCCTTAGAGAGTTGATCATGCGAAAGCAGTAGAAAGAATTCTTATATAAATTTAAATAATGCATGCAAATGAAGTTGATCATGTTGGTGATCATGTTATTAATTGTGACTGTGACCTAACATAATTTACTTCAGTGACATCAGTAACCTGCTGTGCATGGTTAATTCCCAAGGCTTGGTGAGTTGGAATTCATAGATTTTGTATAGCAGCAAATACATAAGAATTACCATGTAGGAACCTTGAATAAATTGTCCCAAGGGATGTTTGATTTCAGAAAGATTTTTTTCTTTCTGTTTCTCCTATACTCTATTTTCTAAGAAACTGACTGTAGTGTCTCCAAGGACATTAGTGCAGGGTGTGCGGGTAAGTCAGGTGACTTGAAGACTGAATTTCATCTATTCAGGAAAAACAAGAGTTAACCTCATCATCATGCAGGCCAGAAGGCCATGCACTGTTGCATGACCATTTATAAAGGCAGCTTTTATATAAGGTGGATTTTCTGAAACAGCACTAAGAATCAAAGTCATGTAATAATAACTTCATAAACCCAAGAATGGAAAAATTTCACGTAAATGCTTCGTTTTACTTCATTTGTGATGTTGCAACAGAAAACTGAATTTTAATGACCATAAATCTAAATGGTTCATGCTCTGGAGGTTTGAAAGTCCAAGGCAGATTTGCTGCGTCTTAGGATGGACTTGTGCTGAATCATCCTGTCATGTTGAGTCAGTCATCCCATACTGCCGAGTCATTCATCCCATACTGCTGAGTCAGTCATCCCATACTGCCGAGTCAGTCATCCCATACTGCTGAGTCATTCATCCCATACTGCTGAGTCAGTCATCCCAAACTGCTGAGTCAGTCATCCCATGGTAGATTAGCAAGTGATTGAGGTGGCAAATGCAACATTTTACCAGAAACTGCTTTCCAATAGTGAACCTCTGATACTAGGCAGTCCGCTCATGATGGCAAAGCCCTGATTGCCCAAACAGATCTTCAGGTTCTCAGCATTCCACACTGTTTACTTACTTAATATAAGAACATTCAAACCATGGCAGATGGTTTTAGCTTGAGATAAATTTATTTAAACTACCATTACAGATTTACCTGAAAGTGGTTTTACTTTTTAGTAAGACATTGATTGGCAAATAATCCTCTTATCCCATATTTTTCTTTTCTCCCATTCCTTCCCTTTTCACTTTTTTACTTGAGAGAGGGAGGGTGGAGAAAGAGAGAGAGATCGAAAGCGCACACCCGCACCATGCATATTGTCCGTGCCCTCTGTTGGTTGGACAACCACTCCTGGGCACCTCCCGCAGTCTCAAGTAGCATCCTCTGGTTTTCTAAACAAGTGCTTTCCTTTATTCTGTGTACTGGCCCCAGAATTCATTTTGACCTCACTTTTGTTCATTTCCAGTACTTTGTGAATGTAGTCTTCTAACTTTACCCCTTCTTCCTGACATCTGGCTCTCTGGTCCTTAGCTGCCTTTTTTTTTTTTTTTTTTCTGTTTTGAGTGACTGTAGTCTTTTGTCTTCAGCCTTTTATAGACATAATTTATTAACTGCAAGTACTGGTGGCATCTACTTAAAAACAGTGCTCTCAAAACATTCCTCATAACATTCTCCAGGAAATGTATTGCCTATTGTAGGAAGTAAGACAAATAGTCATGATTTAGCAATCTGTTTCCTTAAAAACAACGAGAAAACAAAAGTCATCTCAATTGTGTCACGTTGAATACAACTTATTATACCTCAGGGTTCTGGAGAACTGCTGGCCAGTTTCCACTTAGGGCAGAGATTGAGACCAAGCCTGGCAGGCCCGAATGTCTTGGCAGACTTGCTCGCCTGGCTGGAAATGGCAGCTGTCTGTGGGTGAGGGTTTATGTGGGGTCAGTCGTTTGCCAGCAGTCATTTACACATGTCCTCTCCAGAGTGTCTAGTTCTAAGAGGGAGTGCCTGAAGGAGTCTTAAGTCTACCCAGACAAAGCAAGTAGTTTTACAAAATACCATTGAGCTTATGTTGTGTTGGCCAACTTGTCCTGGGCATGGGCCGGCCCTGAGGTGCAGTAATGTACACACCGAGACTCCACTGGAGAAGACTGATTTTTCCTTTGGAAGTAGCATCAGTTGCAGATAGCTCCTTGCTTAGGGGTGGAGGTTGTGTCAACATCTCCACTCTCCATGCCAGAAGCTATTTGGCTTGAACCTGTTACAGGGCATGTGCACTCTGCCAGACTTTGTGAGCTCATGTGTTGTGGGTGGAAGGCCTCTTTCCTTGATGCCTTCCAGCCTCTCTGTCTGTTAGAGACATTATGCCTCCTCTTGCCACATAGATCCCTGAGGAAAGAGGGTTGATGAAGATATCCCATTCAGGACTGAGAACTTCAAAGCCTTTCACTCTCTATACTTTGTTCATGTGTAGGGGAGGATGTGGAGTTAGAGAAAACACTCATCTGATGTTGATGGTAATGCAGTCATGGTTCCCATCAGCTGCCAGAGGAAGCCATCTGATAATGCTCAAGGGAGACCCAGTCATTTGCACACTCAGGAATCCCATTGAAACCCTGAACTAGAAGTGATAAAATATACAACAGGGACTTATAGGGTAAAAATAAAAGAAAAATATATAAAATAAAAATTAAAAACAACCAGATAAAATTAAAAATAAATAAATAAATAAATAAATAAATAAATAAGAAAGGAAGAGCCCTGACATGACACTTTGAGACACGGAACCTGCAAAGATGGTGCCATTGAGTTAATCTTCTGTTGGCCATTTCAGATGGGATTGCAGCCTTCCCATAGAGTAGTTTGTTTCTCTCCATGTTCAGTAAGTTGTATAGGCATTGTTTTTGGCAAGGGGCCTTGTTATCAAGTGTGTGGAGAACAACCTGTAATGTTGGCAACAGCCTGGTTGTTTGGAGATTTCCCATGGGACCCTTTAGGACAATCAGTCAATTAGATGTAACCTAATGCTGTTGTAGAAGCCTCATTGAGTGACAAGAGATGGCCAGTTATGGCTTTGTTTTCCTCATTATTTTGTGATTTCGTCTAGATTGCCTTCATAGCTATATTTCGTGTATATATTTGAGGAAGCTTCTATTGTGTTAGGTTTCCATACTACTCTTCATATGGCTCTTAATTTTAGTTGTCTCTCCTTGATTTCCTTCCTCATTCTCTTCTTCCTTTGCCATCCCTTCTTGATCCTCCCATACACCCATAACCATCTGTTTTATTTCTCTTTTCTAGGTAGATCCATCTATCCCTTCACACCATCCTCTGTTCCTAATTTCTGTGGTTTTATGGATTGTGGCTTGGTTATCATTGATCTAATAGCTAATATCCACATATAAACAAATATATGCATTATATTTGTCTTTCTGGGTTTGGGTTATCTCACTCAGCATGATTTTTTTTCCTGGTTCCATTCATTTACCTGAAACTTTAATTTCATTTTCTTAACAGCTGAGTAATATTCCATTCTATAAGTGTACCCCATCTTCTATTTCCTTTCTTTAGTTGAGCAATATCTAGGCTGTTTTCAGTTCCTGTCTGTTGTGAATAGAGCAGCAGTAAACATGGTTGAACAAGTGTTTCTGTGGTAGGATAAAGCATCCTTTGGGTACATGTTCAAGAGTAGTATAGCTGGATCTTGAGGCAGATCGATTCCTAGCTTCTGGAGGAAGCTCCTTACTGATTTCTATAGTGCTTGGACAAGTCTGCATTCCCACCAACATCAGACAAGTGTCTTCTGTAATCCCCCATCCTCGCCAGCATGAGCTGTCGCTTGTGTTTTTGACCTGGCCAATTCTGACAAGTGTAAGATGAAATCTCACAGTCCTTTTGATTTGCATTTCCCCGGTGACTAAGGATCATGACCATTCCTTTAAGTGTTTCTCAGCCATTTGACTTTCCTCTTTTGAAAATTCTGTTAGTGTTCATGAAACCAAAAAAAAAAGATCTCGGGAGCACTGGCAGTGACCCCATCCCCACAGTCTGTGCTGCACACACTGGTGGAACTGGACAGAAAACCTGCCCACCCAGCAGCTGGAAGTGAATAAAGGTGTGAGTCATGAGATACAAGTATGAGATTAAACCTTTTCCTGTTTCTGAACTTTTACCCCAATAGCTTTGAAAACTTGGTATCTTGTCTTTAGAAGAGTAGAGTGCTTTTATACGGGAAGGCGCTGCTTTCTTAAGAAGTAGATGCACCCCTTTCTTCCTTGCCTAAAGCCTTTATTGAGCAGTCTCTACTTCATGGTACTTTCCAGTCCTTGTCTGGGTCTGCGGTACTTGGAAGTCCAGTGTATTTCTTTCCACCAAGCTTTGAGTTGTTATTTTTTTATGATTTAATTAATTTTTATGAAACTAATAAATTATAGAAAAGAGCTTCTTTTATATTAAGTTGTCTGTTTTGGAACGAGTCCATGAAACAGAGTCACTGAAGAACATTGGCCAAATGACTGAATAAGATATGGGAAGAATCCTAAAAAGATAAACACAATCTATCATCAGATTGCTCAGTATCTAAGTTCTTAGTGCACTGTACGAAACCCAAGCTTAATACTTGGTTTTATATATTTGGCTATGTAGAAAGTAATATATAAAACTTCAATTGGTAGTCTCATTATCAAAGCAAAGGCTTTGCTCTAACATCAGTAGTTTAGAATATGATACACATTCATGTGTTTTATGCTAGAGTAAAATGCTAAGAATAGTTATCTAAGGATTCGCTGCTTACACTTACAGGTCGACTTTACCTCTTTGATTTGACAGATCTGGTGCCAGCCTTGGTCACATTGATCACAATGCTTTCACTGAGTGTATTTTGTAATGAATTGGAAAACTGAATCTGCGAGGCATAAATGAGTTAGAAACACGATGAGACTGATGTTAGATCAATGATTGAGGGAAGTGTTTGCTCTAGGAAATTGCTGTTGTTGGCAGCATAGGCCAGATGTGATGCTCGGTGCTGAAGAGAGAAGCGCTCCATTCGTTCAGAGCCCCTGTGCTGAGGTGGAAGACTGAATATCAATCAGGCACTGCCATCTTGGATGCTAACCTTCTGGCAACTTGGTGTTGGCTGGATCTGCTTGTGAGCTTGCTGGTACTCCTTTCTGTCTTCTTTATATTCTTCATATTCTTTATATAAATGATTTAGTCCTTCCCCCTTCCCTCCCTCCCTCTCTCCTTCCTAACTTTCTTCCTCCCTTCCATTTCCTGCTATACATTTCCCTTGCTAAAATATTATTTCCATGGGTACAGAAAGTAGTTTGCTCTGGCAGTAAATTCCCTGGCAGATGCCTGACACATTGTAGGTTATTCAAAAATACTTGTCAGATTAACTCCATCTAGAAGGACTTCAACTAATATTAAGACAGAAAAGACGAAGGGAGCCTAAGCAGATACAGATTCTGGGTGGGTGGAGGTCTACTGCCTTGAGAATAAGTGAAGAGAAAAAAACTGTGGAAAACTCAGAAGTAGATTATGCAATGACTGGAAGTAGGAAACAAGAAAACATGAAACAAATTACCTCTTAAAAGATTTATTTTGAGAACATTAAAGAGAGGAAGTAGCTACCTAGACGTCGTGAAACCTGAGCATTGACCTCAAAGATGTGCATACTGAAATACAAAGCTAAAAAGGAAAAGGTTGATTGGAGATGTAGCTCAGTAGCAGAGTGATTTGTGTAGTATGTTTAAGTCCTGGGCTTAGTCTCAAATACTACACAGAATTAACAAAAGAAAGAAATTAGAGCTAGAAAATTAAAATAGAGGCAACAAGAAAAACCTAAAAAAAAAATCTAAATGGCTAGGCAGTATCAAAAAGGGGGAGTGATAAAGTGAAAACTGTTAGGGGGATAGTGACTGGATGTTCAGTAGGGATTCTAAACTGCAAGTGACATGAAAGACCATCGAGAGATGCACAGAGCAGGAAGAGGGTAGGCATGGAGGGCAGGATTCCAAGCCAAAGTCCTGATCTCCTATTGGGAAAAAGGACACAACAACAGGTAGTGAACACAGATAGGAGACTGATGGACAGCTCTTGGAAGCTAGACAGTTCTCAGAGAGGTGAGATGAAACCCCAAAAAGAAACTCTTTTCTGGTTTTCTAGCAAAGCAAAACAGAAAACTTTACAAAGAAGAACAGAGAAAAAATCCAGAGTCCATTAGCGAGGGAGTGGTGTAGTTTAGAGAGCTCTCCCCTCCCAAGAGCTGGCCAGTGATTAAAGCTACAACATAATAGAGATGGAAAATCCAGTTGGCTATAAGAAGGAGACATTTTAAAGAGGGGGAGAAAGAGAGTGGGCTGGAGAAAGGCGTGAAAAGTAGCATGTGGCAGATGGAGAAGATGCTAAGAAAACCCTCTCCTTGGCACTCATTGGGAATAGCAGAGATGCCATTTTTAAAAGAGCCAGGTGAGCACGCAGTTTGGTTGCTGGCAAGAGCTTCATTTGGGGGGAGTGGGGGACTGGAGCAAGTATTATGGGACCATGATATGAAATGTGACCAATGGAATTCCTTTAAACTACAAGGATTTTATTTTATTAGAATCTAGCCTGAGCCAGAACCTTTTATGGTCACAGGAAGAGATAGCAAGTAGATTTACTGACATCAAGAAGGACTGCCCAGTGGTGGAGCCAGCATTTGAAACTGGACTATAGAGGACCAACTACAATTGTGACTGCATTTGTGACTGAATGTCACAAAAACTGCTGAGAGGCTTGTCATGTATATGAGAGACAGGGAAAGAGTCATAGTCAAGACTGGAAGCATGAGCAGGCAAGAAGTGATCCTTAGATTCTATCCCCATCAGTTCTTTCACATCACATGTGTTTGGCCTCTGTATAATACCCAGCTGTATTGACCAGGACTTCTCTGTCCTGCTTTGCTCTTGAATTTTCATAGTGAGCCTACCTTTTGGTAATGACTATTTATGAGATAGTGTTCTATTCTCAGGTTACTACTGTGGATTGAACCCAACATTACAAACACCAGCTCAGCAAAGAAAAATAACAATTACTTAGTCTCTGTTGAACATTGAAAACACTTCCACTGAAAGAATGGAGTGATTAAAAAAAGATCCAACAGATGACCAAAGTAACCACAGATATGCAGGTTATAACACAAAAATAAAAGAAACGTCTCATATCAAGTAAGAGGACTGCTTCTAAAACTTAATTCTGGACCACTGAAGATGCCTTAGAGGATAAACACACCCATTATACAAGCCTGATGACCTGAGTTCTGGTCTCTGTAAGCCATTTGAAAATCTAGATATAGTTCTGTGCATCTGTAATCTATGTTTCTTTGGTGAGATGGAAAGCAAATGCAGGAACATCCTCTGGAATACATGTGAGGCCATAGTATGAGAGAGACCCATCCTCAAAACAAGATAGAAGGTGAAGAACATCTCTTGAATGTTTTCCTCAGACCTTCACATATGTGTCCTGATATATGCGCTTCCAAACTCACGTCTGCATAGAGCATGCACACATGCACACGCATGCACACACACACAACAAATACATACCCCTACAGTACTGTCTCCATTGAGAGCAAATAACTTACAATCCTAGACAAAGAACTCAAAAGTATGATTATAAGTATGTTGAAAGAAACTTTAAAAAGACAGAAGTAAACTGAATGAATTTCAAGAGAATACAAACAGTTGAAAGAAAGAAATAAAGAAATCAGTACCAAAGACGAAACTGAAATTCAATAAAGAGATGGAAATAGTATAGGGAAACCAACAGAAATACTAAGAACGAAAAAAGAAAAACTCAGCATAAAGCCTTTAACAGAATAAGCAAGGGGAAAACAAAATCAGAGCTTGAAGACAAGGCTGATGCATCAGAGCATTCGGGCAATGACAGACAAATGTATAAAGTATGAACAGAGCATATGAGATATGTGGGGTGGTATCAACAAGCCAAATCTGTGCATTATGGTCCTAGGAGGAAGAAAGAATCTTATGGTAAAACTGTAGAAAACATGTCAAAACTCATAACAAAAACTTTCTCAAAGAAATGTCCGTCCATGTACAGGAGGCATCTAGAATACCAGACAAACAATGTGAAAAGGAATCTTCCCATTCCATCTTAGAATTAAAACATTAAATACACACAACAACGAGTATATTGAAGGTTTCAAGACATCAACTTTTTCAACAGAAACTTTAAAAAAGCAAGGAGAACTTGGAGTGATGTATTTCCAGCTCTGAGAGAACAGTAACTCCCAACCCAAGCTGTTATACCCAGCAAAACTAACGTCATGATGGCATGGGAAATAGAAATTCCACAGAAAGAATAGACTGAAGAAATTCGTGATTATTGAGTCATCTCTGCAAATATACTTAAATTCTTCATACTGAAGAGAAAGGTAATCACTTTCATGAGGCTACAGGAAAGATGAAACTATGCTAGAAGGCTAATAATTAAGCAAACAAGGAATAAGAAAACACCAAACCAAAATCAATAAACAGCAATCAATACACACTTTCCAATAATTCTGAATATTAATGGTCTTAGTTTTCGAGTGAAAGTCACAGATCTGTAGATTGAATTTAAACAAACAAACAAACAAACAAACTGAAAACCAGGATCCATGAATTTGTTCCCTCCAAGAGATACTTTATAGCATAAAGGTCAGATCCAGCTTTGAAATGGAAGGCCATCAAGCAAACACACTTGTACACATATAGCATTGAACAGAAATGTTGACAAAGGGAGGACTTGGATGAATTGATCTGCAAAACTCAGCTACAACTTAATGTAGTCATTTTAATTTTACTAAAAAGTCAAATATTAAAAATTTTATCAACTTGCCATGGATCAAAGAGGTTAATGTAAGAGTTGGTTTCCAGAATTGTTGGAGGTAAAAATAGAGAGCATACTTAAAGATCCTGACATAGGCAAAGACTTTCTCAGCAGAACTTCAGTTGTTTAGGAAAGAATGCTAACAGCTGACAAGTTGGGACCCCATGATATTAAAGTTTCTGTAGAATCTAGAGAATGGAAGACAGTCTTTGGTAGCTGTACACATGACAGAGGATTAGCATCTACACAGAGAATTCAAACAAACAAACTAGGCAAGCAACCAAACAAGCCTAACAAAATGAACAGAGTTCCCAAAAGATGAGAGACAAATAACGGATAATCTTATGAAAGAAAGAAATCCAATCTCACCAGGAGAAAAAGGCTGGTTAGTACAGTGAGATTTGATCTCTCTCTAGTCAGAATGACAGTGGTCTGAACAAGACAAATAATAAATAAAGACAAGAATGTGGACAAATGGGAACCCTTAAACACTGTTGCTGGGAAGGAAAATTATTTTAGCCATTGTAGAAAGAAGTATGGCAGATCCTCTAATAACTAAAACACATATGATTTGTATGATCCAGCTATACCATTCCTGAGGGTTTACCTTCAGAATTCAGAGACAACATACCACTAGCATACTAGTACATCACTGTTTACTGCAGCATCTTATACAGTAGCTAAATTAGGGAAAAAACAGGTGTCCATCAGCAGAGGAGTAGATAAAGTGTGGTGTATATGTGCACAATGAATTTTTTTTTTCAGCCATAAAAAATGAAGTTGTGTTGTGTCCAAGACTGGAGATAATCATGCTAAGAAAATTAAACCAGACTCAAAAAGACAAATGGGCTTTGATTTATGGTTCCTAGATATTGTATAGATATGTGAAGTGTATGACATTTGACATGAAAGTAGACAGAAGCAAATTAAACAAAGGGGACTAACAGGGGTGTAGTGGAGAGGAGGGTGTGGAGCAATGAGGAGGAATGTCCTTGATCTCCAATGTAGACTTGTATGTATAGGTCCTTAGTAAACACACTTCAGAATACAGTGAGTGTGTGTGTGTGTGTGTGTGTGTGTGTGTGTGTGTGTAAAATGAAGGATTTTTTTCCTTTAAAAAAGATGTTTGTACTAAAAAATAATTCTCTTTAAATACTTTGGTAATTCAACTCAATTAAATGTGAAGAGATAATACTGAGGAAGCAGAGAACCAGTTTTACTGCTGTGTGAGAAAGTGTGTTATATAAGATGGACTGCCTCTCCCTCCCTCCTCTCCCCTCTGTCCCCATCTTTCTATGTTTTCCTCCACCTTCCTTCCCTCCCTCCCCCTCTTCTCTATGATGCAGATTAAACCTAGGGCCTCGTGCATATTAGACAACCCTTGTCATTAAGCTCTATCAGCAGCCCCTCAAAGTTACAGTTCTCACTCGAAGGCAATAAAAAGCTACTTTCACGATCACAACAGGAAACATGCCCTTCCACTTTTAACAATTAATTTTAGGATAGTTCTTGATTATCAACTCAGTTAATGGCTGTTTGAGAAAGGAGAGTCAGTTTCCTTGGTGTTAATGGTCGATCCCTGGTAGGTTGGCCATGCTGTAGTGGAAGGCCCCATACTTATAATTATATGTGGGTAGCCTCTGTATCTGGGAAGAGGAGGGATACGTAGTTGAAAATTCTGTGTGTATGTGTGCACTTCTCAAAGAATAAAATGTATATGTATAAATTAAATTACACAAATAAATTGAAAGGGCATTGGAAATAATACTGAGAAGTGAAAAAGAATTAATGTATATTTATTTTGCTGCCGAACTGGGGGTGGGGGTAGATGTCTATATACGCTTTTCATAGAACTTTTAAAGAATTGAGCAAGTTTACTTACTGTGCCATAGGTCTGCCCGCAGCTTCAGGTCATCCTACTGAAGCATGTACAGTTCCTTTAGAGATAGTTTTGCCTCAGGAAGTTGACAGAGTGACGCTGGTGGCAGAGCAATGTGCCCTGTGTAATTGCTTTCATTTATGTCACAGCTCACTGTTGACTTCTCTGTTGGGAAAACTTTGAGTCTTGCGCACGCACACACACCTGCATATGCTCCCATGTGCACACATACACATATGCATACATGCACACACACAGCTGTTGGGTGATTGGAGTGTGATACAGTAACACGTGCATCTAGACATGTTGAAACAGTACTCCTCTTTCCCATTTGAACATGTTCTGTGGTGCCACGCTCTTTGAAGTTCAGAGTAACCATCTATTACAATGTTGATGAGTGGTTCCTTTCGTTCAGATGTTTATTGATTTCTACGATAAAGGTCTTCAAGACCCCCAACCTTTCAGTTTCAGCTTGTCTGCAGATGCACAGTAGCTCTGAGACCTCTAAACGGGTCTCAGTCTTGTCACTGAACTCTTCCTCTCTGCATTAAATGTCATTACTCCACTGCTACTATCTGGGTGACTGAAACATACTGTTGAGTGGTCAAGATAAAATGCTATGTATGAACATAGTAGCACAAGTCTTAACACGTAACTAGCAAGTGTAATTGTATGCTAATGCCTGAGTTCAAAACCTATATTTTTCCATTGCCCTAAGTATAAACTGTAGAGTATTTGGCATGACTTGTCTGCACTTTCTAGAATTGCTTTCCAATCTAGCCTGCCCTGTCTGCTGCACGCTCTTAGTAACTGTTAATTTTCAGAGTTGCTATATTGTTATAGGAGAAATGGCTAAGGTGCCTATTTTAATGTATCAAAGTGGACCTGGCCTCTGGGTTCTCCCAGCATCCCTCAGTCCCTACCTATTACAGGGTATGGCTGACATACCCAGCCCTTTACCCTGAATTTTCCAGCCCAGGGCTTCCTCACCTCCGGTGGCATTTTGAATTCCCCCACCCCATTTGCCTCTCTGCATTTCTTTCATCCTGTGTGACACACACAAAAACACACACACACACACACACACACACACACACACACACACACCTCCATGTCTGTAAGGCAAGTTCTCTGACCTCCTCCTATGAGATCAGTGAATTCACCTAAGAACTGACCCCCAAAATCCTGCCTTTTAATTTGGCTCGAATTGGCTTATTTTGTCTGCAGAGAAGCCTTTCAATTACCTCTGGGTCCTTGCTGCTCAGAAACAAAACTAGACCACCATCACCCAAAACCCTTCCCATCTAGCTTGGCCACACTGGCCACATGTCTTTTAGAACACAGCTTAGTTGTTAACATCATGTGGAAGCTTTCTTTGACATCCCTCCTCCGTGGAGCACCACAGTCATGATTCCCCTCTGAAGAGACTCTGTGAAAGCCTTGACAAGTAAGCTGTTTCATTATTGTCACCAGTAGTCAATGAGGAAAGTGGTCCTGCAGTGTGTGCCAGGCCATTTTTATCTGTGAAGTGCACTGGAAGGAATGAGTCCAGCCAAATATCAGGTGTGGAGATGAGCTGACTTCTAGTAGACAGGGTTTGTCTCTCAGTGCTGTGTGGTTACAGGGGAATAAACACCTTGCAAGGTATAAGTCAGTGAGAAGGGGCTGATCAAAACCCAGCCTTTGTAGAATGTTACAGAAATGTAACAATTTTACATTACCATAATAGCATTTTATAATTAAAGAACAATATGAAAGTAGTAAATTCTGAGGTTTTAACTTAAGATTTGATCAAGTTTTTCTTTAAAATTCCTTAGAGAAGAAAAAGATGATGTGTTTAAGTTAAAGGAACTATGAACAGTTAACTAGGTAAGGTCAACTTAGGAACTAGGGAGTATTTACTAAGTTAGTGACTAAACCTTGGAAATGGAAATGGTAAAATATTAGAAAAAAGTTACACATGTTATTTGACTATGCAAAACTTGTCTGTAAACTAAATTGTCTCCCTCTTAGAGGATTTACCCAAAGTGCAAATCCAGATTAAATTCCAGGCTTCCTGCTCTTGGATTTCTCTGTCATCTGACTTCAGCGTGAGACTGAATCTGTGCCATTCTGAAGGCTGTCCTGTGAATCTGTCAGTCTGTCCCTGTGTCTCTGTCAGTCCTGTCTGTGTTTGTTCTGTAGGGGTGTCTCTGTCTGTGAGTTGTGTGTCTGTGAGTTGTGTGTGTGTGTGTCTGTCTGTCTGTTTCTGTGTGTCTGTACACAGGCTTCACTCTTTTTGTTGAGTAGCACAGAAAGCATCTCATGGGGGAAGGAACAGGGCACTTTACAGAAAGCTCTAACAGTTTTATAAGACACTAAGTGACTGACTGTAAATGATCCCAGCTAACCCAGACATTGTTTATCAACCAGTATCCATAAATGACTGCTTTTATGGTAGATTTTAGAAAGTAGCTTTCAACTTCTGTATTTGCTATTTTCAGCAAATTACTTACACACACACACACACAATTACTCTCTCTCTCTCTCATTCTCTCTCTCTCTCTCTCTCTCTCTCTCTCTCTCTCTTTCTATCTGAGTCAGGGGCATTAGTTTAGGTTGAAAATGTTGATCACATGGGAAAGCTAAAGCAAGTAGGATTGATGGTTACATTGTTTTCCTCTTTTTAAAAATCATTTTGTTTCATTTTATTTGTCTCTTTATCCTGTATGTATGGGGTTTTCCCTGCATGTATGTCTGCACACCACCTGCTTACACTACTCTCTGAGGCCAGAAGAACTGACAGATGCCCTGGGACCAGAGTTACACATGGTCATGAGCCACCATGTGGGTGCTGGGAATCAAACCCTGGTCCTGGAAGAGCAGCTTCCACTCTTGACAGCGAGCATCCCTCCAGTCTCCATTACATTGTCTTCAAAGCAGATTTAGTGAACAATTGGAGAACACAATAGTGTCAGTTTTAAGTCCCAACTGGCCTCAAGGTATGTTAAAAACTCTGGCTCTGAGATCCAGCAGAAGTTCCAGTCTCAGAATGTAAGACACATTTTCACAATGACGTTTAAAATAGTAGTCATTTTGGAGTCAGTGTCACCTTAGATTATGGTCTTGGTGTTTATTGGTTTCCCTTTGTGACCTGATTCTGCTCCTTGTAAGCGCAGTGCTTTATTTTGCACTGTGTCCAGGCACTGTAACAGAAACGTCAGTGTTATCACTGAAAGAAGCTGATTTGTCCTATGAGGGAAGTTCACAGCAGGAAGGAGCTGTACATGCCAGGCAAGTGGCCTATCTACCACTGAACTGTATTCTTACCGACATTTTCATAGGGTTTGGATTTTTTTTTTTCCTAAATAGAACTGTTGCCAACTTCAAGCAAATTGGTTTTCTATTCATCGGTAATTGCCATAGGGTCGGCAGCTGCTGCTGCTACTCGGGCTTGTTAACCAGATCAAACGGTAGCTGCCATCTATATTGGCTGTTTTCACCCCGGCACTATTAACGAGAGTCCTCCATTGTATACCATTGGATATGTTTAGTAAATGAGGTTTTTCTGTAAGCTAGAAACATCTTAAAGCTTTGACCCCCAAGACGTTGGTTAGGTAGAAAAATAGTATTAAAAACTTATTAATGGAGATGAGAGATTTCATTTTTACTCCAAAACCAAGACATAATTGGATCCTGAAAATTTAAGAATCAGTAAAGATAAAAGGTACAAGCCAGTGAAATAAAACCAAATCTCTCCTACTGGGACTTGGGGTATTCATGGGTTAAGAAAATGGAATGTGTAGACAGTTTCTTAGTGCTAGGACCATGGAGAGATGGGGTTTCTCCTCGCGCACTGTCATCCTTTCAGGGAAAAGTCTGCCTGGCATTCTTTCTGTAGCGTGTTTGCTTGACCCTTTAGATTCTTGAGTGTTACTCCCCCAGAATCTACACAGTGTCTTTTTTGTTGTAGTCTCTGAAATAGGATCTACAATGTGGAATGCTGGTGAAAGCCAGACTCCAGTGTCTTACCTGAGCCTTCAGAGAGAGAGAGATTTGTGAGGGACTTTTGCTGTTGTTGTTGTTGTTGTTGATGATGATGAGTTTAGGAAAGTAGTGTGTATCCGTGGAATAAACTGCAGATTCTGTTAACATTTCTGAATGTTCAAATCAAGTATGATAAGGATGCTGCATTGGATTGTGTGAGCTCATTGTAGGTTTTTGCACCAAATGAGTTATGAAAACTCTGACCTTTTTCTTTCCCCAGAGCCCTTTGGATTTTATAGATGAGATATCAGTAAGAGTAGACTAATGGCTTTGGGAAATTAAAACGTTGATGAACACAATGACAGCCACAGTGTACACCTTAGCGATTCTGAGTTGTGCCGAGTTCTAACTATGCTCCCAGCTGTCCTGTTTGGACTTTTCTCTCCATCTGAAATTTGGGGCCTTTAAACCCCATTGAATACCGTGTGACTCCAGAGGTGTGGCCAGCCAAGCTGAGCCGACTCTGCCACTCCACAATTTCTAAGCATGTGACACGCCAGCCTTGACCCTCAAGCCTTGCGGGCGTCTGTCCTTGGTGCCCTCAAGCTGGTTCATTATCAGAACTCATTGTTCAGTTTTTCTTTTCTTGTTCCACCGTTGCAATTCCTGGAATGACATTTCTTCTCTCATCAGACAGTTTAATGTTTAATAACATAGCACCTCAAAAAATGCAGTTGTGAATTATATACATTTTAATTGTCATATGAAAGTTTGAAGGGAGCATGTCTTGGTGGGCTATTGTCTCACGTTGGTTTTAAGAGATGTGCAGTGTGCACCGCCTGCTTGGAGCTTCTGTGGGACACCATCTGGGTTGGGTTGCTCCTTTCGTCACTGTCTCTTGCATTCTCAGGCTCGCCCCTGAGGTTTTATAATTAGTCCGCTGCGATTTTGTTCCTTGGACCAAATTATTTAGCTTTTACTTGTGGAAGTAATTAGATAGATTACATTAAAACGGTGGCTTCAAGTTTTATTCCTTGAAATGTGGTGGCAAAGCAGTTAAGTTCACAGACTCCCTGCCAAGTAGCCTGCTTAGTCTGTATCCTAATTGTCCTTTATTATATTTTGAATCAAACTTTCTTAACTAGCCATGCAGTTCTCGTTTATTATCAGATTATTGTATAATTAATTAAATTTGTACACAGTACATTTTAGTGATGCGGTTGTTCTGATGAAATTAAATTGGCTAGTTGGGGGTCACCACATTGTGTATCCTCCCATTAATAGTCATCATCAGTGGAGTGAAGAAAAGGAAGGAAAATATTCACCTGTATATGTGGTACTATGAAATATTGTGATCCTTCATGATATGTGGTCAGATATGCATAAATACCACACACAATGAAGCCAAGATTGTGGTTATCTATATTTCTAGGATGCTCAGAAGTTTGTAATATTAAGGAAGTCACGAGTGTCAGAGCTGCTGTTTCTGAGTTTGGTGTGTCTGGCAGGTGCTCTAAATGATGACTGCTTCCATTTCTGCTATACTGGACCGTCTTTTATTCACTAGTTATATAGGTACTTCAAGCACTTTAGATATATGGAATATGCATGATTTTAAGTGCTTTTCAGGGGAGAGTAAGAGTTAAATGATATAACAGATCACACTGCCATTCATTTTGTTCTGGCTTCTCACACACTTAGTTTCAGATCCAGTTTCCAGCGTCTTGGGGATTCCTTCAGGTGTCCCTCAGGCCTGCTGGAGTTGGGAACATAAAGCTTTAGAGAAAGCAGTTAGGACCTTAGAGAGAAGTGATGTGGCATTTTTTCAGGTCTTCCATTCCTCTGAACCAGGTGGTCTGTCTCTTTCCTTCTAAATGCACGTTAATAAAGCATACACCATGATGGGAACAAGGAGAAGGAGTTTAGTGGAGGTTTCCTCGTCCTGAGAGAGTCAGAGAGGGCTTCAAGCCTATCTAGGACTTCAGAGCGCTTTACCACTCTGTGGTAAACAAACAAACTTAAATATATAGAGCCTTTGACTTACACATTCCATCCTTATTGGACTTATTTTTTTAGGCAAGAATATTATATATAAAACTGGGCCACTTGGGCAGACATCCCTGGGACTCGTGGTCAGCTGAGTAGTTGGGCAGTGATGTCTTTCTTCAGAATGTGTCTCTCGTGTGCTGCAACACGGAATGTGTGTTCCTTGACATGTGGTGATGTGTCTTTGGTGCCCTGTGTCTTCCTCCAACAGTATACTGGAGAACACAGGAAGGATTCTTTTCCAGGACCAGTGTTGTTTCTAATACTGTTTGTGAGATGAGAAATCATTGTGTTTGATGTGTGATGATGATGCACTGATAGGAAGATAGATAATAAAACATTCTTTTCTCCTCTGTTCACCTGGAAATGTTGTAGATGCTGGATGTCGTTCATCAACAGAGATATATACAAGTGACTATGAGCTCTGTCTTTAACAAGAGAACAACTTATCTTACTGTGTTAACTGCTACAGTTTTTATTTGGGAAATCATTGTTTATGTACCGTATGTTCTTCCAGACTTACAGCATTGACTCATCAGAGAAATGAAATTTTCTCCCAGTAGATGAAAATTACGTTCTGACTGAAAAATCATTTCTTATGCAGTCACCCATAAATATAATGTCTTTTGCTGTCATTTCTGGAAATGACTAGAGATGTGATTCTGAGTAGACAAGAAAATAGAACATCTTAATGTTTTAGGTGAAACAGATGGTATTTTTGTTTTAGGCAAAACTCTTTAGAGTAAAAGCAACTTGATTGGTGACAACACTCTTGGGATCAGCTAAATTAAATATAATTTTTCTGTCTGTTTTCTTTTTAATTGATTTAGTATCAAAAGAGTTACAGTTCTTAAGAAGGAATATTTATACTTTTAATGTTTTCTTCCTCTTACTGCTGTGCCCTGGATAAAGAAATAAGCATCCTTTAGTCTGTTTTTACTCCTGACAGTGTCAGGATTCCATGCCGGTTCAGCTTGGCTCACATGCATTCTTTTGGAGATGGTTTTTAGGATGTGTAGAAGCCCTGTAGTGTGTGCGGCCTGGCTGAGGGCCGATGCACAGTTCTCTCATGTTGCATTCTTTTGCTGCACATTGTGATCACATTTCTCATCCCCATCATTTGTGTAACACTGCGGTGTCAGATCTTAACTGTCAGAGCCTGCAACGAGCAAGACACTGAGGGGGCAGATTCTGGTCCAACATGGTCCCTAACAAGTGTCAAGTTTCTCAAACTTCCATCTCACTTGTTGCATGTCTTGGGATAGGTAGGGTTGACAGGATGTCACCCATGGCATCTGTACCCAGTCCTACACCTACGGGGTTGCTGCACTGAAGAATCTTTGCTGGGGCTGAGGTTAAAGAGGGGTGGGAAGAATGACAGGATTCTGAGGCTGTAGTTGGTGTCTCTGTGCTGAGGACACAACTCCCAAGTACTTTAACATTTCAGTGACCAAAACAAGCAAGTGTTTTAAAGAGGATGAGGAGGAAGGGGTGAAACCAAGTGGGTATCTGCTCTAGGTAAAAACAAGAGCACAATAAATGGAAAGGATATTTTCTCAGGTCAGGGGTATCCAGTATCACTAGACTCCATGCAGGAGGGTGGACCACTAAAGCATACAGGGAACTCACAGGGCTTATGCACATGATGTGACTAAGTGGAAGGCTTAACAGGGGCAACTGTCCGTTTTCTACCCTGAGAGAGTGTAGTGTATCCTGGGCTGGCCTCAAGTGTATTATGTAACCAACAATGACCTTCAGTTTCTGATCCATACACCTCCACACCGATGCAGTGCTGCTGATAAAGATATGCACTGCCAGGCCTGAGTGGAATGATGCTGACCACTAAGTCCATAGTTTCATGCATGCTAGACAAAAACACTACCCAAATGAGATATGTCCCCCTACCTCAACAAGGTCAAGTTTTTATTTTTAATATCTACTTCTCCTTATGAGGAGGTGATGGGATGATTTGTGGGGTCAACCCTTAAGTTGAAGCAAGAAGAACAAGCAGATAATTCAATAGGTCAAAACAGGCTGGTGAAAACTGAACAGAGACAAACACAAACACTGGAATGAACTTGGGGACCCTTGGCAGGTGTAGGTCAGCAATAGCTATTCTCAGAAGGTGGCATTGTGATCCATTCTTAAAATACTTTATACTCTTCTCATAACTAATATTCATAATTTTATAAATTATAATAACCAGTTATAATAATTATAATTATATTTATAATTAGGTAAATTATAAAGTTCAGAAAAATAATTATTAAATAGTATCTGCCTTTTAATCTAGTCATTACTACTTCTACAAATCCATTATAAGACGATAATAGAAGCAGAGGTGAATCTTAGAACACTTTTGGATTCCTTGACAAATATGGACTGGTGAAAAACAAGGGTCTATAGCAATAAAGCTTTTTGGTGCGTTTCTTTCTATGAAGTCACAACAAACAATGACCAGTAAGGAATGGCAAGCCGCACCAATACCATACTGTGTTCTTCACCATCTGTTGGGTTATATTTATGACATCATGTGTCCTTTCACATATCTGCTTTAGCAAAACATCCATTCACCTGTGTGCTCCAACTGAACATCATTTGACACACTTACTGACGTTCCAAAGAAAGCAGAAGCTTCCACGCCAAGAACTTTAGGGTTACTGATGCTGTTACCCATAAGCCTGCTGTGTATTACTAACTATATCTCTCAATTTCAACCATCACGCAACTTAAAAAAGAAATTCAATACTTAGGATAGCACTTAAAATATTTACATTGTTCATGTATAGCTTTGGTTTTGCCTGTTAATCTCTAATTCTGTTTTTCTCCTTATGTTTCTAAAAGTAGGGTTTACTAGATTAAAAGGGAAAGAGTATTTTCAAAGTACATTTTTCCTGACTTTTCTTATTCTCTTCCTTATAAATATGAGATATAAGAAAGGTGAAAAAAAAAAAAAAAGAGCAACAAGCAAACAAAACCAATGGCTGTAATGCTTCCTCCTGAACATAGCTCTTGCTAAAATTTTGGAAAACTTCCTCCATGTTTTTTTTTAATAGACTTAAGTTTTGACATTGCTTCTGACAGCCCTGAAGGAGGGAGACTTCCAGTATCTTGTGCCCCTCCTCACAGCCTCCCTGTGCCTGTCTCTGCCTCCTCACAGCCTCCCTGTGCCTCTCTCCTCCTCCTTACAGCCTCCCTGTGCCTGTCATATCCTCACAGCCTCCTTGTGCCTATCTCCTCCTCATAGCCTCCCTGTACCTGTCTCCTCCTCACAGCCTCCCTGTGCCTGTCATCTCCTCATAGCCTCCCTGTGCCTCTCTCCTCCTCTTCCTCCTCACAGCCTCCCTCTGCCTGTCTCCCCCTCCTCACAGTCTCCCTGTGCCTGTCTCCTTCTCCTCACAGCTTCCCTGTGCCTGTCTTCTCCTCCTCACAGCCTCCCTGTGCCTGTCATCTCCTCACAGCCTCCTTGTGCCTATCTCCTCCTCATAGCCTCCCTGTGCCTGTCTCCCTCCTCACAGCCTCCCTATGCCTCTCTCCTCCTCCTCACAGCCTCCCTGCACCTGTCTCCTCCTCCTCCTCCTCACAGCCTTCCTGTGCCTGTCTCCCTCCTCACAGCCTCCCTGTGCCTGTCTCCATGTAGCTGCTTCCATTGCCCACACTCCTGTAAGGGCCCTTGTGGGGATGTGTTGGCCCAGCTGAAGTCTGAGGTAATCTCCCCACTCCAAGAGCTTGGATTTAATTGCATTGATTCTAATTGCATTTTCCATCCCAACTCATGGCTACAGATAATTTCATTGTGATGTTAGTGCTTATCATGTGGAAGCATGGAGGGTTTAGTGTGGTCCAGCTCAACTTACAGCTTTTGTACAGCGGATTTCCGCTTGTCGTTTCCTAGACGCTAGCCTCCCTTTATGCTCTGCTTTTCCTTTTAATTGTCTACAGTTCCATGGTTCCCCAAGATTATTTCTATTCCTCTGCTTGAGGGATTTGCATTTCATTTAGTACAAGTTTGATGACAACCAAAAGTCTCAATTTCTGTCTAATCATCCTTTAAGTTTCTAGAGAATTTTTTTCTGAATACTGATGACAAAGTTAGCGGGTTTATTATTATTATTAACCACTTTAAATATTACTCTTTTGTCTCGAATATGTTGCTGATGGGCTTAATTTTGCCTGTTTGATTTGACACTATTGTCTTGATCTCCCTGGCTGCTTTGAAGGATTCTGAGGTTTGAGAGGACAATGTGGCTTATCATGTGTACTCTGTGGGGATGCACAGAGGACAACATGGCCTATCATGTGTATTGTATGTGTTTGGCAAACACACAGAGGACAGCGTGGCCTGTCATATGTACTGGGGGGCACACAGGTAATTCCATTCTGTAATGTGTGGATTTCCTGTCTTTGCAGTCTGCTTGTTCCCCTCAGTGATTTCTTGTGTCCCTCATTCTTTGCCACCTACCTTCCTGTTCTGTCTGTCTCCACTTGGATGCTTAGTGTCACTCGCTCGACACAGCTCACTCTAGGGCCAACTGTGCTCAGCCTGCACATTTGGAATCTTGTTTCCTGTGATGTATTGATTACTATGTGGAATTTTCTATCTTCTCAAGTGCCTTACTCATGTGTTTTCTTGAATGTCTCGTAGATATGTTAAAGTTACCAGCTTACACCAAAATTTGGGTCATAGGTACTTGTAGTCGTTTTGCTTTTTTTCTTCTTAATGTTTAGTCACATGGCTTTGTGTTTAGGGACGCCTCCTAATTTGTACTGAGTGTTAGACAATGAGCTGAAACTGGATGCTATCACTGTAACCTGGAGTGTGCTGAATCGAGGCTAAAGGACTTCATCTCTTTTTTAATCTAGCTTTCTAACTCTTGCTGTGTAGGTCCCACTTTAATATTTAAAATCCAACAGAAATCAGTATGTTAATGTTGACATTGAATAAGATTCACTAATTTAGGAGGGGCTCTACGTTATTTTTTTGTTTTCTCTCTTTGTAGTTCTCTCAGTGAAATTTTGTCAACTTTACAGTCTACTCAGTTTGGCATCAAAGGAATTTGTAAGACATTGATTGTTCACCTGCTTACCTTTTAACCATCCTAACTACTCTCCGTCTGTTCATGTTACATATGACATATGTCATATGTAACATATGACAGAAACATGCATATGTTTGCCTGACTTGATATTGGAATCAGTTATCAGTCTGCTTGAGTTTCCCCCTTCTCTTTTATAGATGGTTCTTCCAGGTCAGGGACTCTGTGTTCACACTGATACATTTGTAGCCACTCATACACCATCCATCTCTTTCTCTCCCTCCCTCTTACTTTATTTATAACCTGTGTGGTTACTTCGCATGTGCGCATCTTCTGCACGAGTGCATGGATCTCCCATCATCAACACCAGTGTGCCAGTGACTGCCAAGTTGTCACCACTTCTTTTGTCTAGATTTACACACACATGCTCACACACCCACATGTACATACTTACACAATCACAGACACGTATGCACACACACACACACACACACACACACACACACACACACACACGAGTTGTAGAGGTGCAGTATGTTGGGATGATTGCTCCATCGGGTATGATGACGACCAGGATCTTTGATGGGCAACCGTGACCCGGATGAAAGTGATGGAGAAACGAGTCATAATCAGGCTCACTTTGTGTCAGCTGTTAGCACGGTGGGTTTCTAAGTATTTCCCCATTTAACTCGTAACAGTAATCTTGCCTCTTCATTTTACTATATCTTGGAGAAATGCAATCACCTAACCTCACAGTGGGAATTTGCCCTTTGACTCCCAGATCCTAGGAGTCACAGCACGGGTTTTTAAAGCCTGACATCTCCATAAGACCACCTTTGTTTTTAATATCTTTCCTTTTCTAGTAACATTTTATTCTCCTAGAAAATGAGATAGAGTGTAAAAGGAGTTCACATCTAGAATTTGCCATGTTAATGTATTAATGGATGTATTTCCATACAGAGTTCTGAATATTGAACTCTGTTCTTTAGATTATGTCTCACTAATTAGATTTAGAGAAGATGAATATGTTCTTGTGCTGCCGCTGTTAAGAATCACGGAAAATGAGCTCCTGTCTTTTGCTTGTTCCTAACACTCTCTGGGACCCTGGATGAGTCCGTCATTTCCCTCATTTTCACAGAGGACTTGATTACCTATATTTGTATATTTTGAGGAATAAAAATAATCAAAATAAAAAGCACTGATAAAATTATAAAGCCCCACACTAGTAGGTATTCTTTATAAATGATAAATCTTATGATTGAAAATTTTCTACATTATTTCTTAATCAGCTATCTACTAAACATTTTTCCAAGCCAGGCTATGGTACATAGCAAGTTAAAATTGACAATTTTTTTATAGACCCTTCTTGCATTTGCTAAAATATTCTTAATTTGCATGTACAGAGGACTTTTCTACTTTAATCTTCCTTACACAGTCATAAAAATATGTCATGTTTTAAGCTGTCTCCTCCCTCCTGTTATGGTTTACTGCATGCAAGTGCGGTAAGCACATCTTGCAAGGATTGTCTTGTTCTTCTTTTTTGTTGATAAGTTTTCTTTTACAGCTGTAATATACTTGAAATGTAACTCACTCTTTGTTCACCCCAAGTTTCCCCACAATGAGTCTCCGTGAGCTTGCTTACGGCAACTCTATAGCTGGGTAGGTCTTGGTGGCATGTCTACCTGTCGGAACCCTCCTTAAGAGACAGATGGAGCGCTAAGCTGGCCAGGGCTCCACCCCGTCCTGAGGACTGTCCTATGAAGAAGGAGTACTGCACACAATATTTACTAGGCCCTGATTGTTTGGACCATGGGGAGGACTCAGTGATTGCTGCAGGTGTCCTTCTGACACAATGTCAGTTATCCCACTCAGAGGGTGAAAGAGTGCTGAAGACCTCTGTTCTCAGTGGGCTTTCCAGGA
The DNA here is from genome assembly GCF_000001635.26 of Mus musculus. NCBI lineage: Eukaryota > Metazoa > Chordata > Mammalia > Rodentia > Muridae > Mus > Mus musculus. Next base: position 64,707,171 of record NC_000083.6, read on the forward strand.
CAGACCCCTCTGGGCAGTGACATTCTGGCTCCTCTATTAGTCCCCAGATTGACGTGACCATTTGAGTGGCCTTTCATTATTTTTCTCCTTGCTGAAATCCATTATTCTCCTGTTTTGTAATTTGATTGACAGGTAACAAATGAGTACTTTTTCTTCCTGAGATGAGCTGTTCTGGTAAAGAATTGAAATAATTGCCCATGACACCAAGTCACAAAGCCCTGAGAGGCCAGACATGACTTGGTGACAGATAGTATCTAAGGACCTAGTGCTAATGTGAACAGAATTGGAGAAAAGTTATTAACAAAACAAGGTCCCTATTCAATTAGGAATTACATAAAAGAGAATCAAACCCTTCCCATTTCCAGAGTATCAATAATACTCTTGTTAGTGTAGAGATAAGTATGCAGGTGATGATATGATATGATAATGAAACTTGTTCAAGTTGTTCACCTACAGCAGGACTTAAAGAGCTCATGCTTACTCTACTGCTATGATGTCCGAGCCACTATTGCACAGTCTGCACGCCTCGCCAGGTTATCAGTGTAGTTGGCAGGGTTTGTTCCAGGGTGAGACTGGTGCTGACCGGTCTCTCCTGGTAGCCTGCACAGCTCCTTCCGGTACTGTGAAAGCTATCCCAGAGGGAGGAAGCGCCCATGTCAGTTCTATTTGACTTTTCCATGCTCTCTCTCTGACTGTTATCTGGTGTCTTCAGCAACAGTCTTACAGAAACAGATTTCTGCACAGAATTCTCAGAGATACACTTTTTTTGAAGAACTCATGCTGAGAGTTTGGTGCTACCATTTTGTTGGTTGCTTGACCACCAAAACATGGCAATAGCCATAGAATTTAGTTAATTTTGAGGGTCTACTTATTTAAAAGAAAATATAATTCATGATTATGTGTTCTCTGTATTTCACTTAAAATGTCAAATAGGAGTTTGTATGTATGTCAGATAAATTTGTCCTGTGATGTCCTTGAGCAGCATGCTGTGAATCTCTAATTATGTTAGAGATTACTTTCTTATCCCTGCATTTTACTCATTAATATTCTACATATTTAGTTTCTTTAATAGATTCTTGGCACAATAATTACATAATCATTCAATACAGTAGAAACATATTCTGATCAAATACTAATTATCTACTTAAGTGAAACAAAAAAAAAAAACTTTGTTCACAGCTCTACTGTACAATGTGATTTCATACGGTACAAAACCAAATATATGCTTAAAACTGTAATTAAGTGTGAGTCATTTTTCAAGTTTTCTATAAAAGGACTATGCTTGCTGTTATCTCTGTGTACTCCCAGTTCTGCTCCAGGCCTGTACACTTCTTCACAGTCTAGCTTTGGATGGATGCCTCTGAAACTGTACATGTTAGTAGTAAAGTGTTCATTTACGGTGCTCTGGAGTATGTGACCATCAGCTCTCCCCGCCCGGCTCCTTAGACTCTAATGTAGTCCCTCTGATGACACAAAATCCTGGCACTGTGATTGCCCTTCTGTGTTTATGATCAGAGAAGAGCCAGGACAAAACAAAAGCTCAAGGGTGGCCTCCCTCGAGAGGGTGTAAATTAGTTGTAAAGTTTGTCTGTGATACACCTCTCTCCAGGCGCGACACTGACAGCCCTTGAAAATTGCTTCAGAGGCCAAGTTGGGGCTTTAATGAGTGCTAGCATGTTTGGTGTTGTTTGTCAATATGTTTGTGGCTGGTAGCTTCTTTCATCTGCTCTTGTCCATGTGCATAGAGTTCCAATGAGTCAGTGAATGCAGGCTTGCAAGTGAGGTCCTTGTGTCCCGGTGCATAGGCCTGGAAGACCTACAGGGCTGGAGGCATTCTTAGAATTGATTATATCACCTGCCGTATTTTAAAATAGTATTTAAGACATAAATGTGTCATCTGCTAAGCAATTGATATGTGAAATGGTTTATAGACTTGGTGCTTTATCATCTTGATTTCATTTTTTTCCCCTGTGTCCTTTGTTTTGCTCTGTTAGGGACTTTATTCCTTAATGAGCAGCTTGTAATGTGTATGAAAATGAAGGTGTTTAGGAAACGCATGTACGGCGACTTTCAGATGTGGCTCAACAAATAGAAGCTATCCCAGAACACCTCTGGAGCTCACGTGAATGAGGAGATGGTCACAATCTGACTAATCTGTTGATGTTTCTGCACTTAACATATTTTTAGGAAAATAAAACATTTTAGATCATAAAAAAACATTCACTGGTGGGTGAATCAGTGAACAGCAGGAACCTCCATCCTTTTGGAAACTCTTCTTTATTTGGAGATAATACAATGTAAATGAACTGTAATGCAAGATTGTGAGTCATGTAGATTTACCAGTCCTGTCAGGCTGCTATGCAGCATTTCTGCTACACTGCAGGACAGCATTAGGAGAGTTAGGATGGTAAGGAGAGAAAGGATGCTAGTGCCTCGTGGAGGATTTAAATGCCAGAGATTGAGAGAAGAGCCACAGGAAAAGGAGGACGAATGGCATCAGATACCTGCTACAAACAGTTATGTCAGAAACCACCCTGTACAATTGAAATATAGGACGCTAGCTACAGTGTGCTTGTGCTGGGTGTCAAAGATTCTGACAAGATTGCAGTTCAAGCTTTGTTTATACTAAGAATTGTATGTTCTTGCAGATATTGACAGAAACTACCATTATAGTTTGAATTTTCCTTTGTTTGGCTGAGTCCCCACCAAAACTTTTTTTTTCTGAGTAGTATACTTAACATAAAAATTTGGCCCTTCTTATAAGTAGATTTACTTTGAATAGACTTGTTTTTATCCCAGAACTAAGTTTCTTGAGCATAGCAACCTGGGCCCTCTCAATATAAAACGTGTGTGTACTGTGAGATTTGCATATATAATCATGCAAGTTACTATGTTTTACCCATCTAAAATGAGTGTCATATTTTTATTGGAAGTTAATTATGCCTAAATTGCAAAGACAAATTATGTTGTCATTTTGATTTGTTTTGTTTTGTTTTGTTTTGTTTTGCTTTTTTAGTTAACACAAGGCACCAGGAAGCAGGGTGTTAGAGTACTGACTGGTTCTTTAGGTGACTAACGCAATCCTTAGATGGCATTTGGAGCACATGGAACATGTTTACTATGCATATAAAGCAAAGCATCAGTAGTCTCGTCTTAGAACATGCTTCTCTCTGCATGTATGGTGTAGTGTGTAGTCTGTTTCTTTGAGGGTTCTCTCAGGATGGCCCTTTTCATTCTTCCCAGAGAATTTATTTGGGGGAGGGGGGTGGTGTTGCTTGGTTGGTTGAAATTTGTTTTTTAAGGCAGAGTTTCTCACTGTAACCCTGGCTGTCCTGGAATTTCCTCTGTAGATCGGGCTGGCCTCAAACTCAGAGAGCCATCTGCCTCTACCCCCTAAGCACTGTGATTGAAGGTGTGTGCTACCCTGCTTGGCTTCCTCGTGTATTTTCTATGGCTGGAAACTGAAGCCTTAGGAAGTGTCAGAGAAACAATAGTATTTTGAGATTGCAGTATTGACACAGCTGCCTCTGCAGGTACCTTGTGGTCTACAATCCCTTTGAACAAGAACGGCATTCAGTGGTGTCCATCCGGGTAAACTCCGCCACAGTGAAAGTGCTGTCTGATTCGGGAAAACCGGTGGAGGTTCAAGTCAGTGCAGTTTGGAACGACATGAGGACAATTTCACAAGCAGCCTATGAGGTACGTGATGGCCACAGGCTTCTGTAACACACTGTACAATGGATGGGAGAACAAAGAAAGCAGGATCCATAACTTTTACCTGCAAATAACCCACAACACAGCCATTGAACTATCACGGGAGTGAAGTCTAATACCAGAGGATGTAACTGGGTGGCTAAGTGATACGAGGAAAAATAGTAATATTTTTAAAAGGTAATATTTTACTAGTGGGGTATGTGTATCCTTTTAGGTATGCATATTTTAACTGGATTCTAAAATAATAAACTAATAAATTTTAGAATTTTCATGTTTAACTCAATGATAATTACACACATAGAACTGAGATAAATGGCACTGTTCTTAATAATAATGTTAGTTAGTTGACATTTTTTAATAATGATAGTGACTTAATACATCCTAGGAGAGAGACTTTAACTAAGATCATTAAAATAGCTTTCTTTGGAGATTTAATTATCGAACACTGGACTGAATCAATAGAGAATCTCTCCCTCTCTCTCTCTCCCTCTCCGTTTCTCTCTCTTTCTCTGTGTTGTGTCTCTGTTTTTCTGTGTATGGTCTCTTTGTGTATGTGCATGTGTGTGCGCATGTGTGTGTGTGTGTGTGTGTGTGTGTGTGTGTGTGTGTTAGATAAGCAGTTTTTAAACAAACCCCATATCACTAGAGATGTTAAGCATTTGGAGTCCTGAGGTTATTTAAAGAGTTATTGAAACACAGTAATAAACTAGCAACTTAAGAGGGATTTATGTCTGCTGTTTAAAAATTACTGCTGATGCATCTCAGATAATCATTGTCCTGCAAATATAAATGGGAAGTAAAGTCCAAACTCAGGTCAGATTTTACAGGCAGCAGCCTATCTCGAAAGTGAAGCAGCTCTTGGAAGACAGGAGCCAGATCACACTGTGCCTCCTTCAGGCCTTGCTCAGTGTCTGCTAACTCCAAGATAGCACTGATGGCTGGTACTGACTAAACTCATTTGTGTCTTAGCTATACGGCTGTGTTTATCCTTTTAACATACTGAAGTATAATTTTACAAAAGGATTTCTGAAAATTAGGAAGAAAACCATGATTTACCTTAAGCCCTACCCTGCCTGGGATGTTTCTCCCTCCCAATATCTGTTGAGAGCACTGTAGGACATTTGCAGGATGGTCATAGAGTTTCGTAGGAAGAATGCAAACATGAACGCCTTTGAAGCCTTCCAACCTGGGGTGATTAGATTCCTGGCTGGACTGAGGTGTGAACAACCTCACTATGTTACTGAAGCATTTGTAGAGTAACAGTTTGTCCCCTTTCTAAGAACCTGGTTGATGTTCTTACCACAAATATAAATGTTTTACCTTCGGTAGATAACTTTTCTATATAATCCCTTTTTCTGTCTTGAAAGGTTTCTTTTCTAGCTCATATACCACCACTGGGACTGAAAGTGTTTAAGATCTTAGAGTCACAAAGTTCAAGCTCACACTTGGCTGATTATGTCCTATATAATAATGATGGACTAGCAGAAAATGGAATATTCCACGTGAAGAACATGGTGGATGCTGGAGATGCCATAACAATAGAGAATCCCTTCCTGGCGATTTGGTTTGACCGATCTGGGCTGATGGAGGTATGTTCTGATTCGTTGTGACAGCCATAAATCTCACTGCGTTTACTCTGTGTCCATGACAGTGCAGAGGGGGAAGGCCCTCTTAGGTAGGGAGGCAGCAGAGCTCTGGGAGACAGGGCTGATCTGCTCCTGCCTACTTCTGTGGTCACCTGCTGTCGCAGCATGGCGCCCAGCTAAGTGTGGTGGATGAAAGTGTTTACCGAAGCTGTGGAAGCAGTTCAGCAGAATAAAAGACCTGTCGGCTATCATGCAAAGTGAGGTGGTTTTTTTACATTTTAATTCCGATTTTTAGTTCACTTTTACTGTGTTTTAAAAACAAATTGACCCATGCCTATTGGCAATTACACTATGTCTCCTTCTGCAGAAGATTTGAGCAGAGGTCTAAGTTCTTTATTCCTTGCTAAAGTATAGGGCAGTGCTTTGTTCCAACTTCAAGGCTTTAAAATCTGAGGTCAACTATGAAATGTTGATGCTAACCAAATATTTCTCACCTGACGGGCTTACTTCAGCATTTTTAGTCTCACTCCGCATTTTCTTTTCTGAGATAGGATGAGACTATGTAGCCCAGGCTTGCCTTGAACTCATTATTAAGCCTAGGCTACCCTTAAACTTAGCCCTTCCACTGTAGCCTTTCAATTTACATGAGCATTTAAACTTTTTTATGTGAATGCATGTTTTCTTTTCATGCATATATGCACCTGGATGCCTGGTGTCTTTGGCAGAGAAAAAGGCCTCTGGTTCCCAAGAACTGGGGTTGTCAGTGGTAGTGAGCTGCCAAATGGGCACTTGGAGCACCCAGGTCCTCTGCAAGAGCAGCAACTGGGATTAACTCCAGGGCCATCTCTTTAGCCCTCCTCGAGCATTTTTAACCAACCCAGGTAGATTTTATTGTCCTTTTACTGTTTTCTTCTGTTTTCTTTTTCTTTTTCTTTTTCTTTTTTTTTTTTTTTTTTTTTTTGTCTATTCACAGTCCCGTGTTCAGTTTTGTCTTACTGCCTCTCTACATATCTTGGCTTTCATTCTCAACTCCATCTGGCGGCACTTTGGTAATAAGTTGCTGTTTGTTTATCTTATTCTGTGATCCTCAGAAAGTGAGAAGGAAAGAAGACAGTAGACAGCATGAACTGAAGGTCCAGTTCCTGTGGTACGGAACCACCAACAAAAGGGACAAGAGCGGTGCCTACCTCTTCCTGCCTGACGGGCAGGGCCAGGTGAGTGCTGCCACAGAGACCCATACTATGCATGTGTACTGGAACTGCCAGAGACACAGGTGCTGTGGCATGCACAGTGGTGAGACTGTCTCCCTAGTTTATCCTTGGACAGAGATCAGCTCTGGACTGTTTAATTGTATTTATCCATATTAAAGGTTGGCAGTTTGTACTGGAAAGTTAGATGTGTCAGAGCATAGGAAGATGCAAAGGATGTGTGTTTTCCATGAAGAAAGTGAGTCTTCTCAACGTGGCTCACGGGGATGTACAGCACTGTATGTAGCGACCCGACATATTTAGCCTTGTTGGGAAACCTGTCCACTGGATTGCCTCTCTCTATTCTTTAGGGATTTAATAAACAGTTGTTCCTATTCTTGACTATCAAAGCAATACACACAGTCTGGCACATTTTGAAAATGTAGCGAATGTGAGGAAACAGATTTACAGTAGTCTACAGTCCGTGAACACCTCTGCCCACATCCGGACACAATTTTCTCTTCTTTGAGCATCTCCACATTTGAGCATACCCCCATTTTGAGTTTTGTCTTACTACCTTTGCAAGTGCTGGCTTGGGAGATATCACTACTTAGGATAATTCTATTTCCAATAAATAACTATATGGACAATAGAAGAATATAGATTAGAAATGTTTGTGAGGAGAATATTTGTAAACTATCTAAGGCCAATCAAATTGTAAGCATTCGCAAATACAGGCTCTATAATTTTATGTAAGAAAAAAATCTTGCCTTATATCCATTGTTTATATCCTGTGTATTCTGATAAGTTATTACATTTTCATGTCAGGTTATGAATATTGAACTGTATGAATTTGTCATTTTGTACAATATTCCTAAATTCTTCTTGGGAAAGTTGAGAAACCAATTTGTTTTTGCTGAAACTGTCCTTTCCTCTTCAGCCATATGTTTCCCTAAGACCGCCCTTTGTCAGAGTGACACGTGGAAGGATCTACTCAGATGTGACCTGTTTCCTCGAACACGTTACTCACAAAGTCCGCCTGTACAACATTCAGGGTAAGAGAACAGCGTAGCCATCAGACACACAGGCTTGCTGGTGAAGTCACACTTTTCTTCTGTCTTTCTTCCTGAACTATGAGTTGTTTAGAGAGAGTGTAATCTTTTGAAATTGACTCTGTACCTGCAGCCTGACTTCCGATGTCGTGTTTGCCTTTAGATGGTGGGAATGGTGAAGCCTTCTCATCTGCTAAGTTGACATTCATCTTTCTGCATCTCCTCCTTCCTCATTAGCAGCTGACTTAGTCATGAGATTATCAGCCAGAAGCCTTATGTTGAAGACCTGGAAGCAATCTAGTATTTAGGTGTAGGTTTATAAAATAGAATGTTAGCATAGTTACTAAGAAACCCGTGACTGTGGTAGCTTCAACCATCTCAGAAAAGTCTTTATAGATTCCCCACTTGCATGTCCTGATGTTCCTAGGCTGAAACAAACCGGGGAGGAGAACATTGCACCCTTGTCTTTTCATGCGGGTAGGAATACAGACGTTCTCCAGCTGACCCCGACTGCTGACGAGCGTGGATTGTTTTTAGGTCATAGGGGAAAGGCATGCTCACAGAATTTCTTATCTACCCATTGTTCAATTTCTCAATTTCACAGTCTAAACTTAATCTTGCTTTTATTGAATGATGTTGACTCATGTTTTGCTAGTTTTGCCTTTTTTCTCTGTTACGAGTCATGGTCAGTTTTTTTCTCCCCAGAGCTCTTGGGAGTAATCAAGCCACTTCCTAATCAATCCATGGAAGTCCCCTAGAGATGGAAAACTAACACTAGGCATGATTTTGGGCTCAACTGTGACTTCAATGTGACAGAATGACCTCTCACCACAGGAAAGCCTATAATTATGAAATAGTTTCCCTCCCCCCCCCCGTACCCCCCCCCCCGTGCCCCACCCCCACACACACATTTTGAGTTTCCCAAAACCTCCATAAGTAAGAACCATGGGGTGGGGGTGGGGTCACTTTGGTCATTTTTAGTAATTCACTCCTGGAAGCTTTGACATCACATTTTCAACTACTGCCAGCTACTTCCTATTATAGGTGAGAAATAATATCATGCATAAAAGTGTTTGTGTGGCTTTTGCTTTATAACTTATACACTTAGATACTTAGACACTTATAACTATAACCCAAGTTACTTGAGAGACTGAGTCAGGGGGATTGCAACTTTAAACCAAGGCCTGGTCTCAAAGAAAGAAAAGTAACCTAGGGGTGGGCTGAGTAGTAGAATGGTGACTAGCACGTGTCAGATCCTAGGTTCAGTCCTCAGGCTTGCCTTCTCTGAGAAAATACAGATTATTAGCATGTCAACTGTATAAAGGAAAGGTTTCATGATGAAATCCCCATCCTCGTATAATGTACCTTAATCAGATTCATCCCCTCTAGGTCTCCGTGTCCCCTCTTTTCCTTCCACAAGACCTATGTGCCATTCCCCCTTACTTGTATTAGTAGACAAGGCATTTCAAAATAGTTACTGGAACGTTGCCTCTGAAAAGTCTAACCTCATTGAAACACATTTCCTTAGTTGCTTTGGTCTTATTTAGCCCTTCACATCTACACCACAGATCTCCTGAGCTCCCCTGGGTTCTCCAGGGCCTGTGAAGTCCTGTTCCAGGATGGCCTGAGTAACTACTTCTCTGAGTAACCTGAGTAGATACTTCTCTCCTGCTGCTGGTGGCTGTGGCTTTGCCTGCTGTCATAGACCAGCAGCTGATTTGGAAAGTAATCCGCTCTGACGTGCCTGCTTCCTTCTGCCAAGAAACTGTGCTGTCACAACTAAGTGGTTGCCATTTTTCCCGTACCTTTCCTGTATCCTTCTCCTGGCTGCCGCTCTGTCCAGCCTGACTAGCAGCTTGGCAGGAGGAGCTGGGGGGCCTCTGAGGTTCAACTGGCAGCTGCTGGCTCTCTGTCCATTTCCATTTGCTGGCTCAAGTTCTCTCTGTTCTCAGCTGTATTCTGTCCTTTTATTTCTTAGTATTTCCTTCCTGGATTGTGCTCTCTCTCCTCCTTGTTTTGGTTCAGGCGTACAGCTTTTGGCAATGCCGCCAAAGGGCAGGTTCCTCTCATTAACAGACTGACAGCCTTGCACGTCAGCAGCCGCTGGGGTCTGGTTCTTGACCTAGGCGCACCTTTTCTTAGCATTCATAATCTATTCACTGCAGTTGCTACATAAGTGTTTCCAAATCTAGGAGTATAATTTCTTACCAGTGTTTGAAATCTCTGGAAGTCTGGCCTCTAGGGAATGGAGGTACTCTTAAACTTTAGTTAGTTTTCTGAATAGGGCACAAACAATATTGACATAGTTTTTTGCTGTTTTTTTTTTTTTTTTTTTTTTTTTTTTTAATGCAAACTCTGTATTGCGTCTGGACTTCTCAGTGGGTAGAATAAACTTGGGAAGACACATTTTTGTGCCAGTATTAAATTGTAGAAGCTCAAGATGACAGGTGGGGTAACGTGAAGTTAGCTGGGAGTGCTCTTCTGGATGAACTTTCTCCTGGTTGTCTGGGTTAACCCCAAAATCAGCGTGGAGACCTGAAGAGACAGATAAGCTTTGTGCTCTTTCTAGCCCTGAGCATTGCCGCTTGTTTGTTTTATCCTAACATGGAAGGGGCTGCGTAGGAGCTGAGACACCTGAATCATCAGAAAGGCTTTTTTCTAAACCATATCACCTCCCACATCTCAGGTTGACCTCCTTCCAATAAGCATGCCTCTCAGAAGAGACCTAGCCTTTCTTTTCCCCTTGGTCTCTGTGACCCGCTCCCGTCTGACTTGCTCTTCCATTGTCTTCAAGGACTCTTTCTTCATGTGGATTTTTGATCCACTGAGGGTCTCATGAAGTCACTCAAAGCTTGAGGTAGGAGTGTGGAGTCTTCAAATGGATGATATTTGGGGTTTAAAATATGATGAAGTTTCTAGATTTTTAGAAACATCCAAGAGTTCTTGACTATGCCACAGGCTGGCTTACCGAATAAACAGGGATTTAGATGGCTACATGCTCAGTTTCTGATGGAGCATGAGACCTACAGGCAGTGTGTATGTTTCTGTGCATTGACACTTATAGCTAATATTTCTTAAAATAACAAAATACTGGGGGACTTTTGGGATAGCATTGGAAATGTAATTGAGGAAAATATGTAATAAAAAATATATTAAAAAAAATAAATAACAAAATACACCTCAAATTTAAACTTCTGAGCTGTTTCTATGTCCAGGCTAATTCCCTGCCCTCTCCAGCGTGTCCAGTGTTTACTGGATGAGTGTTAATGAATGAAGCCTGTTTGCTATTGGTATCAAGTTTCTTTTTCATTTAGATTTGTATCGACATTTTATTTTTTAATATTTATTTTAAGTTTTCTGTGCACACATATACACATGGGTACTGGTGTTTGCAGAGGCCAGAAGAAGGCGTTGGCTCCCTGGGACCTGGTGTCACAGGATAGGAACAACACTCGGGTCCTTGCAAGAGCAGTACATTCTCTTCACCATTGAACAGTACCCCTAGCCCCTTTATTAAGATTTTAAGTTAGCATACAAAGTAATGGCTTTCCTTATGACATTTCATACAAGAACCAAATTTATGAGACAGGAAGTAATGGGATTATTAATATTGTTTCCTTATTTACATGTCACTATATTATGTTGCTATCTGTTAGTTTTACAACATTTTTATTATTGTTTTGCAACATTGACAAGTAAAAAGTGAGTTAATATTACAGGTTGTCTCTTAATTGATAGTCTGTGTTCAATATTCAGTTTAATGAACTAGTCTTTCTCACTATGCAGAGCTGACCAAGTATCCTCAGTCCTTGGTGTGTCTCCCACCTGCATTTTGCCTAATGTAACTTCTGTCAAGAATGTAAATCAGGCACTTCCCAGATTTCACAGGCCAATTGGTCATTACTGATTGATTGTGAGACCAGCTGGGTGTCGAATGTTGGTCCAGCCACCTGCTGTACTGAATTCTGGTTTCTCTGTTTACACCTGCCACAGAGTTGCAAACTAGTTCAGTTGAAGGCTCACTGTTTCTCAAAGTCACTTAGCTATTCACAAACACCATGTTTAAGGGCTTGAGAAATGGCTCACCAAATAAGAGTAGTGGCTGTTCTTGCAAAGGACCCAAGTTCAATGACCAACACTCACGTGGTGGCTCCTAAGCATTCCTAACTCCAGTTGGAAGGAATCTCTTGTCACCCCCTCAGGCACTGCATGCCTGTGGCAGACAGACAGACAGACAGCCCCCCCCACCCACCCCCCACACAAACTAAAAATCTAAATTTTAAGAAAAGCAAATGTTTGTCTTTTTGTTGTCTCTCACACGTCACATTCAGAAGGGTTCTGGAAGAAATCTCAAAGGAAATCATTTGCTCACGAACTTAAAAAAAAATCAAGATCATAGTTGCTTCAGCAATGTCTGGAGAAATTCTTTGATTTTTTTTTTTTTTTTTTTTTTTTGGTCAGGTTGACTAAGAAATCCATTTATAACCCACGCAATTTAATCTGATACCCTGGGAACCATTTGGAATCATCTTCTAAAAGATTAGTTTGTACGAAAATGACATTTTCTCTGCTGATAAACCATGGACAAGGGAATAGGAATTAATTTTTCTTTTCATTAGGTTGGTGTTTGAAGCATCCTCGTGTTCTCCATCTGTAGGAAATAACATGAGATGAGCATGTGTCGTGCTTTAGACTGAGTATCTACAGAAGGAGCGCCGTACGCTCAGCCAGCCGCACCGCCAGCTAAAGGGCCACTTCTTCTTCATGCTTGTATTTATTAGACTTTTTTAATGCCCAACTCTCTGACATCAACCACACTTTGAAAAATTAGGTTGCCATGGGTTACCAGCACATCATGTATGTTTTCACGGGCAAAAGGTTTAGGTCCCAAATCCATTAAATGTCCTCCATCCAGCTCCCCGCTGCCTGGAGGCTTTTTTTTTTGGGGGGGGGGGGGACAGGTGCTTGTGAATGAGTGAGAATGTGTGTGGGAGCCATGTTTCAGCCTTAGGAGAAATATCTAACGTGCAGTATTTGTATTATCTTTCAACAACATATTATAACAGTACTTACTAAAAGAAAGCAAACGGCCTGGGGCAAACATGTAATGAACTGCTGACCAAACACAGGAGGAAAGACTCCTAAGACCCTGAAGACTGAGGAGTATCCCTGGATGGCTGTAGCCAGCAAGCAGAGTTCTCGGGTTCTCTCTGTGCAGCTCTGAGGATGTTATATAAAGCCCAGGGGGCTCATCATGACGCTTGCCTTTTAGAGGCTCAGATGTCCTTCCCCTGGCAAAACGTGGGAGGTGGTCCCCTGGTAAAACGAAGATGAGGGAGCCTAGTCTTAGTGTAAATCCTTTCTGTGGCCTCTCTGAAAGCTACATAACCTTTTGGATTTATCCTTTAAGTTCCTGGTAACTCTGTTTCTTAATCAGTAGAAAGAGCAGAGGGCCAACTATAAATAACCATCAGAGTCTTCATAAAACTTAGAAGTATATGAGATCTCTGTGCTTGTCTGCTTATTCTAAAGTTGTCTGCTAAGGATGCCTGAGTCGGGGACCTCCAGCCCTGGGGTCCACCCCTTTGTAACCAAGATCGCAGAGCTTCACCGAAGAAGTTGTTTTATTATATTTCTATAAAAAGATTCATGAGAATGTTGAAATGGCCTACAATCAATCTCCTGTTTTCCCCCAGAGCTATATTCTATATTTAGTATAAGAGTAAGAATCATTAAGTTACAGCTAAGCGGACCTAGGTAATTAAAACATTTTTGGAATATAATGTGTAATTGCCTGCTAAGGACTTTTTCTTTTTAATTGGAACTTTTAAAAATTGAAATAAGTCACTATGTGTGGAACTTGATCATTCCCTTCAGGCATGCAAGAGAAGTTATTTTAAGGGCCCATAAGTACATTCTGGTTACGCCAATTCAGACTCAGGCTGTAGGCTTGGTTGTAGCTGCTGCATCAGACACTGCTCCCTAACAGAGAAAGGACAATGACATCCCTGGTGAGTGTGTGCTTTGCTGAACTCTGATACTTGGTCCCAGGATCGGAAGCACATAGAAGTGTGCATGAGCAATCCTAGCTCTGACTTTGCAATGGGGACAGTTGCACATTCCACATCAGGGGCTTTAGTGGGGATAATTAAGCTACAGGACAGGAAGCCAGGTGACTTGTTAAGTGCCTTATTTGTTTAAGAGACGGAGTAGGCCAGATAAATTATGTAATTTTCATTTAGAATATAAAAATGGCCAAAGAACGGTCACTGGAGCTAAGAGAGGAGGAAGGTTTGATGTAGGGAGGTTTAGGGTGCTAGGTCTTGGCAAACATCGAAATGGGTAGAAAGAAAGGAAAAGAAAAGGGACGTTGGTTAGATCAAACCTTGTTTCCTAGATAAAGGGCTGTGTGTCTCCTATGTGTTTTCTAAATTGACATGTATTTTTATTTGTATGTTTAAATAATGGCAAAGTACGTCACTGTGGTTAACAGTGACAAGGAAGGCAATTCATTGCACAGTCATGAATTTTTAAGCGGTTGTACAAACTGTTCCCTGGCAGTCCTCACTTCCTTATCTTCATTTTCTTCCTCTTGTCGTATTTATATTCTGTGTCCCCAGAAGATATGTCCTAATACTGCATTTTGGTGTTCAAGAGTCTTATTTGCTGGGTGACTTTTCGTGACGTCTCTGAGACTGTAATCCTATCTGTTGAGCATATCTGTGTGCACATATGTTTAAACTTTAAGAACTCATTCTCTGGCTCTAAGTGTTAATGTCTTTCTGCATTGAGTTATTAAGACAATGTAAATAATATATTACTGTCTTGAGAATTTGTTTTAGAAAATTTAACGGAAATGTTTCTCTCAGTGAACTATACCCTTTTGTTTTCATAAGTACCAAATGCAAAGGTACATTACTCATATGGGTTAGAAGCTGGTAATGGAAAAAAGATTATAGGGCTATCATTTAATATAGGCTCCTTCTGAGTTAGGCACTGTATGTCACAAAATGACCATCAAGCTTTTTTTTTTTTTTTTTTTTGGTTAATTATTTTAACGATCACATTACCCGATTGGGCATCCCTTCAATTTTGTTAAAGGCAAACAGTTGAAAACTATATTTGACAGAAGTATTTGATGGTCGTTTACAAATCGAATCAGACACCGATATCTCAAATTATATTTGCTTAGCACCTGTGTAAGTGGGAATGGGTGAGAAGTGTGCTTCCATCCCACACTACCTACTCTCCTTCTCCCCTCCTCCCTTCTCCCTCCTCCCTCCCCCTCTCTTCTTTGTGCCTCCTTCTAATTGTGTTGGGAGAAGAACTATACAGAGTGGTAGAAAGGTTTATAGATGGTTTATAGATGTGTGGTTCCATGGCAGGATTGTTTTGGACAGATGAACATAGAATGATTTATGAACTCCCTGCTTCTTTGGAGGGAGCATGTCTGAGAACTGAACGGAAGTGGGTTGAGAGTAAGCCTCAGGACCCAGTGGGCTCAGCTCTCTGCTCTTCTGTCTTTAGCCAGGACAAGTCTTGGGCATGGGGAAAGTGCCAAGGAGACTAGGAGACAAGCTCCTGTATTGTCTTCCCAGGCCAGGGCTCTGTCTCTTGCCTGTCTTGTGCTGCTGCTGATTTGAAGACTGCAGCTGTTTGATGTGTTATGTTCCTTCCCAAACCTGTTGATTCATGAACTCGTTGTTTTCTTTTGGAAAAGCAGCTTCTGGGGGGTGAGGGGTGGGGGTGGTCCTCTTTTAAACCTTCTTCAAATTCATCATTCTTTATTGCTCCCATCTTAACCAACATTTTGCACTTTACCCCCTTACGAAGTACGTGCTTCTGCACTTCTGTTGCCCTGGTGGCCTGGTTTTTCCCTGGGCCATTCCTCCTAGGCTCTCATGCCTGCAGTTACTGGGATGCATCTGGGTCAGGGTTTGTGCCTGGGAAAGAACTGCAGACCGCCTGAACCCCACATCCTATCCTCTCCTCCTGTCCAACCTGCTGGCCCTTCCTTCCTTCCTGATAGCCTCTTCCTGCTCCCCATTAACATGTGCTCTGGTACCCCCTCTCTGTGTGTTCTGCTCCCCTGTAAAGTCTTTTCTTCTTTATTTCATAGTCCCTTCTAGAATCTTAACCTGTCACTCTTCTAGAAACCACATAAAGAGAAAATGTGACATTTCTCTTTCTGGCTTATTTCATTTACCACAATGACTACAGGTTCACCCATTTTCATGTAAATTCTATGAATTTTTTCCTCTTTCTTAATTTTTGAAATAAATTAATAAAATTCCATTGTCAATCGATCACATTTTCTTTCTCCATTCATCCACTGATGAGTGTCTAGCCTGGTTCCATTTCTTATCCATTGTACCTAGTGCAACACTATGTATAGACACACGTCTCTCTCTCATAGCAAGTTTGGTTGTTTTGTAGATAGATAGATAGATAGATAGATAGATAGATAGATAGATAGTTTTGGTGATTTAAGTTCAAAATATTCTGAAATTTTTTCAGGGAACTATTTTAAGTCCAAAGACTTATCTTCCCAACAGCTGCTGTAGCCATGCTTCTTCTGTATGTAATTGCTCAGTCCTTTTCAGTGCAGACAGAGATGAAGAGGAAGTGGGGATAGAGACAGTCACAGTAGAAGGCCACAGTGTTTCCTGAGCCTTGGGGAGGTGGGGTGATGTAGATGTCCTGTCAGTGGGTGAGCACTCAATCACTTATGATCCAGTCAGCACTTTGAAGAGTTATATGTCTCTGCATCAACCCTGACCCACTGCAATAAAAAGCTGCTCTGATTACCGCTGAGAGCAGCACAGATCTGTGGACATTTAACACAAATGTTTAGAAGTCAGTTTCACCAAAATCTTGCTGGCATATGCAATAGTGTCTGGGTTTGGTGGCTGATTATGAGATTTTGCTGAAGGGACCCTGGTATAGCTGTCTCATATGAGGCTCTGCCAGTGCCTGGGAAACACAGAAGTGGATGCTCACAGTCAGCTATTGGATGAAACACAGGGCCCAATGGAGAAGCTAGAGAAAGTACTCAAGGAGCTGAAGGGGTCTGCAATCCTATAGGTGGAACAACAATATGAACTAACAAGTACCCCCAGAGCTCGTGTCTCTAGCTGCATATGTAGCAGAAGATGGCCTAGTCAGCCATCACTGGGAAGAGAGGCAGGCCCCTTGGTCTTGCAAACTTTATATGCCCCCGTACAGGGGAATGCCAGGGCCAAGAAGCAGGAGTTGGTGGGTTGGAGAGCAGGGCAGGGGGAAGGTATAGGGAACTTTTGGGATAGCATTTAAAATTTGAAATGTATATAAAGAAAATATCTAATGAAAAAAAGTTGCCTGCCTCCAGCCACCAGATAAATAAAGGATAATTAAAAAAAAAAAAAAAAAAAGAAGTCAGTTTCACATGACAATATAGCACAACAATAGCCTAGATCTAGGGCCCATGGCCTCCCTTACTATGATCTTTGACTATGTTTATAGCCTCAGGTGTGCATGTCCTTCTGTGGCAATCTCAAATCTAATCAAAAGAGTGGTTAGTGTTCTGATTTTCCATCAATGTCAACATGCACAGCTAGGTCATTGGAGAGAAGTCTCAATCGAAGAATTACCTAGTTAAGACTGGTATGCGAGCATGCCTGAATTAGTGATATTGAAGCCCACTGTGGGTGGCACCATTCCTCAGGCAGGTTGTCCTTGCTTGTGAGTGTATGCATGTATGTGTGTGCATGTCCCTCAGTGGTGGGTTGTACCTGCAGGTATAATATAAAATAAACTCTTTGCTGGAAGTCACATTTGGTCAGAGTATTTTACCACAGCAACAGAAAAGTAGTCAGAGCAGCACCATGAATAGTCTTGCCACTAATGTACCAGTGGGTACATCTTGCCTGCTTGTCAGTATTGTAACATGTGAGGGCCACCACTAGCTAAGATGATTGATGTCTTCTCTCTCAGACACCCGTATAGCACCTTCCAGTACTATGCAAGCGAGGCCTAGCAGGGAGAGTTTCCTGGTCAGTTTAAGATCGATTTCTCTGTGTCCTGCAGTGAAAGTCTGTAGTGTCCAGGAATCTATGGTGGGCAACCAAGAGCAATGGCAGCATCTCCCTTAATAAACTATCCCTCAGTCCCCCAATTCTGGTTTCCTGGTTTCTACATGTACTTCAGGTTAAATACACAGATGCACACCTAAACAAACAATAGATTTGAAGCTGTGGACCACATAGGAGAGGACATGTGACTTTTTTTCTAGTTGGGTGCAAGCCAGATGCCCTCATCCTTTCTTGACCTAATCAAAAGGTGGGGGCCACTTATAGGATTCTGGATTCTTTCTGGGAAGTGTTCAGGGCTCTCTTGCTTTTTTTTTTTTTTTTTTTTTTTTTTTGGTTTTTCGAGACAGGGTTTCTCTGTATAGCCCTGTCTATCCTGGAACTCACACTGTAGACCAGGCTGTCCTCAAAGTCAGAAATCCACCTGCCTCTGCCTCCCAAGTGCTGGGATTAAAGGCGTGCTTTCCTCTCATTAGATTTCCTCTGATTGGATGTGGCAAAGTGCTATGTGATTTTGCAGAGTCTGTCCCATGGGGAAAATACGCTGTGTCTTCCAGAGCTGTTCAACTGAGATGACAGGGAAGGGCCAACACCAATCTGTTCAGCACCAAGGGAGGCTGCTGCAAGTAGCTTTGGCAGGATAAGGCCAGGGGCATAGGGAGTGGACAGAAGGTAATGCAAGCAAGCAGAGGCGGTGGGTGGAAACATCATCTTTGCTGATCAGAACTGCCCCCACCACACACACACACACTGTCATGCCAAGAGTCTTTATACCTCTGTGTTCCCTGTGCCTTGCCTTCCACACCTAGGGCATACTAAGGATGGCTTCCAGCTTTGCTCTCTCAAGAGATATGTATCTTAGGTCAATAAGCTAATTCTAAGCAAATATTAAACAGCTGAGGCTTCCTCTCTCTTGCCCCCATTCTCCTGACCTGTTCTGCAGGGAAGGCCCTGCAGATACCAGCGTATTGGTCTGCACATCGGAAGCTGCTGTTCCAAAATTAGAATGTGAGAGGACCTCCTGCTGGTGACCCATTGTTTTCTTGACATGTAGGAAAATTGTCTTTCTTTCCAACTGCTTTAAAGTATTTTTATAAACACAAATAATGCATACATACCCCCTTGCCACAGTTTTAATGCTTTATACACGTAATGTCTGAACATTTGAAGATATGTAGGTGTGTTCTTGTGTGCACATAGGCAACTCCATGCCTCTGGAAAACTGTAGCATGGTGTTTAGGGCACTACACAAAAGTGCACTCTCTCCAGAAGCCTGTCTGCCTGGATACACAGCCACCCCATTCTTGTTCTTTGCAGCACTGTCCCCCATATCAGAGCGGTTTTCTAGTCATCTCCCTCTTGACAGCCATCTGGCATGTTCTCCTGTTGTTTACTCTTAGAAGTGGCAGTCAAAGGGTGTGCAGGGGTGTGCTTCCGGTGTGTGCTTCCGGTGTGTGCTACCCTGTGCTCCTCTCAGCCCCGAGGTGGCGAGGATCACTTCTGGGCCTCTTGGCTAAGATGGTGTGTAGTTCAGTCAGGAGGAACTGCACTGGAGCAGTCATTTTAAAATAAACCTCATTATGAAAAGCTTGCAAGTGAAAACCACTGGAATTAACCAGACCCAAAGACCGCACATCTCACTGAACCTATGCGGTTAGAATAGCCAGGCTTTGAAATACATATTATTTTCTTGACATCTAAAGAAAGTGGCCTTTTAAAAATAGGGCTTGGAGGTTGTTGATGGGATGTATTCCCAGGTGAGTCAGTCTCTTGATGGTCATGCCTTCAGTCTCTGCTCCACACTTTGTCTCTGTAACTCTTTCCGTGGGTGTTTTGTTCCTCCTGCTAAGAAGGATCGAAGTATCCACACTTTGTTCTTCCTTCTTCTTGAGCTTCATGTGGTCTGTGAATTGTATCTTGGGTATTCCGAGCTTCTGGGCTAATATCCTCATATCAGTGAGTGCATATCATGTGTGTTCTTTTGTGATTGGGTTACCTCACTCAGGATGATATCCTCCAGATCCATCCATTTGTCTAAGAATTTCATAAATTCATTCTTTTTAATAGCTGAGTAGTACTTCATTGTGTAAATGTATCACATTTTCTGTACCCACTCCTCTGTTGAGGGGCATCTGGGATCTTTCCAGCTTCTGGCTATTATAAATAAGGCTGCTATGAACATAGTGGAGCATGTATCCTTATTACATGTTGGGGCATCTTCTGGGTATATGCCCAGGAGTGGTATTGCTGGATCTTCCGGTAGTACTATGTCCATTTTTCTGAGGAACCACCAAACTGATTTCCAGAATGGTTGTACCCCCAGACACTATTGTGAATGCCAACAAGAGCTTGCTGACAGAAGCCTGATAAAGCTGTCTCCTGGAGAGGCTCTGCCAGTGCCTGACAAATACAGAAGTAGATGCTCACAGCCATCCATTGAACAGAGCACAGGGTTCCCAATGAAGGAACTAGAGAAAGTACCCTGAAAAGAGTACCCTGAAAAGAGAAAGGAGCTTAAAGGGGTTTGCAGCCCCATATGAGGAACAACAATATGAACTAACCAGTACCACCAGGGCTCCCTGGGACTAAACCACCAATCAAAGAAAACACATGATGGGACTCATGGCTCTAGCTGCATATGTAACAGAGGACGAACTAGTCGGTCATCAATGGGAGGAGAGGCCGTTGGTCCTGTGAAGGTTCTATGCCCCCAGTATAAGCAATGCCTGGACCAGGAAGTGGGAGTGACTGAGAGGATTAGCTGTGATGCCACCAGCCTCAGGACTGTCAGCAAGTGACGGGGCAGGGTTACACAGTGATCTGGGAAGAGTGTGGCCTCAGAAAGTATCAATGCCAGCTGGCTCCCCCATGCCCTCTTCGCCTGTGCCTGTCAGCAGACATGCTAGCACACTACACTACAGAGCCCATGTTCTCACGTGTGTGCTTGCCCGGGATGAAAATTGCTGTCCCTTTGTTTTTCCAGAGTCTTTTACTTTACCACACGCCAATCTGGTTTCCTCCCATGCCACATTATTTCTATTTGATGAGGGATGTGTTTTTCTTTCTTGGTTATTTCCGTTGAGTGGTGATTCAGCCCTTAGTGTGCTCAGAGATTCGAAGTGGAATGTAAGGATGGTGTGTAAGATAGTTTGTCTGTGAGAAGCCTGGAAACTCTCAGAAGACACACTGCCTCCGTCCAGGGCTGAGGCCCAAGACTGCCTTAGACCTGGACAACAGCTCAGAGAGAGACTTGCTAGCCTCTGTTGCTTTGTAACCTGCCTCTAGTCTAGTCTTGTTTTATGTTGCTAAGGACAGGCATCCTCCACTCTCTCTGCAGCAGAAGTGCAGGTCTTAGCACTGACTTCTCATGGCTGCATCCCAGTTGTGACTTTGCTCTTCCCTCTTTAAAGGACTAACCTTGTACAACCGAAACCATTTTTTCTTTCTCAAGATTACAGAAAACCCACAAGAACCTAGAAAGCCATGGTAGCACAAGCCAGAGAAACCAACTTTGGTAAATTAGCTATCTCTCTGTCACTAACTGTAGAGCTCAGACCAATGGTCCTGACTGGCCTCTGGGGTGCTTTCCACTCAACCCTCAGGCCTCCTTGGACTCACTCAGGGAATTCTTGACCCAGCAGAGGTTGGTAGCCTTCCGTCCTAGCCACACTTATGCTTTACCTAGTCGCTTGAAGGACTCTGGCATACTGACTGGCTTTTATTGCAGGCACTGTTTTTTATTTGTTTTTGTTTTTGTTTTATTTACAGAATAGGCATTTTAAGTTTGAACTTAGTTTACAAGACTATCTTGGTTCTGAATTTAAATCAATGCCTTGCAGATTTGTGAATGAACATAGGGCTTCTTTTTAAGGGGCTTGAAGTATTTGTTGCCACAACAGGATGTGAGCACAGTACTGGGCTTGAGAAAGATGGCTTTCTCAATGGAATAATTTATCATTGCCAGAGGTAACATGAAATTATTAATTTTTTTCCTTAAAGCATGTTCTTTGTAAATGTTTTCTGGAGAGACATGAATTGAAATAAATGATATTCTCTCTTGTTAAGACTTTATTTTATTTCATGTATTCTCTTGACCCCTGAGAGAAAATCTAATCTAGAGAAGGAAAGATAAAACACCACCAGAAATCCTGCAGGCACTGCCAGTGAGCTGGAGTCAGCTTCCGGTCACCATCTGTGCTCCTTGGAGCTACACAGCCCTTTCATTTTTGTGGGGGATCTAATTTTGAGATTTTGGGTTTGTATGCTGGAGACTGAACTTGGGGCCACACTTATGCTAAGTACATGCTACACTGCAAGCCTTGTGTTGTGTATTTGTGTATCTTAAGTTCATTAAACTTCCACATGCATTTCATTTTAGCTTAAAAACATTCCAATTTCTATAAACATAACAAAAATAATGTTTGCCTCCAGAGTCATATATATCATAGCTCAAAGAAGATTGTATAGTATTATGTAACACACACACACACACACACATACACACACACACACACATACACACATACACACACACACACACACACATTCACCTAAGATGTCAATAGTAGTGGAGGTATTCTTTCTTTTAAACTTGCTGGTTCATAGTTCTGATTTATGGCTATTAAAAAATGTGCTCCTCATTTTCTCCCCATTCCTGGCAGTTGTACCACATGAGTTGAAAACATGAGAGACTGGGGTTGGAACCAGGTGGGAGACTTGAATTGAAGAGCCATGCGCCAGAGCGTTTCTGTGCATTTCTGCAGACTCTGTTGGTAGAGGCTTCAGCCCAGTTCCTATCTCCAGCACCATATTATTATTTAATTCTCTGTGTTGCCTGTTTTCATGTCAACTTCACACAAGCCAGAGTCACTTGGGAAGAGGAAACTTTAGATGAGAAAATGCCCCCACCAGATTGGCTGTGGGTAAGCCTATGAAGCGTTTTCTTGACTGACAGGAGAGAACCCAGATCCCTGTGAGCAGTGCTGCCCCTGGGCTGTTGTCCTGGAAGCTCTAAGAAAGTAGGCTGAGCAAGCCTTGAGGAGCAAGCCAGGAAGCAGCCCTCCTTGGCTCCTGCGTCAGCTCTTCCTTCCAGGTTTTGCTTCAAATTCTTGTCCCGACTCCCCTTCATGGTGACCTATATAGGGACATATAAGCTGACATAACTCTTTCTTCCTCAAGTAACTTTGGTCATGGTACACCTGTAGTGCCTGAACTAGCAGTATATGCATCCTTTTCCAAACCCCCCCATGACCCCTTCTCTGACTCATTGCCACTATATAGGAGTGAATGAGTTCTTTTGGCTCCTATGGAAAAGAGTCGTCTTTTCTCTGTTCTTCTTCCTCCTTCTCTTAATGTATTTTATCTTGTTGAAGAGGCAGTATGGTGGGAGTCACTATACACACACATACAGATACACACATACATACAAACACACACGAATATTATACACATACAAACACACATACATACATACACACACACACACACACACACACACACACACACACACACGTCTCCAGGGTAATTGGAACATCACAAGGATCAGCTTTGGCAAGGGACTAGGACTAGGTCTCCTCTTGTCTTCTTTCCCTGCATCTATGGAGAAGATGCAGTAATAGCTCCCCTCCGCATAACCCATCTCTACTAAATGTGTTGAATTTCTGCACAACACCTCTCCTCATCTCTGAAATTGACCCAAGGCTTTTCTGAGGACCCAACAGTACAGTTAAGGTAGAGTGCCAAGTGGGTACTAATAAACGACTTTAGTTTTCTTCAAAAGAATTATAAAAATCTAAGTTTGATACATCTTCAAGCTGTCTTCTGCTCTATGTTGTAAAAGGCAGACTGGATCGTGCCATAACAGGATACCCAAGGGGACAAGGAAACATTGACTTAATTTCTAAGGTTCCCCTCAAGTTCCAATGCCTAAATACCAGTATGTTAACAAAGCCCCTAGCTATAAATTACCTTATGGGATCCTGTTTCTGGATAAAACATTGAAAGGGTGGTAGCACACTGTGTTGTGTGAGCAGAGTGTAAACTCCGTAGTTCCTGGTTCTAGAGAATCAAAGAGGGCAATGTTATGGTGTCTTTCCTGGGGAGAATGGTTCAGGTGAGCGGCTTGCCTGCGGGGCCTCGTCTGTCGTCACTTGCTGTCTTCCTCCCCTCAGAACCCATTAAGAACTATGTGGCATGTTGTTCTCTTGCTTTCTCTCAGCCTTTTATTGAATTTCATATAGTCTTCAGTAAATACTGTCTCCAGACTGATAGCAAGAAGAAAATGTTAAATTGTTGCACCATTTCATATGTGAGAGATGGTTAAGAGTCAGACAACAAGGAAATATATGGGAAGAGGATTTACAGTATGTTTAATAAATGTGGAGAAAATAATTGCTTTTGTTAATGTATATTTTCTTTTTAAATTTAGGAATAGAAGGTCAGTCCATGGAAGTTTCTAATATTGTAAACATCAGGAATGTGCATAACCGTGAGATTGTAATGAGAATTTCATCTAAAATAAACAACCAAAATAGATATTATACTGACCTAAATGGATATCAGGTAATTTTCTCTAAAATCACTGTGATGAATGTATTTATATGTCATTTATGTGGTATTTGTGGTGGATATATATGTTCATGTATGGAATGTGTAATTTTATGCAGGATAATTGCCCAGTTAATTTTGAGTCATTTATAAGATATTCTTAAAGTTTCCAACTATTTCTAGAATCAAGACAGTCTTACCAGTTGTAGGTTCTGCTGTCAGATGCCTGAAGGTAGAAGAAATCATTAAGAGAGATGATGTTTTAGAATATCTACTTATAAAACTTAAAAAAAAATTTAAAGCTAAGGGGCTGGAGAGAGTGTCAAGGGGGGGGGGGGGGGGCTTGTTCACTTCCTAACACCCATGTCAGCTGGCTCATAACCAGTTGTAATTCCCAGCCTAGGGAATTTGGCCTGTCTGGATACCTAGATTCACCTAGATGCACATGATAAATATAAAATCTCTCTCTCTCTCTCTCTCTCTCTCTCTGACACGTACACATATTTTAAAAAAATCTTTAAAATTGAGAATTTGATGAGCATCAATATATTGAACACTTTTCTAAGAGTATACATAAAAGGAAACGTAATTAGGGATTGGCAGTTATCCTTCTTTCTTCATGAAGAACTCACGTGTACAGGTCATGGATTCTTCTGATATAACAACGGCACCTCTAAGTTCTATGGCAGTCCTTTGCATCTGTTAACATCGAGTCAATGTGCTCTTTTATGCACCCAAGTACACAGAGAGGTGCCTGCCACCTTAGGAGTGTGGGCTGCTACACATTTAGTCAAAATGATCATACAGTAATTATACATATAGTAAGAAAATTCATTCTTATATTTTACTTGTGTATTACAGATTCTCTTAATTGTGCTTAAGAGAACTTTTAGGATGCTTCTTTAGTTTCTATTATTTGGAGTGTATATGTGTGACAACATGCCTTTTGAATCAACCACTCAAAACATGGGCATATTTTTGTAGCATTTACATTTCAAAAGTTCCTGGCTATGAACAGAAATAATTTCACAACATATGCTTTTTACTTGGTCTGATTTCTCAACTGGCTATAAGTGGAAAGGGCTGGATAATTTTCTCTTCTATGATTTCCTGCAAAAAGTTAAATTTGCACTTTCTTCAGAGAACAAAAATTGCAGTGTACATTCTGATTAGCACACTAATTCTGCTGCGACCCTTTGGTTTTCAGTGACTTTATGGTGATTCATTTTTCTTCTGTTCAAAAAGAAAACTTTTTCTTAAAATCTCACAGAAACAAATATTTGTATATGTTGGTTTACATGTGAAAAAGAAAGCTTAGTAAAAACTGAATTAATAAAAATGTACGTTTTGTTGCCATTGATAAGACGAGATACTGATTTCTGGTCCACAGTGTAAATATTTCTCATAATAAGCCCTGTTTTAACCCATGGAAATTGTAGTTAAGGGCATGTCAATTTCTGAAATCAGTTGTCTCAAAATCAGATCAGTTTTACAGGTTTAGTTAAATATGAATTTGAAGAGACTCAGCCTAACCAGTGGTAGGGACCAGTGAGGGCTTGCGGCGGATGCTGAAGGCCGGCTCTGGGAAACGCTCTGGCAGGACCACCCTTCCATTGCTAGATACTCGGCTCTCATGAGATGTGGCACTAACTTCCTGCATTTACTGTTTCTGAGATTCGTTTTAGACTTTCACATGTTTAGACAAGGAGGTGGCATTTTGAAGCAGTAGGGAGTAAAACCCAGTGACAACTGAGTATGTGATGGCTTTCAGTACTGACAAGCCTCACAGAAGGTAAAAATCTGTGTCACGCTTTCAAACCCGAGGCTGCAATCCTGGACTTCAGAACTATCCCAATTTAAAATAAACAAGAGTAAACAGTGAAAAGTTTTACCTATGAGTATGTACTTGATTATAATGTAATATGTTAGAGGATTTGGTGGCAAGCTCTGTGGTGTTTATTAAAACTGATTCAAGAATAATAGATATTTCTTGAATGGGAATGGAGAGCTATTGTGCTTAGCATTTATTACAAAGGCAGTAAGTTAGATCTAGATGAAAAATGAATACTTAATACCTTCATAATTTGTTTTATGCAAATCTGAGAAGCCAGAAGACCTCTGCTGGGCATTTTTTTTTTTATTGTGACTTCAGATAGAAATGCCTATTTTAAAATCCAGACAAGGTCTACCTTTCACAGTTAAAAATTGTCTTCTGAGGGCCTTGTGGTTTCTCTGCATATGATTTTAAGGAGTATTTTGATTTTTTTATATATATCTTTGCTTAAACAAGAACAGCAACGATGCCCTTCCTCTTTGGGAAAGAGATAGCTTAATAATGTAATCTATAAAAGCATATGTGTAAATAAGACTTGTACAAATTAAGGACTGCTTGGTTTCCTAGATTCAGCCTAGAAGGACCATGAGCAAATTGCCTCTTCAAGCCAACGTTTACCCGATGTGCACAATGGCGTATATCCAGGATGCTGAGCACCGGCTCACGCTGCTCTCTGCTCAGTCTCTAGGTGCTTCCAGCATGGCTTCTGGTATGTATTGTTAATATTCCACGCCGAAAGCTCGCAGTTCGAACTACATAGCATTTCTGTGGTCAAAGATATTAATTATCCTCCTCATTAGTTGCTATACCTTAAGAATGAGACAAGTAGTTAACACAGGCCTTTATGAGAGCTACATAAGATGAGTATCCTCAGGTAATAAGCAGGAGGCTGAGACGCCTCGCCTGGCTGGTTCTGTAGTTTTCATTAGCTTCTCATTGTAACAAAAGAAATACCTTTGGGCAAGAAATATATTTCAGTTCACAATCTCAGAGGCTTCAGGTTGTAATCACTCAGCTCTCTTGATTTTAAGCTGTAGTGAGTTGACATCATGGTAGTTAGGAAGAAGAATAAAAGAGACAGGAAAAGGGAGGGCAGGAGAGAGAGAGGGTGCACCTTTCCAGCTTTCAGGCAGTGACCCCATTCATCTAAGCCCTGCCTGTTACAGCCCAGTTAGCTGTGAGCTCCCTGTGAGTTACAATTGATGGAGTTAGCTTTGATCTCCTCCCTTCTGAGTGGCCCTGATAACTAAGGACCAAGCCTCCAACAGATTGGCTTTGGAAATAGTTCCTGTACAAATTGCAGCTGAGTTTACTTTTGCCAGCCTGTTGAGAGCTCTGTGATTTACTGGATTGGAAACCTAAAACTCCGGAAGTTTAGGCAGTTTGATCACGTTTGCAAAAAGGATGCTGTAGTTCAAACTTAGCAGTGTTGGATTTGTTTGTTGTTGTTTTGTTTTTGTTTTTCTGGATTGTGGTACTATGACCTTTCCCCTCAATGGCTTCCTGTGTTGAAGACCTGTTCCACAGTAATGCCACTGGAGAGTGATTGCTGAGCAGTAATGAAGGAAAGCAGAAATGATAAGGTGTTTTATATATTGTTAGTAGCTGCTTTGACTTATCCAGAGATAGCCCGTTGTCTCATAAGGTATCTGGATCCCCTCCTGATCTCAAAGGGAACTTAACTCAAAGCAAGGCAGCTGGCTTTCTGTTGAAGTGGCCTCCAGTGAATACCTGCAGAAAATTATCCTGGTCAGATTTCTTCATTTCTTTGTTTTAGGTCAGATTGAAGTCTTCATGGATCGAAGGCTCATGCAGGATGATAACCGTGGCCTTGGGCAAGGCGTCCATGACAATAAGATTACAGCTAATTTGTTTCGAATCCTCCTCGAGAAGAGAAGCGCTGTGAACATGGTAGGAAACACTATCTAGCCTTTCTTATGTTGGTGGCTCTTCCTCCCCAAAATGTAAGGTGATAACAAAATTTTAAATGCAATTTCTAATGTTGGGATGCCTGTATGGTTTAGATTTAGTTCATAATTATAGAAATGTTTGAGTTAAAAATATTAAATAAGGTCTACATTTGGGCCATATAGGTTTTTTTTTCTTTCCCTTTACTATGTAGCCAAAAACAATTTCAAGGAAGCTGTTTGGGTGAAATTATGTTCAAAGAAATGCTGACTTATTTATTGAGCTAAGAATTACAGGACAGACGTTTTAACTCTACAGTCAGTGTGTTCTAAGCCTTAGTGACTGTATCATAATTTATTATTCGCAAACAGACTGACTTTATGGTTTCCATAGTCAGTATTCATTGCTCTACATAAAACCCTAGCACTTTGTGAAGCCATTGGACAAGCCAAACTACAAGCGAGCAACCCGTCTCCTCATGGCTTGTGGACCCCTCATGTTGGGTCCCTTGTCACCTAGGTGTCATGCATGCCTCTTACCAGTGGCTTCTGCTGTTGGCTCACTGGTTTCCATTCAACGCCAAGTTCTTCCTGTGTGCTTTTGCTCTGTGGTGTAGTTGGACACACCCTTTCCTCCTTCCTGTCAGGGGAACTCTTGGCAGTAGTTTGGACCAGAGCTAATGTCTTTCTGTCCACATCCTCTCCGTGTATGCCTGGTCTGAGCTGCCATTTCCTAGTCATGCCTGAGTATGATTCCTTGATAGCCTGCTTTGGACTATAAGTTCCATGCCAGTCCAGACTGTATCTCTCTCTGCTTCTAGGATCATTTCTATTTAGAGGAGGGATCCAATGTGTCATGCAAAGGGATGCCCACGTGTGTAGTGAGTGAATGAGAATTGCAGAGCCTCGTGTGCTGCATTGTTGCCTGGTGATAGTGGTCCTTCTAGACTCCTGAACTGTGTATGCCTCACCTGCAGTTATCACCGGCTTCTCTGCCCGTGTCGGTGGTTTATACATCAATAGATTGATGGGATGAAGACTGATTTAACACAAACGATTTTATAGTACTGAGAATTACTTAGGAAAAAAGTAATTCATATTCATTTTAGATGTTAAAATGTGTTATCAGCTCTTGAGACTTCTGGTCTTAATCACTGACAAAAGAGCCTGGTTTGACAACCTAAAGCTGCATTGGTTTCTTCTCTTGTCAGCGACACTAGCATACAACATTCCCGTTTACTACAGCAATAAAAATGTTTCTTTTAGACCTAGAAAGCTTTCACTTAGAAGCTAAATAATTTGTTGATTCTATTCAAAACTCCTTACATAGCAGTTGAGTTAATTTGATCCAGTATTTCTATAATCCTATATTAGTTAAATTTTTCTTTTACTCCACTATAGATTCTAGAGCTTGAATCCATAGAGCCTTTTAAATAAAAAATGAACTAGAGAAGAAACTATAAATTTTAATTTGTAGTGAGATAGATTTAAAAGACACTTAATTAAGAAATGTTCTATGTCCTATGGTTTAACTTCTGTAAGCAATTGTTTTTAATTTCAACTGTTCTAATGTTCAAAATACTGATGGTGAAACAGTTGTGGAAGGTGGAGAGCCTCAGCCTCATGGAAACACTGGCCAAACTGAGTGGCGTGGATCCTGTTCTCAGGCTGCTCTACAGAGGCAGTGAGGACAGAGATGTGGGGGTAGCAGTGGAGACACTGTTTCTACTGATGGTCCACAGAAGTGGGGAGTGGAAATTATTTCTGCCGTTGACCTCTTCAGGGTTTGGTATCTTTGACACCCCTCCCCCTTTCAGGCAATGGCTGGAATAGAAAGGGCCGCTGGTGATGTGGAAGCTGTGCTCGTGTTTATAGTCATGCTGGGGATGCCAGTTCTTTTCCTATAAGGAAGACCGATGGGGAAAGGACAGTTCAGAACCTACTGTAGAGAGCTTAGCAAGTTCAAAAGCAAATGTTCATGTGAGTGGGAACCAGAATGCCTAGTAAGCCTGAGGGGACACATCCCAGAATACCCTGGTAAACCTGAGGACACATATCCCAGAATGCCCTGGTAAACCTGAGGACACATATCCCAGAATGCCCTGGTAAACCTGAGGACACATATCCCAGAATGCCCTGGTAAACCTGAGGACACATATCCCAGAATGCCCTGGCAAACTTGAGGATACACATCCCATTGAGAGTTCTACGTCTGCTCCAGCTGATGGTTTCTGTATGGGAGTGCTGGTCCAAAATAACTCTAGTTCTAGTTTCTTGGTCAAAAAGCAAATATCTGTTTAGCAAGGGCTTAAGAGTACCTTCTTTCTCTCTCTCTCTCTCTCTCTCTCTCTCTCTCTCTCTCTCTGTGTGTGTGTGTGTGTGTGTGTGTGTGTAGTTGTTTTTGTTTCGTTTCATTGTTACGGTTTTTTGAGACAGGATCTCACTATGTAGTCCTGGCAATCTGAAGTCCGTGTGGTCAGACTGGCCTCAAATTCACAGAGGTCCTACTGTCTCTGCCTCCTAAGTGCTGGCATTGAAAGGTGTGCACCACCATGCTCCCCCTTGTTGGTTTTGAAATCTATGTTTCTAAAGAGATAGCTTTTTAAAACCTTTAATGCCACACAGACATGCTAAAACATGAGGCTCCTACCATGTGTCAGGTCACAGTACGGAAGCAAAGATGGGTTTTCTACAGTGGCAGAAGGCGGGACAGTGGTTCACTGCTGGAGAATTTGCATCCCATACATCAGACCCTGGGTTCCATCTACAACAAAAAAATAACTTAAGACTTCTTTCTTACACATAGTCAGTGAGGTTCACTTAGGTGAAGAGGAGGCCTCTGATGCTTGGAGACAAGACACCATGGGTAACATTAATACAGGACACAAAGCAGCAGCCAGAGAAGTTTAGCTCCTGATTAAAGACTGCCACAATGAAGAAGGTTTCAACTCTGCTGTGTGGTTTGGATTCCCATAAGCTAAAAGCTATTTAATGGCAAGCTGTACAAGGAAGGCTAGACTCATGTAACCTGAAACCTTCTAACACACAAGAAACCAAAGAATGTTTTTAGTGCCTGGCAGTATCAGTAACTCAAGGGCTGACAGATTCACTCATAGCTTAATCAAACAGTAACATCACTACTGCAAAGATGTTTTAGGGATTTAAGTTGCTCCCAAGACTTGGAGTTTAGAACACTGCCTTTCTAGTGAGTTAAAAAGCATTAACAGTTCATCTCTAGGCATCCTGCCGAGTCCCTTGTTACTGTCATATCAGAAAGAACAGGAATGGGGAACCCTGGCTGAGACTTCTATTTACAGGCCAGCCCAGCCCCAACACTGTTATTTGTCCACCAGACTTTATGGAGAGAACTAAGTACACCCTTCTCTTAATTCACTTGTCTTGCCGAGAACAATGAAACTGACCGATCTTTAATTCTGTGACTAGTTGCTTTTAAAACACTTGTTTCCTTTCACACCATTTTGCTGCAACATCTTTGATTCTGAACCTTGTTTGTTCCATGCAGAAGTGGATGATGGCAGTTCCCGGCTCAGATCCACAGAGCAGCCTGGAGTGCCATCCTCAGGTCTTACCTGCACAAGGATTCCGCTTTACATCGCCAAGGTCTGATCCTTGGAGCTCCTAGTTCTGTGGATTTGGGCTGGGATTTGGGTTTTGTAATGGCAGCCCAAGCAGGAAAACACCAGGGTCAGGGGAACAGATTTGGCTTGGAGGATTGGTATAGATGCACAGCAATCTGAATGGATAATTCATCGGTGAAGTGCATCCTCTGTCCTCAGGTGTCTAGGATCCCTCCAATACAGAACAAAACCATAGACTGTTTCCCGAATGCATCTTGACCTAGAATGGACCGAATGCCTCTTGACTCTCTTAAGGCCGTGTTTTCCTTTCTCTTGGAATTTTTTATCTTTCATTACTCAAAAATGATTTGGTCAGCAATCCTGACCTAGATTATGGAGTCGTTTGATCCAGGAGTCCATTTAAGCGCCTTGTCGAGTGTGCTCCCTTCCTGGCCGTGTTATTCCGCAAGCTGCGTTGAATGGCAGTGCTGTTGGAGAACGCTACTCCGTGTGCCTTACTCAGTCTTTACAAAGAATGTGGATACATTTCAATACAATTCTTTCACAACTAACTTTTTTGTCAGAATCATAATACTGCAGCATTTCTCTGATGCCATTAAGTATTCTTCTCTCCATGGTCTGAATTGTAATGACATCGGCTGTTAGCTGAGCTTCTGGCACAATGTAAGTCGCCTTCTGCCAGCACCCTTCTGTCCAACGCTAGTCTGACATTCTGAAATCTAAGCTCTGTGTCTTGTAAATGTAGTCTTTTCACACGGATATACAAGTCAAACCTTTGAGTGCTGAATCACACAAAAAGATGCAAAACCTAAAAACATTAGTCATTTTAAAAATTAAGCACATAAAATGTAGCTTCCCACATATCTCCTATCATTCCTGGGCCACCATTGGCTAACGGTCGACCCTTTCAAATTTTCTTATCTTTCTTTTTTTGAGACACCGTTTCTCAATGTGGCCCAGGCTGTCCTGGAACTCACTCTGAATACCAGGCTGGCCTTGAACTCTCAAAGATCTGCCTGCCTCTGCTTCCCGGGCACTGGGATTAAAGGCATGTACCCTCATGGCCCAGCTGATTTTTCAATGTTTTATATTATCTAGCTTACCAGGTTCCTAACCCTGATAGATTTATTTGATGTTTGACATAAATAAATGTTGCCTCATAAGGATACATTAGAATGAAGTATTTTTAAATTGTGCTGAGTAAAAGGGTACTATATAAATGTATATATTATATAATAACATACAGAATGGTTCCTGTTTTAAAATAAAATAGACTGAAGAAGTTAGTGCTAACTTGCCAAATTCAAAGATCACAGATGATCTAAATATGTTGCCAGTGTTTTTTATGTCTTGAAAACATCAGATTCTTTTGGTAATTTTGTTTTGTTTATATTTTTAGGTAGTCTCGTGTGGCTCAGGCTGGCTTCTAACTCAGTATTTAGCCAAGACTGCTAATTTCTGTTTGCAGTGCTGGAGTTATAAACATGTGCCAATACAATGAAGTGGACTGGTTTGGTTTGGTTGGGTTTTAATTGCATCAGGTGATAAGGTTTCAAAGGGTTTTTTAAAATCATTTATGAAAGAAATGCAGTTTTAGTTTCATATATGCCTCGTTAAATGTGTCAAATGAACTCAAGAGTACGTGGGTGAAACCCTGAGGAGGGTGTGACATTCGACATTGTGTGAGACATGGGACATTATGTTTCTTGTACTTTGAAGGGTTTGTGGTCTGTTGGGAGTTTTCCTAAAAAGCTTCTCATTATCAAAACTGTGGAATTTGTCTTTAGTATCTTCAGTGCTAACTAGGTAGAGGAGATGGTTAAAGTGTGAGTTATTGAACACTGTTGGATTGTGTTCTATGAGCTTGACACTCTACTGTATTTTCTGTTATGGTCTTCTGTGAAGTATACCTCACAGTGATCATGTATTTTTGTATTTAAACATTGTCAGACAGTGAACTGATTTGATGGGTGCTGCAGATATAAAACGTGTAAGCTTTTATGCTTTCTCTTGACAGGAAGAAGAAAAGAAGAGCCCTGTCAGCTACCCTTCCCTCCTCAGCCACATGACTTCGTCCTTCCTCAACCATCCCTTTCTCCCCATGGTACTAAGTGGCCAGCTCCCCTCCCCTGCCTTTGAGCTGCTGAGTGAATTTCCTCTGCTGCAGTCCTCTCTACCTTGTGATATCCATCTGGTCAACCTGCGGACAATACAATCAAAGGTAAATGCCAAAATATGTCTGTATGAACTCGCTTCTTATGTTCTAGACTTGGTTCAAGGGGTAAGCTTTGGAGCAGTTGCTCAGCAGGCCTGCTCTTGCAGAGGACTTAAGTTTAGTTCCCAGGAACCCGGATGAGTGGCTCACAACTGCCTATAACTAAACTCCAGGGTTCCCCTCCCTGCTCGTCTGGGCTTGTGTTTATACACACACACAGACAGAGAGAAAGCAAAACCACATACATAGATGAATAAAAACTTCAAAATAACATGTAGTAAGCATCCTTGTGCATTGTGAAATAATTACCAGGGCTTCACCTTTTGGCCACTATACTGTTAATTTGCAGTTTCTCTGGTTTAACAAATATTCCAATATTGATTTATTTATCTCTCCGAGCAGTCCTGTGTGGTGAATGGATCAGAGTTTGACCCTTTACCGTACCTGGAAGCCTGTGCTGACTGGGGTCTCATGATGCGGGCAGAGCTGGGATCTTCAGTTCTCGTCACTTCGTTGACTTTTGTTTATTAGCCAATGTTTTCACAGTCAGAGAAGCACTGAATGTATTGTCCACAAGAGATGCTTAGGTTTTTTATGTCTTTTGTTTGAAAGCATTGCAGATCGTGCCCTTGTGTTGAGAACCAACTTTTAGGATGTTTGAGAAAGAGCCTGGGAAGGATTTCTTAGGTTTCCAGTATAACTCCTTGTGTGTTTCCGTTTATATTTGCACCCATATTTTAAAGTAGAAAAGGTTGCACGTGGAGTGATTGCAGATCAAGTGTAATACAACTGTTTAGATGTTGCAAGCCGCCGCAGAGCTGAATGCAGTGTGTGGCAGGGATTCTGTGGGAAATATCTTGTAGCACATGGACTCAGTGTAAGGACCAGAAGGAGCTCAACCTAACATGAAAAAAGGATTTAAGATTAACAAAGGCAAACTCAGTAAGAAAGGATGGGTGTCTACACGGTGGGTGTTAGGTATTTACAGACTTCATACCCAAGAGAAGGAACTTACGCCAGGCTATGCAGGAAGCTGCATGACCTGAAATAATGAAAACAAACAGTGCCTAGCTGTGTGTGTGTGTGTGTGTGTGTGTGTGTGTGTGTGTGTGTGTGTGCAGAATGACTTGATTGATCCTGTGAGGTGACCATGCAGAATCTGTGTTAAGCATCCTAGCTGTTCGCCAGACACCGCACTCACAGTCGGCAACAGGCAGATGCCCTGGGCTCCTTGGGTGTCATTTCTAGTGGGAGGAGAAAGTTAACTGCAGAAGAAAAACTGGGTAAACACGTTAAATGGTCGTGAGAGTGAGGGAAAGCATACGGTGCCGGGAGCAGTTCAGAGAAGGTGATGCATGTCTGCTCAGGGTGGATAGCGGCCCCTGAGAGAGGGTGAGAATTGGGGTAGAAGCCTGGAGAGGTCAGGATATGAAGAAGGTCCATCCAGGTTTCTGAGAGGCTGTAAGGACAGTGAGAGGAAGCTCTCGGCAGACTCAAGAGCAAGTGTGAAAGTCATGAGTGGCACATGTGGCCAGAATGTGGGAGCTTAGCTCTTCTGTCCATTGCTACAGCTCCTGCCTTGAACAGAGCCCACACATGGAACGGGGCCTTCTTTGAATAAGTGAATCATGAGATTGTTTCCTCTAGTGTTTTATCATGTTCTTTTCTGCCTTCTCTTTTGGCCCATGAAGACCAGAGTGGCCCATGGAAAGAACAGATGAGGGCCAGGTAGCGTCTTTGAGGTCACGTGTCACAAATTCATAAGCTGAAAGGGAACACAAGGGCAGGAAAGGTTCCGCAGCACAGGTTCCTACATCTTGACATAGATGCAGGGCTCATTAGCAGCCTGAGAATGCCAAGGGCTTCTGACAGTTGGGGGGATTCTGCCCAGTGTCCCTCAGCCTCATTTATAGATGACTCATCTCCTGGGATTGTGTTAAAGGCGTGCTTTTCATGGAGTCTCAGTAGTTGCCCAAGTCACTCAGTGGAGAGTAGAGATACCTCTGTAGTCCAAGACTGGCCTGTTTTTCACATCATTGCTTTTTAATGGCAACTTTATGGCCTTTTTGTTGGCCGTCTTCCAGTTATAGGAGTCTAATTACTTCCTGTTCTAGTTTGCCTCTGTCTCTGTTGCTGTGATAAAACACAAAGGAACTTCTGGGAGGAAAAGTTTTATTTCAGTTTAACACTCTCAGGTATCAGTCTCTCCCTGAGGGAAGTCGTCGGGAACTCAAGAACCTAGAGCAGAAGCCATGGAGGACTCTTGTTGGCCAACTTGCAGTCTGAGCTACTGTTCTTTTATAGCCCTAGACCACCTACCGGGGAATGGCACTGCTACAGTGGACTGCATCCATCTATATCAGTCAGACAAAAGAATTCCTCTCAGACCTAGCCATAAACCAACTGTTAACAACAGCTCCTCACTCTGGGGTTTCCCTGTAGATGACACTGGGCTGTATGAAGTTGACAGTTAAGGCCAGTTGGCACCACCCATGTGAAAGTCCCATTCCCTACCAGACTAGTTGATGCCCTTGTGCATTTGGGCTCTATCCAGGCTACAGACACTCTACTGGCTGCAGCCACCTGCCTTCTCGTGGACCTTGAGACTGCTGACTTAGCTTAGTCTGTGTCAGACATACCTGCCCCAAGGATGTTATGAAAAGCAAAATGATGTTTGGAAAGGCTCTGAAAGACAGGGACACCCAGTAAAGCAGCAGTTGATCCTAATGATGCTTACAATATGCGACTGTGAGGAGAAGGACAGATTTGGGGCAGAGGGAATAGAGAGAAAGCATACATCCAGAGAACAGGTACCGAAATGTCTCTGGCATGGAACCAGAACCGAAGGCACGAGGCTGTTTCTGTGTGATCGGATCTGTTGGCCAGGTCCTGTGTTAGCTTTGGACTCTGAGCATGTGTTCAGAGTTGAGAGCACAGGAGATTGACTGGTCCATTGACACCTATAAAAAGTTGCTCTTTGTCCCTTAACCTTTACGAAAGGAAAGATCATTGTTTGGTGAAGCTGCCTAAAAATGTAGCCATTGTAACTCCACAAGATGCCAAAGAATTGACTGCAGAGCTAGAGAGGGATTGACCGGTGAATCATAGCCTCCATTTCAGGATTCTGAGTTGGCTTCCTGGCTCCACGTGCTGGCAGCATTCAGTATATGACAGTGTGAATCGTCTGGATTCTTGTAACTCCTTCCTCACAGAGCCCTGTTGATGTAGATATCCGTGTCTGAGAGATACCCAAGTTCGCACTGCCAGTGTGTCACTTAACATTTTCCCAGTACGTCTGACAGAGGCACTTGATCCTTCCTGCCTGCTAGCTGCAGGTAGTGGCGTTATGGGGCACCTTTTCTGCCCAGACCCCATCCATGGCCACTCAGTTCTAAATTTCAGCCTGGTTCTTGCTGACAGTGGATAAAAGAATTATGGGTTCAGAGAGCAGTGAGAGAGGTCAAGGGAGAGCTGGGCGTGCAGTGAGTGTGAGTCAAGGTTGGGCTGGAAGATGGTTCTATGGTTCAATTGAGTCCCAGTCTCCAGATTCTCTGAACTGAG
This sequence comes from Mus musculus, assembly GCF_000001635.26. Taxonomy (NCBI): domain Eukaryota; kingdom Metazoa; phylum Chordata; class Mammalia; order Rodentia; family Muridae; genus Mus; species Mus musculus. Next base: position 64,744,439 of record NC_000083.6, read on the forward strand.
CTCATGCCCATGACCTTCAGAAACAAAGATTGTAACAAATGTACCCAACTTGATGATTCTGGGCCTGTTTGTCTATAGATAGCAGAGCCTAGACGTGTAATAACAATTTAAATAACTGCTTAAAGTAATTTACTTAAAATAGCTTAAAATAAAAATTTAGAAAACCCTTCCCATTTGAGATTAGAAATGAATAAGTTACCTCCATTTAAAATAAGGGCTAGAGACTAAATTAAGATAAAATCCCCTATAAGGCCTGTTTCTGAGCCCTGTTTGTGGACGCAGAAGGTGTTGTTTGATCTTTTTCAGAATTACTGTTTCTGTTTGTGAAAGTTCCAAGCTTGTGGGCATCATCCTGTTACCAGTAGATGACCTTATGCTTTCATATAGGCATATTTACACTTGCACTTTCTGTATTTGAAAAGTAATTCCATACTGTGTATGTGTGTATGTGTAATGAGATGACAGGCACCTCAGGAGCCCTGTCACAGAACGTGGTGTGAGCTAGGTCATTCCAGCTGCTGCCTGCAAATGTAACTGCTAACCTTCTCACCTAACGTGCCTCATCACCCTCGCTTCTGTGAGCCTCCTTCTAGTGATCATTCTGCCCTCCCTTTGCCATCAGACACTTCAGGTGAAGCTTCTTTAAAGGTTTCAACCTGGGTAACATGAACACTGCCAGAGTATACTAAGCAGGAAAGTCTAGGGCACCAAGAAAGGATAACTCTTTAAGGAAAAGGGATTTTTGGTAGAGAGGATGCTGAAAGACTCATCTTAGTTACTTCCCAGTTGCTGTCCTAAAACACCATGACCAAGGCACCTTACAAAAAGAAAGCATTTAGTTGGAGCATGCTTGCAGTTTCAGAGGTCTAGTCCATTGTCATCATGGCAAGAAGCGAGGAAGCAGGCAGACTAGCACAGCACTGCAGCAGTAGCTGAGAGCTCACATCTTGAGACAACAATCAGGAGATGTCGAAAGGGAGGCTAACTAGGAATGGTGTGGGCTTTGGAAAGCTCAAAGCCCACCCCAGTGACACGCCTCCTCCAACAAGGCCACACCTCCTAATCCTTCCCAAACAGTTCCACCAATACATGAGCCAGTGGGGGCCATTCCCACTCAGATCCCTGCAGCTCCCATGGGAAGACGGATCATGATTCAGAACTCTACAGGGTGGACTTACAAATCACTCTTAGAACAGAGCAAGCCAAAGAGATATGCTGCCCAGCATCCAGCTGGGAGGTGGTGCCATCCTGCTTTATGGCTTTGAAAAAATCACATGTAGCTCACGTTCTGTCAACTTACTCCATTGTTATTTTTGTTGTAACATTCTCATTAATTCGCACATATTGCTCTGTTCTCTGTGTGATTTTTTTTAAGGTTAACTGTTCTTGCAAATAGTTAACCAATCATTTCAAAGTCAGTGCCGCTTTTAATGTGAAACTCTCTTTCTCTCTCTCCACTTGTTTACACCACCACCCCCATTCTCGTAAGTGGCACTTTGAGGTTTTCCTTTCTCCTGTTTTATAAGAATTGATTGGTGCTTTATTGATCTCCGTAGCTTCTGGAAAGGTGAAAATTGAAGGGGTGGGTGTTCTTTGTTGTACATATCTAAGAACAACTGCTCACCTTCCCTTAACATCCATCGTCTTATCTTGTTCATCAACACTAAGAACTGTTACTGGGCATTTTAATGAGTGTCCTGGAAAATGAATCTTTACCAGTTACTTTCTTCGGTCTTGGGACTTGCAGTGAAATGTGGGATTTTCCAAGTCTCTCCCTGCCAGAATACAATGAAGACGGGTGTTATATGGGCTACTAAGTAGGCTTCTATAACTGTCTAAATTCTTGAAGAATATGAGCAGTTTAGAGAAGGTTTCCTACAAGGTGTTTAGCTTGGCCTTCGTATGTGAACGCCTTGAGGTCCTATGAGGAGGCTATGTGGCCTGTGCTGCCCTTGGAGAGTCTGATCAGAGGTGGGGCTCATCCTGTGCTGCCTGTTACTCAGCACGGAAGGAAGAAGGAAGAAACACTGCTGGGAACGTTGCGGACCATCCTTTCTTATCTTCTCTTACAGAGTGTAGCCACCAGTGAGTTAGGTAAGGTCCTGGGGTACTAAACCAGGGTCATATCATTGCTCGGACACTGTAAGAGAGAATGCTTTGTGGTGGGGATGTTCCTGCATATTCAAACTTGCTAACAGTACATTATTTCATTAGCCATTTTGTTAACCATCATAAAGGCTGTTGTGGCATAAAGTAAGTTTGTCCATGCAAAGCATCATATGTCTTGTCTGGCGTACAGCCTGTGTTCAGTGTGTGTTAGTCACTGTCACTGTGGTGGTGTACAGCCTGCGTTCAGTGTGTGTTAATTGTCACTGTCCCTGCCACAATGCTTTGAGTGAGAAGAGGCTCTCACCCAGCTCCCTGCATTTACTGAAACTTAACGGTTATTCAAAACCTCATGACTGGCTTTCTCCGAGGAATGCCTTGTGAAGATCACTCTCCCACATCCGTTTGCAGGACTGGCCTCACAGCTAAGTTCTGTGTAGACTGATCTTATCTCCGAGAATGACTTCTGTGAGGATTGCTGACTGTGGACCGCCCAGCCTGACCTCAGGGATTCACACTTACATGTGACCTGGCCTATCTGGCAGACAGTTGTCACCATAGTACTTGGTGCTGTTTCCATATGATACACACCCACAACCCTCTCCTTCTCTGATGTCCTGATATTAATAACATGTTAGCGGATTTTTTAAAAATTATTTCAATCTATTTGCTTTCTAAGAGCACATCGTATACCTGTGTGAATGTATGAAGTTTTCTTGAATGTATATTCAACTTAAATTAACATTTTCCCATTTTTGATTTACTTTATTTTATTGAAAAAAAATTCATGGATATATTCTGATCATGCTCCCTCTTTCTCCAACTCATCCAAGATCCTTCCCACCCATTCAAGAGAATTCTCAAGAACTCCATGCCCGTCCCCCCTCTCTCTAATACAAACAGGCAAAACACTAAATCAGAAACTATAAAAGACAAATACAAGACAAATAAGATAAAAAAAAAACTCCCAAATAAATCAATATGAGACCAAAGTCTACGAAAATTCCCTTGGGTTTGTTTTGTGTTAGCCTCTGCTGCTGGGCATTGTGCCTGTCCTGAGGTGTGTCCATTGCACATAGCTTCTTGCGTAGCGGAAGCCCACAGCTACTTCCCCAGCTCAGCACTAGCACTAGGCAGACTTGCTCCCATTGCTGGAAATGGCAGCTATCTGTGGCTGAGGGTTTAGTTGAGGGCAGTTCGTTTGCCAGTGTTTACACATGTCCTCTCCAGAGTGGAAGTTCCAAAAGGGAGTGCCCGAAGGAGTCCCAAGCTTAGCCCAAAAAAAAGCCAAGTAAGATTAAAGGTTTACAAAATGCCATTGAGTTTATGTTGTTACCCAATGACTCCTGGGCATGGGCCGGCCCTAAGGTGTAGTAATGTACACACCGAGACTCCACTGGAGAAGACTAATTTGTCCTCTGCAAGTGGCTGTCACTTGCAGATAGCTCCTTGGTTAGGGGTGGAGGTTGTGTCAACATCTCCCCTCTGACTTGAACCTCTGAAGGTACTATGCACGCTGCCGCTGCCGCTGTACTAGTTCCTGTGTACTGCTGGAGGAAGTTTCTCTAGGGATTGCTGAGCAAGACACTGATCTATGATTATAACACGTCATTAGGAGTTATTACTATATTCCTTTAGCAGAATAGTAATTTCATGAATTTATGAATAGCAATTTAAGTGAAGCTCAAGTTTCTACTCACTGAGATACATAAGTAGTGCCTTTAGCAATAGGACTTTGCCTCTTGTTTGCTGAAGGCAATCAGTGAGCCTTGGCAGTAGCCCAGAATGTTTGAGCGTCTCCACAGTGTCCCTTGACCAAAGAATCAACTAAATATAACCCATCCCTGACACTGGAAGCTTCACTTGCTGGTGAAAGATATCTGTCTGGGGCATCTGTTCCCTGTCATTTGGCAATTCCATGTAGATTTCTCTCATGTGTGTATACATCTTAGGAATAGTCTACAGCACTAGATTAAGTAGCTTTTATAAATGGTCCAGAGAGTTAAAAAAAATCCTGCATGTTTTAGGTTAATAGTGGCAAGTGCTTCTGAAAGAGTTTGATTAAGAGGCCATTTAATCTGTGAGACCACATATAGACAGTTTGGGGCTTTGACATGTAACCATAGATATGTAATTTAACAGTTCTCTTATTCTTTAGCAAAAAAACTATAATGTCAGTGGGGAAATTTATTAATAAAAATCTGTAATAACTTGTAATGTTTATAAAATAGTCACCTATTTTGTATGATTAAAAGTACAAATAGTTAACATGCCAACGGCATCATAAGTCAAACACTGGACCACATCTTTGGATTTTTTTTTTATTTCCTCTGGATTTTATAGAAAAAAAGAAAACCTGGTTTTACTGAACATAGCTACTGAATTGCAGAGCACAGAGCCAGAATTTAGGCTGACTGAGTCCAACCGAGGTTCTGAGCCACTAGTCTTTGTAGTACATCCTGTCCTTTGAAGCTCCGAGAGACCACTATCAACAGAATTTCTCAGCAGTCATCCAGAGGATGAATTCCTGCAGAAAGTATACCAACATTAGTTCCATCTTATAGACAAAAGATGCTTAAAATAAGTTGTTCCCAGGTACCATGGTGGGTAGGGACTAAGTTCTCTTTGTTATTCAGATGGTGATCTGTTTATAATTAGTGAAGGGTTTTCTGTGTGCAGTTTTTCCACTGTGAAGTGTATGTCAGGGCACAGCATTTTGTTGAAGGTTCACTAGACATCTTTATCATGTAAACACTTAGAGCTGCTATGTGGGTCAAAGTCACCTTGTGACTCGGTTTCTTAAATGGCATTTTTTTTTCCTCCCTTCAAACAAAATCCTGCAATGCCATTGAAAACCAGTGCAAACAGCATAATGTATGCTTTCCCAGCCAGACTCTGCTCAGGCCCCTTAGCATCAAATCCAGTGCAAATGCTAGCAGCTACTCACAAAAGACATCTCAGTAGGGCACTACACAGAGCCTGCCCTCTAGTGAAGATGGCCGTGAGCTTGGGTGTGCTGACTCTGGCTGGAGAGGAGAAGTAACTGGTGTTGTTCAGACTCGGTAGCAGCAGACGGCTCCCCTTGGCATAACTACAGCTCATCAAAGTTCCAATGATTTTTTTAAAATTCATTTTGCTCATCCGCACAAACATCTTTACACTTTATTTTATTATCATTTGTATGTGTGTGAGTTTATATGTGATTGTGTGTGGGGGGGGGGCGGGCGGGGAGAGAATTACAAGTGGAAGTTAGAAGAAGCCTTCGGGTGTTGGTTTCTTCATTTCTGCCTTGTTTGCTGCTAAGTAAGCCAGGCTAACTGGTCTGTGAGTGTCCAGAGGGTCTGCTGCGTCCATGTCTCATCTTCTCATGGGGCCTGCCAGGATTATAGGTGTGTGTACTGTGCCTCTGCCTTTCCTGGAGGTTCTGGGATCTGAAACCAGGTCACCTGGCTCACTCGGCAAGTGCTTTTCGTCACAGAGTCGCCTCCCCAGATCCGTCTTTACACTTTAGAAAACAAAATATATGAAGAGAGTCCTAACTTCATAGACACCCGAATCTGAATCGTTCATGGCATCACTATTTAAGATGAGTGCAAGAGTTTGCTGCAATAAATAAATATAAATAGGGATGCTTCTCACTGACTGGTTATGTTTGGTGTTTTCCTTTTTGCCCAGGAGGACTTCTGAAATGTGAACTTAAGTGACATACCAAGTTAATAAATGTGGTCAGGCTCAGCCTACCTAATTCAGTCTAAATATCTCTTACATAAAAATAATGAAGCAATGCAGTAAAGATTAAGAATGTTAGTGCAGCCCCCAAATGCAGTGTTTCACAAAGAATGACCTCTCTGTGTTAAGGCTGCTGTTAACTCATCATGTGACCAAACTGGGACTAAATTTAGGTGTGTTTTATTCAATGCATGTGTATATATATAGAAAAAAACTAAATGATTTAATTTGCAGATCCTTTGATAAAACAGTATTTATATGTGGGTAAAAAGAACTCTAATCCTTTAAGGGTCATAGGGTAAACAAAGGCGTGAAGTTACATAACCAGGATTTTGAGGTAAGCTTATGGACTTTTGGGAGAAGAGAAGAGAATGAGCCAGTGAGTGGGGAAGCTTTGAAGGGGTGAATTAATTATCTAATTGTTGAATAAATGTGCCGACACCAAGTGTGCGAGGTGCTAGAAATAATCACTTCAGTGTTTGCATGGAATATCGGTGTTCTCACTTCCAGATGGGCAAAGGCTATTCGGATGAGGCAGCCTTGATCCTCCACAGGAAAGGGTTTGATTGCCAGTTCTCCAGCAGAGGCATCGGGCTACCCTGTTCCACTACTCAGGGAAAGGTAAGTTAAGAGTCTACCTTGCTAGTCAAGACAGTATGCATTGGGATTCTCACTTTCTGCAGATAGTACAGTATAGCCTTTTATTGCCTCAAACTCAGTTGTTCACCTTGCCTGCAAGCCAGCTCACGATTTCTCACCTCCACAAAACACTTGTTCTACCTAAAGTTCTGTTCTTGTCAGCTGCAATCTGTACACTTTTGAAGGCCATGTTCCTATCATTTCTTTGGTCTTCCACTCTGAGACTGCCAAGCTCATTACACCTCTTGTCTTCAATTTCAACTCCTCTGAGCCCTCTGTGCTCACATACCATGTAGCTTGGCCCTGGTAGTTTAAAGCCACATTCCACAAAGGCTAGGGCAGATTTAAGATTTAGGGAAGATGCCTGGTACAGCCGTGAAGTTACAGCATAAACATCAAAACCATGGTCAGCGGATTAACTGAACACAACCAGAGGTAGCTGTGCCGAGGCTATGTCAGTTGACTCATTTGGAGAAATAAATGTGTCTGAGTCTCCTGATTGATCTAGATTTGTGTATGAGTCATCACTGTGGAGATCAGATAACCCTTGAGTCTGCACCCTGCTGGCTGGTTGCCTGTTCTTGATTTTTCTCCTCAAGTTCTTCTGGCGGTTCATCAGCATCTTCTTGGAAGGATGAACATCCAGTCTCCTGCCTCTAAGAGAGCCAGGTCTCACAAAGTAGTTAAGTACTTAGCTGGCGGGTCTCTGCACATAGCTAGGTCTGCACACCCAACAACTTATCAGAGCCAACTTTCTGCCAGAACTCCATAGGTTACACTACAAAACAGAGTCAAGCAATCTTGTCCCAACTCTACATGCTAGCACACGTTCCAAGGTCTGAGAAGAATGCTCACTTGGATGCATTGTTTTTACCCCACTTTCCTGTGTGTTTCCACTCTGGTACTGATGATCTGAATATACCTAAGGAACCTTCTAGAATTAATGTGTTAAGTCTTAAGAAGGATAATCGAGGGATATTATTCCAAGAGACACTTTAGGATAACCTGGTAAAGTGACAAATATATTTTCCTAACATCTCTATAGATTGGGACCAGTAATAAAATAAGCCATTGTTATCATGAAACTGTCTTATTTTTCAATTCTGTTGGAAAGGGGGGGGGGGGATCGTCTTATCGCCACCATTATTATGGAGAAATATTGACCAAAGAATCTGATGATTTTCAAGTCCTTGGGACTGTTGGAATTTCTTGGTTCTTAGATGTCCACTCTTTTATTGAAAATGTCCTCATGTAAAACTAAAGGAACTGCAAGGCGGAGTGGCTCACAGCCATGTGTCTCCAGGGATGGTTTGTGTTCGGGAATGTAATGTCCTCTCCCCTTCATGTTCTCAAAAGGGAACTTCAGCAGATAAATATATTTCTTCCTGTGCTTTCCTTAAACTGAGTTTATAGATGTGCTAGGAGTCTCCCGGGGCAGATCTGAATGTGCAAATCTCAGTACCGCTCTAAATCTGCAAATCTTGGCACTTGCTTTTTTTAGATGTCAGTTCTGAAACTTTTCAACAAGTTTGCTGTGGAGAGTCTCGTCCCTTCCTCTCTGTCCTTGATGCACTCCCCTCCAGATGCCCAGAACATGAGTGAAGTCAGCCTGAGCCCCATGGAGATCAGCACGTTCCGTATCCGCTTGCGTTGGACCTGACCCAGACTTGAGCAGAGAAACTCCGGCTTTGTTACCGTCCTTGGTTTAACGTGCAATAACTAAGCACATTACTTTAGCTTCTGGCTACTGTGAGAACATGAATTCTGTGATTCTGTTTTTTTGTTTTGTTTTGTTTTGTTTTTTAAACCAATCTAGTAAGAAAAAGCCATGCTTTAAAAAAAGGTTTCTTTCTCTGAGTTTGTCCCACAGCTACCGTTATCAGTATGAACTGAGGTAACAAAAATGAAGAACTATTGAAAGATAAGCCCTCAACAGACTGCATCTCAGGTTAAATGCTAACTATGTTTGCATTGAGGGTTGTAAAGAGATTCTCTAGAAGTATTCTTATCTCTGATCATGTTTTATTAAAAAAATACCCATTTGACTTAAATAGAAAGAAAAATCAGAAGTTGGTAGGTAACAGCTTAATGGCCAAAGTAGTTGTAATCATTGATATAAATTTGAATATTTTGTATGTTAAAATAATGTGGAAAAGTGCAATCCCTCAACCCTTATGATAAATGTAGTTGGTTTTCATACTCTTTTCCAATGAACCTCTTGGCTACCCTTTCCTACCCACACATTTAAAAAAATAAGTGATAATTTTAGTCGTTCACCAGTAGAAAAAGAGGTGTATTTTCATTACTTGACAACATGGGATGGGTGCAATTTATTCCATTGTCACTGAAACAGAAGAAGCAGTTCCACTTTAGGTACCACAAGGTGTCTTTCTATACAGCTCATTTGAATACAGGTGTTCCAAGGTGGGGTTTTCTATTTTTAAATTACCATATCAAAAATAAATGTGCCTTATTTTTTTATAAGTCTTGTTAAATCTTATTACTGTCCATATTACTGTTTGGGAGGTGGGGTATTGGGAGGTTGGGATAGGGGGTGGGTACTTTCTATGACACATAAATTATGTAAAATTTTTTGCTTGATAATGCTGGCCACATCCTGATCTGTGTCATTACATTTGTGGTGATGTTACTCTAAACATTTTGACTATTTGAATGTACTGAGATGTCAGAAAACGAAACAAGGGAGAAAAATATTGCTAATTAAAATATGCTGCTGCCAAGGAAACTGCAAGTTGAAGCAAGGATTTCGTAACCCACAAGATCCAAGTACTTCTTGCATTTCACAGTACTTAACCGCGTTAAAGAGAGAATGCTTTAAAAATAGACTGTTTTCTAAAATCCTCTGTGTGTAGCTCATCTTATGTTCCTTACTAAAGAACACGTTCCAAACATTTGTGTGTGGTAAACTCAGCGTGTTAGTCTAGCCCATGTACCATCATGGGACCTTTGAGGTCATTTGAGATCATTGTTTCTGTAATAGAATAATAGTATTTAATTTTGGTATAGAAAGAATGCTTTGGCTATATCCACTTTTGAAAAATTCTCCTCAGTGTCTTAACCTAATTTAGTATTCTTTGACTTTAAACCTCCACTTACCTCTTACCATTCCAGTACATTACAGAGAAAAGCATTTCTGCCTCACTGTTTATTCTGATCGTCATCTGGATTCTTCCTCAAGATGCAGCTCCTACATTCGCTGTTCTGTTGAGTTCCTAAAATCCTTTGCCTATAATCATTAAGGAAATACCAGAATGACAGGACCATTGCAAGGGTATAATTTCATGCAGTAAGCATGTGACGTACATTCCCTTCCTCATTTGTTGGGGAATAAGCAACTGAAAGTACAACAAAACCACTTCCTCCTATAACCTCTGCAGACGCTAGCTAGGACGACCAAGCGCCAGTCCCACGAATATGATCTATTTTCTTGTTGTATCTTAAGTGTATGCCTTCCTGTGGATGTTCACTGTGCTCTGTGGTTAAGTGGCTATGCTTAATCACTACAGAAGTTCTGATGAGGCCAAATGAAACCAGTGGCTGACATAAATAATAAACAAAAACAGCAGACACAGGGGACCCACTCTGTGTTCTGGCCACCAGCTCCTTATTCACAGGTGAAGCAGAAACTCTATGTAACCAGCAAGCTTCTGCTTTTTAAAGTTATTTTCACATTACAACACTGGGGAAATGAAGAGAGGGTGTCTTTTGCTTTGGGTTATGGTCAGAAACTGGTTTCTCTGGCACACGTGGGCAGTCAGCCACACTTCAGACCTGACAGCGGGGGAGGGGGGGGGCGGTCTGTTTAGTTAGGCTTGGTACATCTGTTATCACAGATGCTCAGTGGACCAAGACTGTCTCGCTACTCTCTCCCCACTCTCTGAAATTTTAATTTTGTTTAGAGGTGCATGGTTCAAATATCAGCATTCTAAAAAAAAAAATTGATTTAAGAAAATGCTGTATGATGTTAGAAGACATTGTAATTATCATCCCGTGTCTTTGCTGTACTCGTGCTGAAGTGTTTTCACAGTCCTTTGTCTAGAAGAAAATGTTTACTTTCATTGTGATTATTTTGCTCATTGAAATCAACAGGTTTTGATATTTTTCTCTTGGAAGATTTTTATAACTTTTTGGGAATATGTAATATAAGATCTCTAATAAAATATAATCTTATCCTGTGCATTGTCTTCTGGAGTAATTCTTAATCCTACTTTCAAACAGATCTATTAACACTTTTATAACAAAGAAGTAGAGCAAAGCAGCCGAGGGGCCAGGTGGCTGTTCTTGGTTCTGCTGTGACAAAATCAGCTCTCTTCAGCCCAGCCCTAGTTAAAAGGGTGGGGGGGGGGGGGACAGGATGAGGGTGTGTTCTGTGAACAGGTGGTAGATGAATATTAGTGAGTTCACATCTGTGTGTGATAGATTAAAGGAACACTTTGGTCAGATTCTAGATATGGAAAGAACAGGGCAGAACAGGATATGAAGGTAAATCAGCACACAGAGCTAAGAAGGCCCTTGTAAATAGATCCAGAAAATAAGGCCGAAGGAAGAGAGAGTTTCCGATGCTGCTACTGCCCTGCCCGGGTGAATGCACAGCAGCCATGGCTGAGGAGCACCTTCAGAAAGCGCCATTGGCTGAGGGCAAAGAATACTATCCTGAGGCTCCACAGGTGATGTGCTAACTGGAAAACTTTGATTTATTTCTGGTGGCATGCAGTAAAATGTACAAAACAACAACAACAAAAAACAAAAAAACAAAAACCAAAAAAACCATTTCCCTGGGGAGGTAATGAAAACTAAGTCCTTGGCTCTGTAGGTTTTGGTTCTTCTCTCTCTCTCTCTCTCTCTCTCTCTCTCTTTCTCTCTCTCCATATATATATATATATATATATATATATATATATATATATATATATATATATATGTATATATATATTTCATGTAACTATGTAACTTTGCCTTAGTAAATATATATATATATTTTTTTTACTGTTTTAAATAGTATTTTTAATTGGGTATTTATTTCATTTATATTTCCAATGCTATCCCAAAAGTCCCCCACCCACTCCCCTACCCACCCACTCCCACTTCTTGGCCCTGGCGTTCCCCTGTACTGGGGCATATAAAGTTTGCACTACCAATGGGCCTCTCTTTCCACTGATGGCCAGCTAGGCCATCTTCTGATTACTATGCAGCTAGAGACATGAGCTCCGGGGGGCGGAGGGTGGGGTGGGTATTGGTTAGTTCATATTGTTGTTCCACCTATAGGATTGCAGATCCCTTCAGTTCCTTGGGTGCTTTCTCTAGCTCCTCCATTGGGGGCCCTGTGATCCATCCAATAGCTGACTGTGAGCATCCACTTCTGTGTTTGCCAGGCCCCAGTATAGTCTCACAAGAGACAGCCATATCTGGGTCCTTTCAGCAAAATCTTGCTAGTGTATGCAATGATGTCAGCGTTTGGAAGCTGATTATGGGATGGATCCCCGGATATGGCAGTCTCTAGATGGTCCATCCTTTCGTCTCAGCTCCAAACTTTGTCTTTGTAACGCCTTCCATGGGTGTTTTGTTCCCAATTCTAAGAAGGGGCAAAGTGTCCACACTTTGGTCTTCGTTCTTCTTGAGTTTCATGCGTTTAGCAAATTGTATCTTATATCTTGGGCATTCTAAGTTTCTGGGCTAATATCCACTTATCAGTGAGTACATATTGTGTGAGTTCTTTTGTGGTTGGGTTACCTCACTCAGGATGATGCCCTCCAGGTCCATCCATCTGCCTAGGATAAAGCCTTCAGTATGTCACCATCAGCATTGAGAACACTCCCAATTCAGACTGTGAGGACTTCCAGGTTCAGGCTTTGGCTCCACTGTTGTCCTCATTCTTGGGGCTATCCATTGGCTGCCAACATAACCACCAGATGATCCAGGCCTGTGTGTAGGCATCACAGAGTCCTTGGTAGAAAGAGTTTCTTGTTTTGTTGTTTGTAGTGTGTCTTAGCGTTCATGTTGTGGGCTGTCTTTAGTTCTCATGCCAGTGATTTCACTGAGGGTCTAGACATAAGAAACTGGAGAGCCACATGGGAATGTGGATGGGCCCTCATAAAATGGGGATCAGTGGTTGTGGCAAAGGCATCTGGAAGATGAGCCTGCTTTGGATGGGCGTTGGCATCTCCACGTCAGACAGGCCACACACTGCAGAAATGCATTGCCGAGGAAAACCAGATGCAGAGGGGAACTCCAGAGGGAAGCTGAGACTATTTCACTTGACTTTCAGGCAAGATTTCATAAAAGAAATGATCTTGTAATTTGTAAAGGATTAATCTGATCTTAGCAAGCAAAGACCAGAAAGGGTCTTTAACAACTGGGAGGAGTTTCCACTCCCTGCAGAGAGCTAGGAAACAAAACTTGACACGGAGAATTGCACATAGTAGCCACTGGCCTTGTGGGTCCTGGGTATTTAAAACATAACAAGTGCCCTTCGTTCACTGAGAACCACAGTGTTTTGCCCCTCTTCTGAAGCCTGTGATAGTATAAGTGAGCAGACCAGACAAGCATGCGCCAAGTTTGAGGCTCCAGTCCTTCACCCACTGTGGAAGTCGGACCTGAAGCATTGGCTTGTTCTGGAAACTTGTTGGAACCAGAAACCCTTGCTCCCTACCCCAGACCAAGGAAACTGGAATCTGAATTTTAACAGTCTTCCTTGAGACTCTGTGCCCTCACTGAGCACAGGCCTAGCACATTTCTTGAAGAGTAGTCTCTGCCCATTTCTAAATAGCCCTTGACTGGTTAGAAAGAATCCTGTGCCCTACAAAAGCCAAGAAACATCCCCAAGTGCTAAGTGCCAAAACAAGGCAGAGGCTCCCACCTCTGTGTCCAGGCAGCTCCAGCCTACAGGCCAGCTGATACTAGCTTTGTTTTGTTCTTCCCGTATAGCTGCCAAAGTGAGCTTCTACAAAGTGGTATCGGGAAGGCTTCTTCCTTGTGTTCCTGTTTGCCCATACACTTGAAAAGCTTAAAGTGCAGAAGGCCAAAGAACCCTACCTGACCTGAACTTGACTGTGCAAGTTTAGGATCCTATCAGGCCACCTGCCACATCTTCTATCCTGCCCCCTCCCTGCTGTCTGTCTGCATAGATCTCTGACATACACATGGGGCAGTCTTCTTGCACTGGTCCTCATGTGAATCTCCCTTTGACCAGCTAGCTTATGGTGGTCCCTCCGGTACTCTTTTCCAAGTCAGTCTCTTGCTTTGCTTCTCTCTCCAAGTCCAATGTCCAATAGATTTGACTTGCCCAGAATGTAAGGTCTCCTTCTCGTTAGCTCTGTATGCTCTACAGGTTGGTCACAGGAGTCCTGGAAATACTTGTTCAATAAGTAAATGACAGGCCCAGCCTACATGTTGAGATGAAGAAAAAATTGATAAAGAATAAAAGACTGAAAATCCCTTAACATTTTGTTTGTTTGTTTGTTTGTTATTCCTCTGCTTAAAACCCTCAGGGTATTTCCAGGCCAGAAATGAACATAAAACTTTTGGAGCCGGTGTATTAGTCAGGGTTCTCTAGAGTCACAGAACTTATGGGTAGTCTCTATATAGTAAAGGAATTTATTGATGACTTACAGTCTGCAGCTCAATTCCCAACAATGGTTCAGTAGTAGCTGTGAATGGAAGTCCAAGGATCTAGCAGTTACTCAGTCTCACACAGCAAGGACCTTTAATCCCGGATGACCTTGAACTCGGAAATTTAATCTTCTAGAATCCATAGCCACTATGCCTCAAGATATCCATACCAAGATCCAGATCAGAAACCTGCCTGATAAGGGTCACTAGTGAGCCTTCCAATTCTGGATTGTAGTTCATTCCAAATATAGTCAAGTTGACAACCAGGAATAGCCACTACACCGGGTTTCTAATTTGTTCAAAGGATGTGCTCTCATGCAAAGCCCTGTGCCTACCAACCAAGCATTGTGTGACCGCCATCTTCTTTTGTGATGAAACCCTGGTTTTATTTAAGTGTCATGGACTTCAGGGATTGGACCCTGTTGTTCTGAATTGTCTAACTCTCTTATCCAGGGCATCTGTTTTCCTTGGGACTTGACATCTTGCACACTATAGCCAAAGAGTTAGTGGAGGGCTTGTGAGAAAGGTCTTAAGAAGAGCAACAAAGTCAGAGTCAGTGCTGTGGAAGAACATGTGAGAAAGCTGTCTGCAACCCTGTGAGCACAGCCTGAGGACAAAGATAAAACCCGAGAGCACATGGGGTAGATCCGAGGCTTTCTGACGTTGGTTCACAGAATGCAGTAGCTCCGGACTTCTCCGTGTGAAATGATAATAATCCGAGTTACTTTCAAGTCACTCCCATTTAATGGCGTGTTGCATACTGACGTCAGCTGATACTCTTGAGCATCAGCACCGCTCCAGAGCAAATGTTCACAGAGCTGCCTTTGCTTGATATTATATTTTTTCCTCAAGAGATTTATCCTGGCTGTGTACCGGACTGGGAGAATGTGGGTTGTCCTACTGACTCCACTGCTGCCCACAGCCTTTCACATCGTCTTTGAAATGTTTAATAAAACATTCATTAACTTGTTATATTGCAGGGAGGATTTTTTTCTCGAATTTATGGTCGGAAGAAGGAATTTTAAAATTGCCAAATAACCAATGATGTGAGTACTAACAAATGCTTGATGGTCGGAAGGTTATTTTGGCATATACACCCAGAGAAAGGCTCAAATATGAGATCGGACCAGCTCCTGTGGCATGAGATGAACCTTCTCGATGTCAACCAGAAAACTCAGAGGCAGAGAGGGAAGAAAGAAGAGGCTAAGTGTGGGAGCAGTGCATCAAAGGTGGCTAGCGTCTTTGAAGCCCCTTGCCCTTAAAGATCCGCAGACATTTTCTGAATAGATACCTATCACTGAAAGATCACGTGTGGATTTCTGAATCTGCAAACAAGGGAAACATTGAAACCATGACACTGAATGACAGGATTGATTTTGTGGGTCCCCGTGTTCTTGAATTCCGTGATCTGTGTTGTTTCATCATTGTGTTTGCTTGTTCATATGTTTGGTTTAATTCATAGCAGAGCCGAGAGGTTTACTTCCTAGTGCGAGATTTGTAAGGAAGGGCAGTAAGGACAGTGTGTCCCTAGTGTCTAAGTGTGTCATGCTTCACTAATCCAAAGGTATCTGTCATTGGCTGGCTTTCCACACCTGGCTTAAAGTTGGGGATTGCCTCTTGTTTTGGTGTAAAAACTTCCAGCCTGCAGCAGAAGACCCAGAGTGTGTTCCTTTGTGCCTTTCCCTGTGTCTTACATCTTCCTAAATGTATTTTCCAAGTGCTGTAAAGACTGTTTTGAAATGTAAAACTTGAGTAAATTCTACAGCTTCATCTTCACAGAACTTACGGGATATCTTTAATCAAGTCCGAAGGTAGCCACTTTCAGGTTTTTTTGGGTATTGTTTTGTTTTGTTTTGTTTTGTTTTTAATCACAATGTCTATTAATAAACATTAGCTCACTTTTTCATTCAGGTAAGGGACCTATGCTGAGCTCTGGGAAGCTCCTCTCTAAAGTGAGAGGTCTGGTGGAATTAAGGTGCCCTGAGATGAGAGAGCGGGAGGGTCAAATCAGCACAAATGACAGATGCTCTGGGACTCCAGAGAAGTGGGGAATACCTGGGTCTATAGGGTTAATTTATCTCCAGTCAGGATGGAAGAGAACAGAGGATTGATTGACAGCTGCAGCACAAAGCCTGGTTCTCTCTGGTCTAGTGGAAGTTTCTGGAAGAACAATTGATAACAGGTCGGATAGGAAGTCTTGACTAAAGAATCTTTGTTCTCTGGATCTAGACGTTCTCATCTGTAGACGGAGCCAAGTGGTAGTATGTATGTGTTAATACAGGTTTAAAAATTCTAAACATGTGAAGGAAATATGTCTGTGTGGAGTTCCCAGAAACCTTTAGACTGGCTATGTTTAATCCATTGTGAAAGAAAAGTTTGTATGTCTAATTTGTGAATTTTTAAAGAAAAATTATAGCTATCTCATGATTCATTGTGACAACTATGAAATTTAATTGCCTTGTGCCCAATTCTGTTGACTCCAGAACCCTGTAATAAAATTATATATATACATATTCTGTATTACCAGAATAATAAAATATAATATAAGTTTGGGCAGAACAGTATTGTTATAGGGTAGTAAAAGTAACTCCATTCATTAGTCTATAGTAAATCTATTTTAGAGCTATCTACAGAGTTTAATTTGTCAACCATAAATGTAGGAATATTTGCCACAAAGACAGGACATCCAAGCATTAATAAGATACATTTGAGACTGGTTTTAATGTTCTCTAGAACCTTGTCAAAAATCAGTCCATTAAGCCTGTGCCATTGAACTGTTGTTCTAAGGATGAGGTTGTTCAACTCGACAAAACTACATTAGGTAAAGTGATTGGGCCACCATCTCCCAAATTCAGCCTATTTACATGATAAGAAGTGAGAGAATTTTCTAGAGTGTTCTTGCAGAGACACTTCTTGACGCTTTAATGTGTACAGGAAAAGCGAATCCCTTTTGTGCACACAATTCAAATGGAAGAAAATTCAGGGAACATACCAGGAGTGGCAAACATGGCTGGTCTCGGAGGAACTGTACCTTATTCATTCATTAAAATCTTAGAAATGATTGGTGAAAATTAACCTGATTAATTTTTTTTAAAGAATCTATTTTGGCACCTGGTATCAAGGAGCCAGGATGTTGTCTAGAGTTGAAAATTTTCCAGAGTTCCAAATAGAAGGCAAATTGCTTGTCTTAGCCAGCCTGGGGAGAGTAGAGGGTGAAGCTGCCTCTCTGTTGTGTTAGTGAAGTTTAGAAAGCAGTGTGCTCCGTAGCTTTTGTCAACCTGACACAAACCAGCAAAGGAGAAACTTCCAGCCTCCATTAGGCTGGGCTGTGGGAGTCTTGTAGTTTGTTTCTAGTGATTGGAAGAGTCCACCCACCTCCAGGTCCTGGGTGTATAAGAAACAAGCTGAGCAAGCCACAGGAAGCAAACTGGTAAGCAGCCTCCCTTCAGGGACTAATTAATTCCTGAGATGCTGTAGAGCAGCGATTCTCAACCTGTGGGTCCCGACCCCACGGGGGGGGTCATGTATCAGATATTATGTATATCGGATATTTACATTAAGATTCATAACAGTAGCAAAATTGCAGTTATGAACTATCAACAAAAATAATTTTAAGGTTGGGGGTCACCACAACATGAGGAACTATATTCAAGGGTCTCAGCATCAGGAAGGGTGAGAACCTCTGCTGTAAAGTAAAATAAACCCTTTCTTCTCCAAGGTGCTCTTTGTGTATGGTGTGTATCCCAGATACAGGAGACAAACTAGGTTAAGGAGGGAACTGGGGTGGCAGGCTGGGGGACAATGGGAGAAAGAAGGTATCTCTAACAATGTCTTTGGTTCCCTTCATCTTTCAGAAGTCATGGAAGTACAGTAGTATTGATACATAGTAGTTAACGTGCATCCTGATAGATCAGGCATTCTAGACTCACGACCTATTTTCTGGAGTTCCACCTTCATAGCCATACTGTAATGTGACAATTTTGTCACACTCATCTTCAGAACAGAGCGGTGAAGACTGGTGAGACAGACTTCCAACTGTTGTCTATGCAGGGGTCTGGAAACCCTAGCCAAAGCGCCACTGATTTGATTGTTTGTTTGTTTGTTTGTTTTTTGTGTTTTGTTTTGTTTTTCAAGACAGGGTTTCTCTGTGTAGCCCTGGCTGTCCTGGAACTCACTCTGTAAACCAAGCTGGCCTGGAACTCAGAAATCCACCTGCCTCTGCCTCCCAAGTGCTGGGATTAAAGGCGTACACCACCACACCCAGCTCACAGATGTAGCATTTGTTTAAATACTTTGTATGGGCTACTTTGTAGCTAAATGGTAGTAGAGTTGTGCTTGAATGGCTGAGAACTTTTGAAGAATAAAAATTTTTACTGAACTCTTCTTCACCCCAGAGCCCGACCCCTCCCATCTAGAGATTGTTCCCGGAACACTCCTGAACTCTTCACCCCAGAATACATTCCTGAACTCCTCACCCTAGAGTTCGAACCCTCCCAACTAAAACCTGTTCCAAGAACATTTTTGAGATAAGGGCCTCCTGGAACAACCTCAAAATGAACCGGGTACATTGCCAAATGATAGGACATGACCCCTTAGTTACGTAGATTCCCTTGGCAGAACCCCTTGTCCCTTGGCAGAACCCCTTAGTGATGTAAACTTGTACTTTCCCTGCCCAGCTCTCCCCCCTTGAGTTTTCCTATATAAGCCTGTAAAAAATTCTGGCTGATGGTCGACTCTCCTCTACACCATACTAGGTGCATGAGTTTCGACCCCAGAGCTCTGGTCTATGTTCCATGTGCTTTCTTGCTGTTGTTCTATTAAATCTTGCCTTCTACATTTTGAGTACGGTCTCAGTGTCTTCTTGGGTCCGCGGCTGTCCCGGGGCTTGAGTGCTTGAGTGAGGGTCTCCCTTCGGGGGTCTTTCACTTTTACTGACAGTTGTTTCTAGAAGAAAAAAAAAAGTGCGCGCGATGGGGGGGGGGGTGGTGGTGGTGGTGGTGGTGGTGATATATGACCTCTTAGTGGATAGCAGAATAGGGCTATTTACAGGACCTTACACTTACACCTCAGAGGGAAAGGCAACTAGAGAAGAGAGCAGGAAGTCTGTGGTGACATTAACAGAGGGAACACTGGATTGGTGTCGGCTGGTCTGGCTTCTAGTCTTAATTATACCAAATGTTGCTGGGGGACCTTGAATAAGTCACACAACTTCCTAGGGAATCTTTTATTCCCCTGGTCTAATTAAAGCCACACTGCAGAGTTTCCAAATCAGGTCTTCTGACCACTTTTTCTGATGGTGGGAAGAGTTCTTTCAGCAGATGAAGTAAAATGTATTTTAACTGGTTCCCCATGGCAACGCTTACAGCTATTTCCAAATAACCTTTTGTAGTCTCTGTGTTTTGGTTGGACACCTTTGGGTGTTTAGGGTTGGGAATAAAATCATCTTAATGCAAAAAGTTATTTTTGTTTTCTTTATTTTTGTAAATGCCAGCAATTTTTTCCCCTGAAACAACCTAAATCTGAAAAACTATGTTCTTAAAGCTTCCTCTGGAGAAGTTGAAGGCAGACTATGAAGGGTGACATGAAACAGTCAGAAAGGATTGTATGAAAACAGCTGTTCCCTACTGCCTCCACACTGGAAACTTGTGGACACCACAGGTTCAGACCAGATCAGTGATGGTGAAACAGGAATTCTCTTTAGTAGAATGGCTACCATGGAAAGTCACAACTCCTTAAGAAACTTAGTCAAGGACCTGGAGAGATGGCTCTGCAGATAAGAGCACTCGATGCATTTGCAGAGGATGGAGTTCCTGGAACCTCTGTAGGGCCCTTACAACAACCTTGACTCACTCAAAGAAATCTGACTCCCTCGTCTGGTCTCCTCAGGTACCTCATTCCTGTTCGCAAACATACACATGATTTAAAAATAAAAAAGAAAGAAAGAAATAGATGAATCTTAAGAAAAATAAGAAAATTTTAGTCTTGGACTTCCTGTAGTTAAAAATCAATCTGTAACTCCCTTGCCCTGAAAGACTATGGGAAAACAGTATAACCTTTGCGCTTAAAACAGTGTATCCTTTGCTTTGGAAGAACAAAGGCTACACTGTGGAGTGGGCCCAAGCAACACCTCCCCTTGTCTGAGGATGCGCCATGGTGAAAGGAGCAGGTGCACGTGTTTGTCTGTCGCTTCTGCCTTGACTCTTTTCTATAGAGTATATTTTAAAATTTTAGTCTCAAAGCAGAGTCCAAAACTAGTTATATATCTATTTTAGGAACAGAGAAATATCAGAAGTTCAAAGTCATTATCTGAGAATGAGCTTCGCTTTAGCTAACACCAGTTGTGGCCAGGTGGCTATCGAGTTGACTAGGCACTACAGATACTGAGCCTGATTTGCGTTCAGTTCCTCCTATGAGAATGGAACTCATAGTGGATTGAATTGTAGCTTCCAACATGATGCATGCAGGTCCAAACCCTGCAAGCTATAAATAAGACCGTAGTAGGAGGTAGGACCTTTGCAGGTGTTATTAAACTAAAGATTTATAGAGGATGCCACCTCAGAGTTCCTGAACAGGCCCCAAGTTTACTGCCAAATGTCCTGATGAGACAGATAAGAGGACACAGAGACCAGGTGGTATGTGACTGTGATGGCATCAAACGGTGGACGCAGCCACTGTTGTGATCTTGGCTGCAAGTTAGGGGACGCCAAACTGAAGCCATAGAGCAAAAGAACAGTGCTGACACTATTGGGATCAGAGCAGGATGGATCAAGTTTCTGGTGTGTTAAGCTAACTAGTTGGTGGCCCTTCGGGACAACGGAATTTTAATCTTTCGTTCTGATTGCCTCCTGGGGGCAGACTCTGTACACCCTGTAACCCTGCCAGAGAAGGAAGAGCTACGTGAAGCATTATAAGAATTCCAAACAGACACAAGCATGCCAAGATCACAGCGGTGCTCAGGACTGTAGGGATTCTCGGAGTAAGCTCAAGGATTGTCAGGCCAAGTTCTCAGCACAAAGGCGTGCCAGAGGACAGCCCCAGCAGGGACAGGGTACTAGAGAGGATGTAAGGAACAGACGAGAGGAGGGATGAGTCAGACGCCAAGACTGGGAGGCTTTGCAACTTCTGACTGTCTGACAATCAGAAAGTTTCTTTACTTACACAGATTTTAAAACATTCATGACTTCAATAGGTGCAGATCATATCAATGTATTCTGATCATACTTTTCTAATATGCCCAGGGTTGCAGGTTAAGCCCAGGTAGAAAGGTTTTATTATTATCAACCCCATATCCTTTTTCCTAAAATTCTAAAAATCGTTTTAGCGCAAGCAAGCAAGCAAGCAAGCATGTAACAGACTGTTCTCAAGCTGGCAGCACTTAGTGGTTTCAAGATGAGAATAGATAGAGGATGGATAGAATCTGAGTCAGTCTAGGTGAATCACCCCGCTTTAAGAGGTATATTATCAACTTTTAGTGGTCAGCTATATTGCTTGCAGATTTGCCTAAGCCTGAGAATTTGGGCTTAGGAGTCTTGTTGCAGTTATTTATAATCTTGTAAGAATTTGTTTAATAAAACAATCTTTTGTTTCTACATTAATCAACAATACAGCAGCCTGGTGTGAGCCATTCTTTCCAAGAATGACAAATCCTAATGCCTTATTCTTCTTAGGTTCTTTTATGTTGTTCTTACATCACCTATACATGCTATCATCTTATCTTAGTCATCCTAGCTTGTGTTATGGAGTTCTTACTAGGGGCTTTGTATGTATAGTCTCTTTTCTTGTATGTTATAATTCTAAGAAATTCTAAATATTTTGTAGAAGGAGTTCTTTGCTCTGATTTACTGTCATCTCTCCTATCCTGCTGAGCCTTGTCAGCCCCTCTGAATTTAAACAATTCTTAATTGTTTTTGTTTCATGAATTTACCCAGAGACAGATAACAATCTCCAAGGCACAGGGAAGACTCCCAAGTAGGGTCCACTAGGGTTGTTATTTCCTTAAGAGCAGGGGCTGGTACATGAGGACTTTCTTAGCAGAATACATAAACAGTTTTGTCAGAGAAGACCTGGGTGGATTGTCGTGCTTATAGCTCCGCCCCCCAAAAGTTTAACACACAGAGATGTGAACCAAAAGTAAAGGACTTCAGACTCATAGCATGTGACTCAGCTTTGCTGGTACCTTGTCAAAACAGCTGTGCTCGCCTCATGACTTACACCATTCCCTTAGGAAATGGCAGTGCCGAAGGGGATTTGACAAAGGGCAGGGAATAAGAGACAAAGGCAGGAGGGAGAGGACAAGAGAGAAATTTGTCTAGGGTGTCGTGCAAACGACAGCCTCTGGATAGAGAGAAAACAGACATGACCCATAGACAAATGGTAGTTTGTGTTGTGAAATTGTGAAAACCCCCATGTTAGGATGAGTTGTTTTTTTTTTTTTTTTCCCACTGGGCTTGTTAAGGTGGCCAAAGGGAGGCTTTTGATTGCTGGACTTCAATACTGAGGCTGAACTTTGATACTCAGCCTCCGGGGAGGAAGAGGTGAAATAAGGGAATGGACCTTGAGGGCTAGTTGCAGGACTATAATCTAATGGTTTTTAGCAAGGCAGAAGGGCAAGGCCTACTAGAGCCATGATTGCCATCCTCAGGCCTGCTAGAGCTCCTTCAAAATCACTATCAGCTTCGATTGGTGTGTGTAATGCTCGGGAGCTTAGAGTATATCTGGAAGGGAAACAGGAGCTGTTTTCAAGGATTCACTTCCATTTGTGCATGACGACAACAATGATGACACTCTTCTCCATTCAGCTATGGTGAGTAAGATCTCCCAGACATGACATCACTGGGTGTTGTCCCTAATGGGATTTATGAATGGCTTTCACTCACCAGGAGCTTTTTACCTCTTAGATGCAGATGATGCCCCGCTCCCTAGTCTCACAGTAGCCATGAAGCAGGTCAGCCCTGTATGACGATGGAGCCTGAGAGCTAAGAAGCCAGGCTGAAAATTAAGCTTCTGTGATCCAGTGCACTGCTTATTGGCTTACCCTGTAGGAAATGACTGGCAGACCCAGCAGCAAGTTGACAAACTGAAACTCTGGTCACCGGGAAAGTGCTCTTACGTGAACACAGCAAAGAGCAGAAATCAGGAAAGAAGAAAACAGACAGAGATACCCATCGCAAATGTGTCAGATACCAAAATGTGCCACTGTCACATGAGTCCAAGCTAGGATATGATGACCTCATCTGATACTGATTGTAAAGAGGTGATCACTCAATAATAGTAAGGCATTGATTAGAAAAACAAATGAAACTGAGTGCCTGTCACAAACAGATGAAAGTTGATTTGTACACTAAAGATGCAATTGAATAACCAAGGTTATAAGTACAATAAAATAAAAAGAAAATATTTTAATTGCTTGAGAATAAAGGTCTTTCTAACCTTGGTATAAGCCTGAGCAATACAAAGAAATAACTAATTTGATGATAAGAATTAAAAATGATATTGCCAGAGATGCTATACAGACAAAAGAAAGTGAAGAGGTATTTTCAATATGTGTTATTAGTTTATTTAACAATCACATGTGGTATACCAGCTATAAGACAGAAACTGTCACTGTGAGGACAAAAATGAGGATAAGCAATCTTGACTTCAGTGAGCTTGACCTGCTGAGTGAGGGACAACATGGAACAAGTGCTTCAGAATACCCTGAGTATTATAGGTCACATCTAGTTGTCATAGCAACACACAAATGCAGAAAGTAAATAGGACATGACCTCTCTCATGTATAAAGAATTTATTAAAATCAATGAGAAAAATGGTAACACAGGCAAGCTGACTGAAGATATATACATGGGAGATTCCTAGATAAAAAATGTAGGTCACCAATAAACATGTTATTATCTTCATGAGTAATCAAAGTATGCAAATTAAACCAAAATAATACATTTACCCCCTAACTTATTGAATAATAAAATAAGCCGTAATAAGGTACTAATGCTAATATGCAGGGAATTAGATGCTTCAAAGACTTTGACAAGACTACACAATGTAGAAAAATCTGATAATTATATGTTAATATTTATAACCCTAAAATCCATGTTTTTATTCAATATTATAGAGTTACTGTTTTGTTTCTCCAAAATTCATGTGAAGGAGACTAACTTACAATGTGACATTTAGAGAGACGCAGTCATGACAGTGGAGCCCTTGTGATGCTCCTTGTGACTAGAGGTGCCAGCAGTAATTAAATGCCAGTGACTCTTCTTCTAGGGGTGGGGCTTGGTGGTATTTCCCGTGCCCTTGTTGGTATGTGACTGGCGGTGTTATCGTTCAGGTCTGGTGTAGACTACCACATTGTTGACATTTCATGGATGAAACTTCTCTGTCCTATATAGAAGACACAATTTCACAACAGATGTCCTGGCCATTCAACACTAAGTGGTCAGCCTCAAACCATAGGCGTCTGAGCAGCATTAAGTAGGCTCAGCATGTTGTATGTATATATTCACATGTGTACATACATGTGAGCACATGTTTATATGTAACAATAGTAACCAAATGCAAAGAGATGGGGAAAGATGTCAGGGGAAAGTACACATTGAATTTTAAAGACACAGTAATAGAAGAAGCAAAACCATGTAAACACAGAAACATACATCAAAACCATATATCATAGATTAGCAAGCTATGTGCTATGTCCCATGACCAAGTCCAGCTCATTGTCTAGTTTTGAATATGAAGTATAATTGGAATACAGCCATGTTCGTTTTTAAATTTATCATCTCTGGCTGTTTTATTGTCACAACAATAGAATTCAATAATTGCAACAGAGACTTTCTGTTTGCATAAGCCTAAGATATTTATTATCTGATCCTTCATAGGAAGTTTGCCAGCCCTTCCTCTGTACAGTAGGTCAAAATTACAAACAATTGAAATATTCATGCATCTCATTTGTCTAAAATTATTGTATATCCATAATGTAGAACATTATGCAGCAATTGATAAAGTAGATTATATATATATATATATATATATATATATATAGACATGCAAATGTTTGCTAAGGGATTTGGATAAATGAGAATCATAGCTCAATATGTATAGCATAATCCATTTTTTGTGAACCCTATGTGTGCAGATGTGAATTGATGTATGCATCCACTTACTAATTACAGCCAGTGAATTCTGATATTATCACATTAATGGAAAAACATTGAAACCTGTCATTTATACTCATTCCCTAACCATTTAATTAAGCAATGATCAGAAAAGTAAGTGAGAAACAGGACAGCAGCTATTTCTCTAAAAACCTCAGGAGACACAGACTGGACTAATGAACCTCTCGGCACTAGAGTCTAGGGTGCTCACCCACCACGGATTTCTCACGTGTGCACTGTGGTGAGGTTGGATTTTTTTTTTTTTTTTTTTTTGCCATGACATGTGGCCTGATGGAGCTAGGACTCCTCTGGGGAAAAAAAAAGCATTAGGTTGAATTAAGACAAGATGGAGGTATAAACCATTGCTCTGTCCTTTCACAAGCTAGGTAGTTGGACACCAAGCAAATTGTTTTCACTCTTGAAATTGTACTTCATGCTTAAAATGGGAGTTCAAGTCTTTAACTCTCTGAGTTCATGTACTTTTAAGTCCTCTGAAGTGTGCCACTGTAGATTGCCACTGAAGATTATAGATTGCTACCGAAGGTTGCCACCTGTACACTGCCACCCATAGATTGCATAGCTGGGTGTCTTCATGGAGACATGATCCAGGCTGCGGACCTGGGAGTTAGTTTCTGCATCTCTGATCTTCCTGTCCTCAGCTACACAGGCCAGAAGGAAAGTGTTTCCCCCCCACTCTCCAGCACAGTCAGCAACAGCACCATCCAGCCTGAATGGATGTCCATTGCTATGGTAACTAACACCATCCATCCCCCAGATGGATGTCCATCACTATGGTAACCAACACCATTTCCAGGATGGATGCCCATCTCTATGGTAACCAACACTATCTCCTGAATAGATGTGTATCACTATGGTAACCAACACCATCTTCCTGCTTCTGGCTCAGTGCCTATGCTCCATTTTCTCCTTTAACCCAGAGCCAGGCTCAGACTTGTGGCTCCAACACACAAGTTTTTGTTTTTTCTTTTTCTTAAAGAATAGATAAAATATAGCAAATGGTAATTACGAATGCTCTGTTTTCCCCTCAAAGTAAGATATTGCCATGACCCACTTTTTAAAAAGTGTCTAAATATTGCAGCTCCTCATAACAATGCAAGTTTTGTTTGATGGGAATCCATTGAAGAGGTTGTGGGAATTATTTTAATGCTCATTAATTTCCACACTACTCCTTTTTAATTAACTTTTTTCCTAATGGGTTTCATTATGGCATCTTCGTGTGTGTGTGTGTGTGTGTGTGTGTGTGTGTGTGTGCGTGTACTTTGTCCTGACTCACCCCTACACCACTGATCTCCTATCCTCTTTCTCCTCTCTTGCTGGATGATAGAGAGACTCTCTTGTGTACCATATGAAGGCATCATCTGTCAATAAAAGCTGGTGGCCTATTGCCTGAGGCAGGAAATAGGAGGTACGTGTTCTGGTAGGGAAAGAGAAACTCTGGGGTAGAGTCAGGAGCAGGGAGGGATTCGCCCAAGTCTCGGAGGAGACAGACACATGAAACTAAGGAGAGGTAACCAGCCATGTGGCACTCTTAGAATGGAATAAATGGGTTAAGTTAGGAGCTAAGCTAGTCAGAGATCAAGCCAAAGCTTGTGACCTGGGCTTTATTCATTCATAGCAAGTCACAGAGTCATTATTTTGGGGTCTGGAGGCAGGGGTGAAAAAGCCCATGGAAAAGTTGGACCTCTTCCTCCTCCCATTGGTTCTCCCTTGGACCTCTTCCTCCTCCCATTGGTTCTCCCTTATGTTTTTACACCACATAAGTTCTATTTCCCTCTCTTACCCATCCCCTCTACTTATACCGCTTCCTTCCTCTCACTGTTTCCATTAACGCCCCAATGCCTAGGCGTTCCCATGAGGAACTGTAGGAGCAGTTCTTAGAATGCCTCGGGTAGATCTGCAAGTCCATGGGTTCCTGGTGTGTTGGAAAAGTATGTTGGCACAAGTGAGGAATGGGGGTCAGAGTTGGACTGCCAAACAGATAACAAGCTGTAACGAATTGGTACTGTCCCTATCGCCCATTTCCTAAAAGGAATCATCTTTCCTCACTGCACAGACTTCTAGTGTATTTCCTTTTACACCCTGTATGCAGGTTGCTGGGGCCATAGTACTGTAGGAGATACAGAAGAAGTACAGCTCAATCGTACTTGGTTGTAAGCAGCTTACTATTTATTGCACTAGATGTAACTGTTAC
This sequence comes from Mus musculus, assembly GCF_000001635.26. Classification (NCBI taxonomy): domain Eukaryota; kingdom Metazoa; phylum Chordata; class Mammalia; order Rodentia; family Muridae; genus Mus; species Mus musculus. The sequence goes on from NC_000083.6 coordinate 64,771,901, forward strand.
TTTTCAATAAATCCTTCTCTTAGTGACTAGTCTCCCAGAGGCAGACCTATCCAGAGCACTATTTTACAGGAAAATATTTTTTGCGAGCAGCAAGTGGACATTTTCGTTCCCAGAAATCATTTGCTGTTGGCTCTGCACTTTTAAAATCAATGGTCTTCTTCATTTCAGATGAAAGTTAGAGAAGAAAGTCATCTTTTGGCTGGCAATGCAAAACCATATTTTTAAAACCCTTCACAGTGTATCTGTGGTGTTGCTTTCAGGCTTTGCTGAGAAAGGAAAAGGTGTTGTTTCGTTCTGCTAAAATCTCTTTTACAAATCAAATGTGAACCCAGGGAATCTAGCTTACTAAACTTTATTATAAGCCCTCGCATTCAGGGAGGCAGCACTGATAGGTGCTGCAGGAAATACAACCACCCGAAAGGACCAGGAAAAGCTCTTTGTATTTTTTGAGTGGCTGGCTAAAAGGAGCGAGGAGAGGATACAAGTCGTCAGACGTGAACGGCCCAGCGCTGTGGCTTCCTGAGACTGAGCCCATGAAGATGGGATAGAAACCTGTTGTTCCACAACAGCAGCTTTTTTTTTTTCTGGCACATGCACAGAACCCCACGGTTGGCATGACAGTACATATAATGAACAGGGGCCCATCCTGAGCTTTGGAAAGGTGTGGATTACCTCGAGGATCTGATTGCTAGCTCTCACTCAGTCTCTTCATATTCTATATGGTGCTGTATCTCTGGGGGGAAATGGAAGATGAAGGAAGCAGTGGGGTAGCAAGGAGGTAAGCAAAGGGTGTGACTGTGTTCTTACACCCACAGGCATGACTTCAGCATGAAAAACTGAAAAAGGACAAGCAACACTTCAGTAGGTGCCATTGCTGCTGCCTGGGCACTGGACCAAACAACACAGTATAAAAATTGGCAAGGACTCAGAGGACAATGTGTAACCCTGAAGATGTTTCATTGTGTATCACAGGGGAACATGCACAAATATGTCTTTATGCCAATATAAGGGCATGACAGGGGTGAAAAAGCCCTTAGGAAGGGGATGACAGGAAGGAAGCAGAATTACATAGGAAGAAACTAAACTTGGAACTGTTCAAAATGGAGGTATCATTAGCCAGAAAATAAAGAAGAAAGTTCCATCTATCCTCAGAGTGGTAACTTTGAAGACCTCTATATTGGCATTCTTAGTCTACACAGAGAATTTCTCCAATGCCTCCTGAAAGGGTAAATAGATGGTTTACCAAATGATAGAGAAGACGTGGCAACTCATAGACTTCTTGAGACGAGAGACCTGGCATCAGAATTGTATCATCTTGTGGCTGATGAAACACGTTGTTCCATTGTGCAGCTAACCCGTGCCAGTGGGAAGACAGGCTAGTGCAGATTCAGCAGAAGGTGGGGGCGTAAGATGAGGACTGGGGTCCTCATTCCCTATGGGTTATGGATTTCAAGTACTTACTTAAAGCATACCAGATGTCATAAGACATCATTCATTCTGGAAACACTCCATAAGCAGGTATGACAAAGTAAAATGACAGAGTCACCATTGCTAGAAGCCTTAGAGATTGTATGTTTTCATGTGTGGCTCAAATCATCTTTTTCAGTATCATATTAAAACTGTTAAAAATGTCAACTGACCCTACCTAATATCTAATTTGAATCACAAATTTCTATTGAGGGGCTTGGGGGTATGAGTTAAACAAACCAAAAAACCACCTATTTGTTTTATTTATTTATTTTTGATCTAGCCCAAACCTTCCCTTAATAAATAATAAAGTTTAGGTCTGGAAAAGCAAGTGATTTGGTCTTGATCGCTGCTCTACTTAACGGAAGAGCCACAGTTGAATCTGGTCATGTCTCTTGGTAACTCTTTAATAGACAGAAGCAATTTCTGTGTGCAATATGGGGGGGGGTAGAGAGCAGAATGGTTACATGAGAGACACGAGAGGCACTGAGCCTGTCATTTAATCATGTGATGCTCATTCTTCTTCTACACACCCTCCCCAGGACTCTCAGTGTCATTGTTCCACTGGGAGAGCTAGCTTTGAGCTTCAATCTGCTTTCCCCATCCAAGAGAAAAGGCATTTGGGGGTCAGCTTGTACTGGTGATGAGTCTCTGGAAGAGCATGCTTGTTACCCTAACTCACAGATAAGACTGTTCACACTGGGACGTGAACTTCCTCCAGGATAAGTGTGGTATGTGTGGTACCAAAATCAGAACCAGCCACCTACCCTCAGGTGTCGACTTTCTTTAAGAAGAAAATCTAATGAGTTCTGAGGAACACTTATTCTATACAAATAGGCTACCCTTATTTTTTTTTTCCACAATGAAGAGAAATTAGACTTTGAGTCAAGAGATAATTTCTTCTAAAAGGCACAGCTGGAAGAAGGTGCTTAAAGGGTTGAAGGTTTCCCTTTAGTTGGACTCTTCTGCCTTTGTAAACACTTGGTGGATTCTCGACCTGGATCTCCAGCAGATTTTCAGGCTTTTCCAGTCTTGAGGCTCTTCGGTGGAATGTGTTCTCATTTCTAGACGCCTCCTACAGCCAGCTTTAACCTATCTGCTTGTTTACTTGTGGTCATTTTTGCATCACCGCTACACTGAACAAACAACTGTGAAGGGACATTCACAGAACTACTTCATTTTCTCTTCTTATGACTACTGAAGGCAAATCCACTCCTAGGGGAAATTTATTTGTCGCAGATGAAATTGGTAGTAGGCATGCCTGACTTTTTTTGGGAAAGAAAACTAGAGTAGTAGAGTAGAGTCTAACCATTCCATTCTCTGTCTCCCCTCTTCCTGAATCTGGCACACAGAAATTGCTTGTTGCCTATTAAAGAATTACCATGAGCCATTACCAGACTCAGCTGTGGCTCTTCCATTACCTGGTATAGTGATCAAGACTGAAATCTCAGTTCCAGCACCTGGATGTTTGGTCAAAACTCCAACTCCACAAGCCTGGTGCCTACCTGTTAGCACCTCTGAGGGGAGAAGAAACAGAATGGGGTCCACCTTACTCCTAGCTCTCCTCTGCATTCTTCAATGCCCTAAAAAGATGGGAGTGGGCTATAAAGGCATGGGGAGGTCCTAACGGACTGCCATGAATTTTAGAAAGACATTTGGAATTGATTCCCTAAGTTTTGGGGGGATGTCCATTTCTGGAAATCTTTATTATACTAGCACATGTTTTGACCAATCACTTGGTCTTTCATAGACATTCCTTCCATAGACATTCCTTCATTGAGAACAATGTCTTCCTATGAGACGGCCTAGTTGTCCTTTAGCCTTCTGGCAGACATCTGCTCCTACCATATAAATAACGTTTATGTTTGTCAGGCATGAGTCAAGTACCAGTCTGGTATCAGAGATCATGTCACAGTGGTTTCTCAAAATCTTCATAAAAGCCAGTACAGAGCCAGTGTCACCTCTGAGTGATGGCAGAAAGCACTGGAGGGACAGGACTTGGCACTATAGCCCGTGCTGTGCAAAGAATTTCTTTCCTAATTACTGTCTTGCTAATATTTAATTTCAAGTCTTTTATTCTCTTCTTTTGAGGTAAGGATTTAGCAAAACTGACTGTAGACGACGTCACGACGACTCCTAAATAGGCTGTTTTACACATCCTTTGGGAATCAGTGGCAATCCCCACGTGTTGAGATCAGAGTCCATGCAATCTTCCTAGTGGATTCAGATCTGGACAGGGCATAAACTTAACTTTACTTCTGATCTCACTTGGTTCTACAGTTTCCTCATCCCCAAGACTTGACTTCCTGTCTCGCTGATTGAGCCCCTCCTTTTCCTGTGATGTCATTGGTGCAGCAGCTTTTCATCGCGTTGTTCATTCTTTGGTTGTATCTCCTTACAATGCAATGAGTTTTGCTGTCTATCTGCCAACTTACAAACCTAGGGAAAATAGATTTTTGTTCTTGTCCATTCAATCTAAGACCATTGTATTTTAAAGGGGGGGGGGAGGTAATAGATTTTGGACAGGGCTGCTGAGTGACACTGACCAGTTAGTTCTCTTGGTGTTGGTCGTCTTTGTACTTTATCCTCTAGCCTCCCACAGTTTCTTGAGCTCATGAGATTCTTGTTCTCTTCCACTTGGTGAGACAGAGTTGTTTGTTGCTTATAAAAATTGTAGTATTAATCGTCGCAGGAATCATGTTGTGAAGTCTGTTTGCCAGTTGTGTTTTAGCTGCTGTGTACTTAATTTTTTCCACATCCTTACTTTCAGCAGAATAACAAAGAAAAGCAAATGCTAAAAATGCCTTTAGAGAGAAGGCAAGACACAGATGCAACTGTCTATCTCAGACTAAACTTTTTCTGAGGTATTTTATTTGTGGTTGAGAGAAAAATGAGAAAGTGCCCTTAAATGGTGCAGATGCAGAGTGAGGGAGCTGCTGGAGCTAACACTGCTAATCTTGCTGTTATCAATAATAACACATCAATAATAACATGTATGAATGTTTACCTGCTTTCAACCTTCTTGTAAATCCCACAGAGAATGTTCCAGCAGATTAATCTACATTGGAAAAGGATTTGAATTTAGAAAGATATATATATATTTGGAACAACTTTGATTGGGTAGCATATTAAAATGAGTTTACATATTTCCCATTAGTAAGTCACAATCTAATATTGCCAATGAGAAAGTTCTGAACAGCTGCCATGTAGGGTTCTAAAAGATCACTCGTCGATAAATGCACAACCTAAAGCACCATGTGAAAGCACGCTTCACCAAAATGAAGTGTGATTTTTCTCTCCAGTCAGAGAAAAGAGCAAGATCGAGATGCATGGAACAGCCCATTTGGGGAGGCTAATTAGAGAGAGAAGACCTTGAAATAGAAGTCACCAGATAAAGCTAGCAGATGAGACATTTTGGAAGCTCAATTCGTCCTTTGTCACAGACAGATCACCTGTGAAGTATATATTGCCTCATGCAATGACTAGTTTTGAGCTCAGAAAGTTTCCCATGTCTGAGGATTAAAAACAAAAGCAAATACTAATAGTTCATGTAGTTGACTTTGGGGGTTCTGGAGTCTTCTGAGTATTGTTTCCGAATTATTATATAACAGACGTGCAAAGTAAATTCCCACAAGAGACGCGACATTAGTGTGTGGTGGGGGACATGCCCCAGACTCAGGACCGAGGTGAGCAGACACCATCTTAAGATAGGAAATGTGTAACAGGAAGTCGGGTGAACACGTGAAAGTGCAGCTCTGAATCCTTTTTAATTTCAGTGCTCTCAGATTAGGATTGCCATCTCTCCAACCAAGCTGCACAGCTCCCAGGAAGCTGCCCCTTCTCGATATCACATGCTACACCCTCCAGAGCAAGTTGGGAGTTATGTTTACATAGCTTGCTTTTAGTTAAGTATCACAAATGAGCACGTGTCTCAAAAATCTGGACTTGATGCTTTTTCTTGACAAACCTCAGTATGAGAATATTTTTCTGGATTTTGTCCTACAAAGTCTCTCTTCCATCACACTTTGGAGGCTGAGAGCAATGACTGCTAGTTATGGAAATAACTACCAAAATTAGTGATGGCTCCCTTGCAATAGTTCCGATAAGTTTGACATATACCTGTTTGCACAGGACTGGAGTGAGTAACCTTGAGAAAACACCAGAGCCATACATTCAGGACTTTCCCACTCTGCACTGCTGTTTTCTGAAGATCTGGCAGCCCGCATTGAAGTGAAGTGGAACAGAAGATCTGCGTCTCAACTTGATCTGTGTCAGAAACCCTCAGAGGATCTGCTCAAGTCTAAGGCTGTTTACTTTCTCGTAAGTAAGTAAACAAACAAACAAACAAACAATTTTTATTGCTCAAACCTATCCTATTTTTTTTTTCTTTCTTTTGGAAGAACAAGGTAAAGACAACCAATTGTGAACACTTCATAATGAGGCTTAATGAATGGCAGAGACTGCCCCTCCTCTGCGCATGGGCAGACGTGTTCAAAGGCTACGAGAGCATCTCTGAGGTTTCACTACACCATGCTCTTAATCCCTTGATTCAGTTTCCATAGCTTTTCAGGGCAGAGATCTTGGTCCCGAGAGGGAATATACCCTCTTGAGTTGAGCAGGCTCTATATATATATGCTTCTCGTACAAAGTTCAAAGCTCTGCAGGCTATAATCTTAGCCACGTGACTCAGCCAACTCATGTTTTATTCCCACAACCAGAGATGATGTTCAAAACACAGACCAACTCCTGGTTTCCTCACGGATCCTTCAAAGGATAGCTTGCGACAATGCATGAGCAGGACCGGAGGGCTTCTCTGTGTATCTTATAGAATTGCTGAGAGATGTGGATTAGCAGCTATGGGAAGGCCCGAGAAAAGGATTGCTTACTAACTTGCATAGAAGTATTTAATAGTCAATATAGCCATACCAGCGTGTACCATCTGAAAAGAACCAAGATTATAATCTCCATTTTTGAATCTCTGAAACCAAGGCCCAAGTCAGTTTAATAGTTTAACCTCCACACATAGGACATAGGACAAAAGGGAACAATGGTAGACTTACACAGTGCCAAAGCACAGTTGCTCTGCACAGCATCTCTGCTCGTGGATGATGGTGAACCTCTGCCCTGTGTCTCTGTTCAGTCAACCGTGTTTGGAAATGCTTACCTCTGAGTAAACAAAAAGGGCATGAATGTGGGGGAAGACCTACAGGGAGGTCAGTGAGTAACAGGGATAGGAGGGGTATGGTTCTCAGAATGTGCCTTATACGTGTCTGTCTAGAAGAGGTGCAAGACCAGGAAAGTAGACCTGCAAGAGGAAAAGGTTGCTCTGGTCTTCCCTCTTACAGCTGCAGGAGACCCTGGCTATTTCTAGGCTTGGAACATTCCCCTTCTGTAGCATGAAATATTAAAAAAAAAATGCAATCCACGCTACGCTGGAAGGGCCCGGCAGGCTGGCAGGCCAGGCACTGGTGGATATGGCTGACCTGTTCTCATCTCGTGGAGACTCTCTGACTGAGAGCTTCAGAATCTCTCCACCCAGCTCTCTAAGTTCCCACTGGCGGGTCGCTACCATGCCAGCCCCGTGCTTCAAATTTCCCACAGCCTTTTGGGGATGCACATCTTGCAAACCCATGCTCTGCCACCATACCTCTCTCTCTCTGGAACCCAGTTGAGCCGCCGCATGAAGGAAAACACCACATAAACTTAGTTCAGAATCAATGGTAACTCAATCGCTGGGCGCAACAACTAACATCCTAATTTATAAGCCATTCTAAGTTAAATCCTCCGGCACCAGATCCTGTCGAATCCGCCACCTGGAACCGGGTCTCCGCTATCTACATTTTCGCCTCTTCTCCTGTCCTCTTCCCCATTCTCTTCTCTGATGCTGCTTTCCTGAATAAGAGATGAAGTCCACTGGGCTCCTTCTTCTGAAGTTTCAAAGAATATTTTTTTTCTTCTTTCATTCTTCATTCTAAAGGTCAATGAAATCTACAAAGAGGGAATAAAATGATTTATTTTTGAAAAGCTTCTACATAAAAAAAAAAAAAAGTGTTGGCCTTCCCTCTGAACCAGCTTGCATGCATGGTAGACAACTGAGAAGAAACAAAAGCTGCCTGTGAACTTATTGACATTCCTACTGTCTCTGATTTTATTACAGTTATTTACATACATAGTCTTGAAATCAAACACTTTAGAAATTGAAAATTGTTTTTAAGTTATTAGCTTTTTAAGGCTAGTTTTTGAAACACAAATAAAAAGTTCAGCTTTGAAATAAATTTTGCATTTTTCTCGTTTGTTGCATTGTTTTTAAATTTTATTTAGTGATGCTATTAATCTTGGAAGTTGTGGGCATTTCAAACATTTCTCAGCAGAATATGCACGCTTGTCCCAATCCTGACAGGACCCCCTGACTCAGCAAGGACTGTTTTCTTAGACAGAGAGCCCTGAAGATAGGATCACAGAGATTAGAATATTAAATCATCACACCGCTATGTTCCAGAAAGCAGAGCAACTTGAGCTTCCACGAGGCTGTGTAACACATCTCTTTCATCTCGGTCTCACTAGCATTAATGATTTAAAGATCTTTTCAAACTGAAAAAAGAGAATCTTTTCTTTTTCTTTAAATAATAGTTTAGAGTTTTTAAAGCACCATTGTCAATTCCACAGCTTAGCGTTTTGCACAGATTATTTCCACTAATCCAGAGGAAAGATCTTTGATCATTATCTTATAGGGGAGACCCTGAGACAGGCTGAGGAAAGGTCTCTATCCTGAGAACCAGTGTTAGCTCATCAGCCACACAGTTTTGGGGCTGCTTGGATCTTTCTCTCCTCCAGGCCGCCCTACTTTGGGTGTGGATATACATCATTATCTCTGTTGGGTCTCTCCTGCGTGGTGGTCTGGCACATTGACACTTTCCGAGAGACGAGGTCCTCCTCTGTTGGTCAAACTTCGGTTTTTGCTGTCTCCCAGCATTCCTGGGGAATCCGTCTCAGGAAGCATTGTTTTAATAGTATGAGAGATGTAAGCGTCTCTCCTTAGAATAGCTTCCTTCCTGCCAGGAGTATTCAATCTGCTTGATGTTCTACAGTCTACACCATTCAACGAAGAGAGAGACTTTAAGTGACTGCCTAGCATTTTACTGCATAAATTATAAGCATTTAGTTAAATAATCCCCCAGGGTCGGACATTTTATGTTCTTTGTCTTTAACTCTAAATAACCTCAGGAAATACTTAGAAAACTTATAAATACTATTGTCCAATGTCTCCTCTTCTCATCCTATGCTTCTAATTTGGAACCATCTGGGGTCCAGATCTGTGTTTTTGTTCCTCATTACAATAGGAGTGGAGTTTAATCCTGCCTGTTAACTCCCCAGTCCAGACCTGACAGCATACTGTCATATGTACATATCGAACAGCCATGGCTGGCTCTTCTCATCAGAGTGATGGGATTTCAGGGCTGGAATCATTCATCATTAATTGTGTGACATTAGCAGCTGATAGATTTAGCTTCAGCCTCAGGAGTTGAGTCCAGCTTAATCGTTTGGTGTCAGCAATGCTTGTAACAGGACACCTCAGAGCTGCAGCATGTGTGCTGCTTCTTAGATACATCAGGCCCCACTCCCTTGGCTTATTTTCTGAGCATAACGTGCTCCCAGCAATCGCCCACGCTCATTAGTTGCAGAGGATGAGGACCGACCTTAAGCCCACTTAAGTATGAAATGAATCCCTTGTAACTAACACAAGTCCTCACACAACGGAAAGTTGTAGGCCACATCGAGACAGTGGTCGAAGTGAGCGTGTCCCCAAACATCACCCCACCTTCTCTTCCTCATTTCTCTTGGGCGTTAGTGCCATTCTTAAGACGCTCCTCCCCGCGCCGTGCTCCCAACAGTTTCTACCTCTTCCTGGCTCAGCGAGCTCAGCAGATGTTCCTTCTTTCACTGTCACCTTCTGTCATTTGTTGATGGCCAAAGCCTTGTGGTTTGAAGCTAGGTTTGTTTCCTCTTCTGTCTCATGAGTTCACCTGCCTACAAACCCTACTTGTGGCTGCCTATACACTGAACAACCTAGCAGGACTCCGTGCTCTGCCAGAGCAGCCTCACCCGTGGGCTGCTGCTGGGCCCTGCTGTCATCAGATTCGCAATGGTTTTCTTAGCAAGGAGCCCACTACTTTTAGCTATTACTCTGCCTGTAGATTCCATAATTGGTGTGTGGCCCAGGTCAGTCGTTCCAAGGATTCCTTAGTATCTGCCTACACAACTCAGGTACCAAGACCTTGTTTAATTAGAAGAAAAAGGCAAGTTAACGTCCAGGCAAAGCTAAAAATCTTTATTAAAGGGTAATCTTAGAGTCTTTTCTCTGTGAATGTATTTTGTAAGTCTGCAGGGGCTCAAAAGCCACTTTCTAAACCTACCTGGTCATGAAGTACCTCTTACCTTCTTTTTATTTTTATTTTTATTTTTAAAAAGACACAATCTCATGTAGTAAATACGGCATAGAATGTGTTGTGTTTTATAAAAAGATAGAGAAGCCAGAGATAGGTTTGGTGGAGGTGCCATATGGTGCGTGGGAAGGGGATGCCTCTCTGGGTCACTGCTTAGGCATCTCTTACCCTCAAGGTACCAACCACAGGATGCATACAGTATAGCACAGAGTTTATCTAGGGCATAGGGAAGAGAGTTGAGAGAAAAGCAGAGAGAGAGAGGAGGGGAAAGGGAAGGGGGAGGGAGGGGAGGGAAGGGGAAGGGAGGGGAGAGGGAGGGAAGGGGAAAGAAGGGTAAGGGGAGGAAAGGGAGGGAGAGGGGAAGGGGAGGAAAGGGAAGGGAAGGGAAGGGAAGGGAAGGGAAGGGAAGGGAAGGGAAGGGAAGGGAAGGGAAGGGAAGGGAAGGGAAGGGAAAGGAAGGGAAGGGGAAGGAAGAGGCCAGCCATGAGCATGTGGAGAGGAGGAGGGGAATGGGGAGAGAGGAGAAAGAGGGTAAGGGAGCAAGGACAAGAGAACAAAGGAGAGAAGGGGCAAGCATCCCTCTTTATAGTGAGTTAGGCATAGCTGTTTGTTGTCAGGTAGCTGTGGGGCAGAGCTTAGGCTAAATGCCAACAGAATGTACTCTGGATGTTTGATGTTTGCTTCTGTGTCTAAGCTCTACAACCTGTACTTGAAAGTTAATGATTGTTGTCAGGAGTCACATGACACATGGAGGCGGGGTGGAGGGACAAGGCTGGAATTAAGGAACAGAGTCAGAGTCAAGTTCCACACACAATGATGACAATGTTATACGATGAGCCAGGACTCTCCTTTCACTAAAGCCTATATGTTTAGGCAATTAGCAGCATCGCCTTGGGCACGTTCTATTTTATTAGTTATTTTAAAGCATCCCTTCCTATGTCCTCAACACTGGTTGCAAGGAGGGTACCTTCCTTAGGTAGTGGATAATTGTTCCCCCACTCTCTTTTCCTCTAGATTTTTGTTTCTGTTGCTCTGTCTACCTTATTCATTTACTCAGTCCAGTAAATTCTTCTCCTTCTTTTTATCCCTGAGCTGCATCTTTCATTTGTCTGACTTTATGCCTCCAGATTTGTAAAAAAAAACAGACACTGATGAATCAATACCATTCATTCTTAATTTGCTTCCCAATGCAGCCAGCCTCTCTACTTGGTACTCTAAATTCACAATGGGCTTGGGCCACTGCCTGACTTAAAGGCCATCAAGGGTCACACTACCTTAAGGGGAAAACGCAGACTTCTTTTGGTGGCCATCCACCTTGTAAGACTGGAAGCACTTTCATCTTCAACCCACAGTGACCTTTTGAGACTTTCTAGTTAACCTCGGGTTCTCTGATTTTTGTTTGCTTAGAGCTTATCTTTATCATCTCTCTACTTCTCAGTGGTTTGTGCCTGTCTTTCAGCTCTCCACCTTCCGTATGCATTTCCTAAAGAAGGTGCCCTTCCACCAGCCAGTGCTGAGGCGGGATAGAAGGACAGGGGGAATTAAGAAGCCATAGGAAGGATGCATCAAAATAACTAATAAAATGGGAAGTGCCTATGGAGACTGTGCTTGTTTGCCTAAAGGTACCTCGCACAAGGATATTAAAAAACATTTCATGCAGAATGTTTGAGGCCTTGGCTTTAATGATAGTCACACTCTTCTCAAATCCCTAAATCTAAGCAATATAACTCCCAATTTCACTTACAGAAGGAAATTCTTTAAGAAAAGCATATAAAGGAACTCATACAGATTTACTTAATTTTTAAACTACTTAAACTGTAAGTTCTGCTCATTCTTTTTGGAGCTTGTTGTTGATCATTTGAGCAGTGTACCACGAGACATGGGGGAAAAGAACTCCCTGGGCAACTGGAAGCACTGTAAGGCAGTGGGTGTCTCCTTAATTGCTGCTTTTGGTGACACCCAGTGAAGACCATTATATCTTACTGTGCATGCAAGATGTAAGTCATTCATTTATTTTCTTATTGTCCTAGGGCTAGAATGTAGAGGCCTTGAAGGGAGGGGTCATGCTCTCCTTGTCTCTTCAATTCTTATTAAATGCCTGGCATATTGTAAATATCCACTAAGCATTTGTTCACAGAATGACCCTGTGAAAGGGTCATTGACCGTGTGAATAGGTTTCTGAGTGCCCACTTCATACACACAGCATCTTCTTCTGTGGAATCCTTGGTCTGAATTCCTCCATCTGTGCTTCTTTCACAGTCCTTGCATTACTTGGGGGTTCTTCATATTCTCTCAGTTCCTCAACCTCGTTGAGTAGTAACTCTTGTGTTTAGCAGCTGTGGTTGGCATATTAGAGGCACCCAGTAATTCTCATTGGTTTGATTTGAACAGGTGAAAGCTTTCAAGAGAATGGGCGACTAAAAGTGGTCAAAGAGGCTCTTTTCTTTCTTTTTTTTAAAATAAAACCAGTGTCTGGAGATATGGCCCAGCAGTCAGAATCACTGGGTGCTCTTCAAGAGGACCTGGGTTTGGTTCTCTGCAACCACATGGCAGCTCATAACTCCTTCTAGTTACCGTCCTTTCTTCTGGCCTCCATTGGTACCAGGAAAGCCAGTGGTGCTCAGACATATATGCAGACAAAATACTCACACACACACAAAACCAAAGATAGACTAAAATAAAATAAAGCCACAAGAAGATCTGAGCTCCTTGCCCAAGGTGGGCACATTTCCCAGTCACTCAGCAATCTTGGAGGACAGCCTAAGCACTGGTCTTCTCTGATCCAGATCAGCTTCATTAAACACTTCCTGGGCCTGTGAGATGGATGGTGTGGGAGCACAGCCTTGACAGCAAGGAGATCTTCTCCAGGTGCTCCCGTATGGCTCCTGGTCCCGCCAAGCTGAAAACTTCCAAGGAGAAACTGCTGCAGACCCAAGGACTGACCAGGACCCCACCCCATTTCTAGACCTTCTACAGGTTCCCTCCATTAGAGAAGGAAGCTTGAATGGATGCAGCCAGTGCACATAGGTAGGATGGTGGTGATACTTTTTGTGATGAGAACGTTCAAACGCAAATGACCATTGCGGCCCTCAGCTCACTTTGTCTCACCCACCAGAGCAACAACAGTGCACCCTGCAGGGTCTGCCACGAGACTTGACAATTTGATCTGCTGACAGAACAACAATGAAATGATGCGCAGATGTGCACTTAGCATCTGTCATGCTCGAACCCTGGAGAAATGTGACTGGCAATGACTTCAGCGTGAAACGGGAGCAACCTTGTGAGTTCTGGTGAGTCTGAGGAAGAACAAGCAGTACAGACTTACAGGCAAGGACAGCAAGGACAGCTCTCTGTCAACCAAGCCAAGAGGGGTTTAATCTGAGTCAACGGGAAAATAACAGGAGAAATGTCCACCCATGGCCTCTTGCTTTACAGATTTTGTTTCCCATCTAGAGTGAGGGCTGTCAGTTGCACATCTGGAAACCTGTTCAGGACTGCCAAAAATTGATGGTAAATTAACACCGCAACTTGAAAATCTCCATCAGATACTTTACTCTTATCCCAGCAAGAGAGGAGTCAGCTTGCTCTGGGACGGTCATATGTATGTCTTCCTCTCATGAATCAGTTCTTGTGTGAGGCAGGGATAGCCTCTTTCCTGGAGGCAGAACGAATCTGACAAGGAGTCACTGAGGGTCAGGAAGGCCCTAAAATGGGAAGACTCATTAGGTTTTTTGTGAAAGTAGAATATGATAAACTCACTTATGAATCTAATGAGGCAAGTGCTTGGGGGATCATGGAAGAGCCCTTAGCTGGGGCACTGTCCTGATTTGGTCAGAGAGAATGACTTCTGGAACATACACTCCAGGCCTTGTTTCCTAATCCACATGTACAGGATGTCTCCCAATTCCTCAGTGATGGACAAGAGACAACTAAAAGCCACAAGCAAACACAGACCCTCAAAAGCCAGAATGTGAACAATGAGAATGGATGGGCTTTGAGATAAATCTGTGACAATGACAGTCACTTAAAATAGTTGTCTTTAAAGTTTTTCCTAACTTTAGAATGGCATCTAAATAATCAAAATACTGTAATGTTTTGGTTTCTTAAATGACTGTGCATTGTGAAAAACCATAGATACATATATGTATATATACACATATATATGTATATATGTATAGATATGTATATGTTTAGCTGCTAATAGAGGATGTATTTTTTTAAAGACATTTTTTTTTTAGTTGAAAAGAGATGATCATCTCTGTTATTCAATTCTAGAAAAACAGACACAGCAAAATGACAGGAAACTATAGCAACAGGTTTCAAAACATTAACATCTCAAATGATAAGACTATTTGTCATTTCTTTCCTCCATTCCACTACTGGTTGTGACGGTGGCTAAGTGGCACCAGAGCCATTTATGAGAGGAGCCTGTTTAATGGCTGAGATAATGGAGTGGAGACCCACACAGTTACTGAGTAAAAACACATGTTGGAAATAGGCCACAGGCATACTGAAGAGGACTAGATCTAGATCAAGCACAGACCTGCCCTGAAGAGACTCTCATGTTCTTCTTCCAACCATGAGCAGACCCCCTCCTAAATCGATGAGAAAGTTCTCTGATATTGGAACATTCTTACAAAAATGGCTGCATAAATATTTCCCCTTGCCCACTTTGGAGCATGCTAATCAGAGATGCTCTTTGAAAGCAATATTTTTATCTGAATCTCAAATTTATTCACACCCATTAGCTGCTTAATTAGGTGAGACAAACTTTTAGTTGCATGCCAGGGGCTTCATTTAATTTGCCTGGGATAAGCAGTTGGCCCTGTGAAAGCACACATTTGTTTAATGCATTTGTGTGTAGGAACATATGCATGCATGCATGTGAGTGTGTGTGTGTGTGTGTGTGTGTGTGTGTGTGTGTGTGTGTTGAAAGATACTAAATAAGAATAGTGGATTTCAAAAAATCCCCTAAAATGCCAGGTATAAATTGATCATAGTTCATATTGCACAAAAAGTTAGAAGAGATTTCTTACCCAGTGGATAGACACGTGAGCCTTCCCTAGACTCTGCTGTCCTTCCAGGTGTGCGTTCTTTCTCTCATTATATGTTCTAAAGCAGAACAGCTCATGAAGATTTTGTGAGGTCCTCAAGACAAAGAAAGCTTTGTGTTTAGCTCTGGCTGGGTGGGTGTTTAATTTGAGCAAGTACCGAGCAAAAGGAAGGTAGTCTTTAGAAATTTGTTTAATGGATTTCTGATTCAAAATTAAACTCCTCTTGAAATACTTTCCAGTTGTCATACAAATTGCTTAGCATTTCTGCTCAGCAAACATATTTGACCTAAATGTAATGCAAAAGAAAGAAAGAAAGAAAGAAAGAGAGAGAGAGAGAGAGAGAGAGAGAAAGAAAGAAAGGTAATAATAATTTTACTTTGTAAGAAACTATACCTTTATTTTTAAGCATGTAAGACAATATCCAAGAAAAGCTAAAAGCAGATACAATAATTGTAGTCAGATGTGCAGCCCAGCCCCTTCCTTGCAGAGCCACTTCCTATTGCACGTTGTATAGAATCAAAAAGACGCAGACAAGCCATCAGAAGACCCAGCACAGACCCTTGTCTGATGCTGATAATAGTTGCATGATTTTGGAAAGGTCATTTCAAGATCACCTAGTCACATTGTCTTCATATGTCAAGATATGAGACGGGGAAGCACAAAATGTTTCCTGTGGTACACAGCCTGTCTATATCAGAAAAGGGTGTACAGGGGACAAAGTCTGGTGCTGTCAGGATGCATATAAGAGCCCCTAGGCACAGGAAGGAAGAAAGGAGGCCAAGGAGAGTTTGGAAATGGAGAGGAAAGGAATCAGGAACCTGTGGTCCAAGAAGAGGATGGGCTTAAGGGAAAGTGTCCGTGGTGGTGTGGGTGGAGATGGAGGAGACATGGTGGTTATGAGGAAAGGAGAGAAATCCCTCACCCTGACCTTGGTCGCAGTGGAGACCTTTGGGTGTCAGCCCTGTCTCTGTGATCTGTACAGGTTAGAACTCGTTTAAACCTTCAAAAGTGCAGTTAGGACCAGGGAAGGAAGTAGTGAGGAGAAATGAGTCTCCTACAAGGCCTGGTAGATGAGAGCAGTTCAAGCGGCGACTGAAAGTGATGAGGTGGGAATGGGAAACACTGAGAAAAAGGAAAGCAAAACTCTGGCTGTTCAACGCCCAAAGCATCTTGGCAAACTGGCTGTTCATTAAAATGAAAACATAAAAAAGGAACCGAGGGTGCGCCCCACTCATGAGCTTTCTTTTTAGAGTTAGTTGTTTAATTGCTAGTGAGGGAGAAAGGCTGCTTGCAGGTGAGTTGCCAAAGTGAATAAACCTAAGTTAAGAAATTAGCCGATGATGAATTTCAAGTGACTTTCTAGAAAACTGATGGCAAGATCCACAGAACTGTGAAATAGCCCCCTCCATGGAGTGGGGCGGGGAGCACCATGTTTAGATATTTAAAACTAGACCACCTAAAGCGGTTGATTAGGATCTTAGCCAGAGGGGAAGGATTCCGGCCTGGTAAAGAGATGCGGTAGCTGGCGTCTAGTGACGCTCACACTTCACATGCGGGTGTTGCACACTTCACATGCGGGTGTTCAAAGTTGTGGTGAAATCTTTGAGCGTCTCCAGCAGCACACTGAAGACCTTGTGACTCATTAGTCACAACTATCGTCTCTGGGGCTCTGCCAGCTGCAGAATTCTGAGCAGGTGTGGCGAGACAGCCAAAGCCACCTTTCGGATTTGCATCCTCTTGCCTCTCGCTTTGGTTTTATCCTTGGAGGCTTCTGAGCGTATTTTTAAAGAGTAAGTTTGGTGATGGTAGAGCTGAAAAAAGAAAAGAAAGAGAAATTCTGTTAAAAGGGAGAGAGCTCGCTAGTTTCTAATTTATTTTAAGAGGAGAAGAATTGTAAATGTCCACATTTAAGTACTATATGCCTTTATTTGACTTTTATAAAATCATGCCCAACCAGAACAATTGTCAACTAATTGCGCATTTAAACCTTCTGTCTAGTGAGCAGGTAATTCCAGAGCATTTTCTCCTGCCATCTATGCCTGTGCCTGGGCTACTACTTACTGGCAGGAGGAAACCTAACCTTGACAAGGAGAAAGCATGTGGAAGGTCAGGAAGGATGTGCTGGGGAGAAGTGCTCCCCTGATGAGAGATAAATGGCCATCTGTCAGCTTGGAAGTTCTCCTCTAAGATAAGTGGGGGAAAGACAGGTATGGATCGAAGTTGAAAACACTGCCTTTGAATGAATTTGTCAAAGTTTGGCTTACTTAATTTGCACACGACACTAACCCAATTGCTTTGAACTATAACTCCCTGACACTTGTATTGCTTGTTGTTGGAGAACAGAAAGAACCCCGGTCAGGGTATCAGCCCTGGTTCTAATGTGGTATCAGCCAATGACTTTGGACAAGTCACTTGACTGATCTAAATTACACTGGCAAATGTTCCTGTGCTGTTTGCTTTGGTGCGTGCTGACTGAGAACAGGAGACAGAGCCTCTTGCCTCTGACTCAAGCACTTATTTCAAGTGTCCTCCAGGGCCCCCTGTCCTGCGGCAGGCTGCCCCATGTCTCTGTAAAGAGAATGATGTCAGCAGCAAACAGCTAAGGGTGTTGAAAGCAATGTATCCTAAGGAAGAGCTGTAAAATTAGCAATTTCCAACAGACTGTTGTCACATTTATCCCATGGTATAAAATAGCTTGGCCCCATCTGTAGTAATTCTTTGCTATCTTGTATCATTAATGTCCTCCTTCCACTGAGTTATTCCTACAGATAATTACTCCTAGTATTTTCTATCTTAATCCAAGCAACACCAGAAGGGCCAGAGGGAGGAGCGTTGTTTGAGGACAGTCTGAACAATATAGTTAAGGTTATAGTAACAAAGCAGAAACAGGGCTGGCAGCTTCCTGGTACAGTCTGAAGTCTTGTGCCTTCCCTCAGCAGCTGCCCCTTTCCCTACTTGATTTGATTATAGAAACTTCCACAAGATCCCATTTGCTTCTACTTGGTCTGAGTCTGTTAGCTGTGCTCTTCAGAAATCATTTGGCAGAGCTACCAGTTGCTTCCTACATGCCACATTCAGTGACCACTTCATGCCCAGCATCTCTTGCGACTCAGGAGCCTGAGTCAGCAGAACTACCCATTTCTCTTACTTGACAGACTTCACGTGGCATACGGGAAGTCAGCTTTCAGACTTCCATTTTATACCTTCCCTGTTCCTTCCTAGCCCCCCTGTGGAACCAGCTTTTCTGCATCCCTAGGCTATCCTACCCAGCCTCCTCTCTATCCATGTTACTTCTAGCTTCAGCCCCTAAGCTGCTGCATACCCAGATGCACACCCAGGTGCCTTGTGACATCTCCAATGCCCATACATCCCTTGTGCTTCATGCGTCTGGTCCTTTACTCAGTGACTCAGGGAAAACTGTCAGGAGTATCCCCTGAGGGTTCTGCCTCCATGCCCCACACTTCATCTCGACGCAGACTGTACATCAAATCTTACCTCTTTATACCAATATTATCAGTACAGTCTTTTCTGTTCACCCGAGCACCTATCCTTTTTCATTTGAACTAGTACAAACAGCCCTAATCCACCATGTCACTCCAAATCTAGGCTCCATCTAACACTCAATGACTTTTCAGATCCAGCCAATTCTCATTCGAAGTCGCACAATATGTTCCCATCACACCTATGATGATGAACAAAGTCTTCATCATCACCAACACACTGCGTGTATGATCTGGTCCTCAGGCTTCTCTCATACACTGCTCCCGCCCTCTGATGCATCTCTTAGGTCTTTGAGGAAGTTTGCAGAATGGACAGCATTCCCCCCGAGCCTCTTATCTACAGATGTCCTTGGTCCCTGATGTCTTACCAGTATCCCTTAACCTTTTCCTTCTATAGTATATTTTAGTATGTAGAGTTACACTTTTAAATTATTGATTCTTGCTTTTTTTTCTATCTCCTAAATTAAGCTCCCTGAAGACAAACTTTTAAAGTATACTGTTATGTATAGTTTACACAGTTTACAATTCTCCATTTCTGTGTTTAACTCTTGATGAGTAAGAAGAAGCAGTCTTTCTTAGGGAATCAGGAGATGCCGCTCTGCTGCCTAACTCCAGGGCACTGACATTTGTTTTTGTGGTGACCCTGGGTAGCAAGATTGTTTGGAGGCTGGTATTTTGTTTTGTTTTGTTTTGTTTTGTTTTGTTTTGTTTGGTTTGGTTTGGTTTGGTTTGGTTTGGTTTGGTTTTGTTTTGTTTTTTGAGAGGGGGGTGTTATTTCTTCCCAAGAAGTTCTAGATGTGTCAGCATTGCAAATGACACCAAAAAAAAAAAAAAAACCTGACCGACTTTGATGGACTTTAGAACTGGCTTTTTGGTGAAAGTATTTTTTAAAACCTGGTTTCCTTTGTCATTTCCCTTCCTAAAACAGTTGCGTCAGGACAGGGACTGTAGAATCAAGCATTTAGGTTAGACATGGAGGAGAGGGAGAGACAGAGAAATTTAGCTAGCTTGGGCTTGGGCCCCAGCATACTGAAACAGAGTCACAATGGTGAGGCACAGACTGGAAGGATGTAGGGCAGTGGATGATGCCAGAGGAGAGATGAGCTTAACCATGGGAGCCTTCAGATCTTTCTTTGGACGCAGTGATCACAAGTGACTATTTAAGAATTTATTAAGGACCCATAAATGTCAGGTTCAGCGCCAAGCACTAGGAATAGGAAGGCAAAGCCCAGTGTCCTTCTGGTCCTCCGTGGCTCTGGGTGCACATGGTGTGAAGTTGGTGCAAGCTGGTTGAGGTCAGGGGTCAAAGAATGGGGCCAGAAAAAGGATTGCATGGATATCTTCTTGAAAAGAAAGAACTTCTGTATTATTTCATCATTTATCAAAGATACCATCAATAGGGTGCTCCCCCAGCCCCTTCCATTTTTCTCCCCACATTTCACATGGCTGGTGGAATGGGAAGTCTGAAGCCAACTAAATAGACAGGTTTTTTTCCCATAGTGTTTCAACATTTTTATACAAGACATTTCATATATATATACATATATATGTATACACATACACACACACATATATATTCACCCATACACATATTATATATATATATAATTTCTTATTGATGGTTTGAGAATTCCATACCATGCACCCCAACCCACTCATTTCCCAGTCCTTCCATATTAGCCTTCCACCCTTGTAAGCCCCCCTCCCCAAAAGAAAATAAAAATTAAATAAAACAAAACAAAGCAAACACACAAAACTCACTATGGAAGCTGCAGTGTGTGTCTATGTGACAGTGTGTCTGTGTGACAGTGTGTCTGTGTGACAGTGTGTCTGTGTGACATGGTGTGTCACACGGTATACTGTTTTGCCAAAACATCTTGTAAGGGTTCATTCGCAGTGAGTCACTGGTCTGGTTCAAGGCCTCTGGCTTCAGTGACACCATCCAAACTGGATCCTCAGTGGGACTCCTTGCTATTGCCCTGAGTCATCTCCATGTCTTGCAGGTTCGGTTCTGCAGGACTGACATCTTCATGTCCTCCATTAGCTGGGGTTGATTAGATAGGGTTGATCTTGGGTGGGACAACTCAAAGCTGGGCCTGGGTCATAGCTGGGTTGGTCAGCCTGCCAGCTCTCCTGCACCCACACTACCAGCTCTCCCTGGTGCCTGGGTGAGAGGCTTCCCTGTGCTGCAGCCTAGGAGGGTTAGGGTATACAGGACATTTCTAGTATGTACAGACACCTAGAAATGCTCTTTATCACCTGTGATCCTGGCCCCTCAAGACTCTGACATAAAATCAGTGTGTGTCCCAAGTAAATCAACAGCAGCTGTTTTTAAGTAGCAGATTGTATCCCAAAATATCTTCAGGAACCAGGGGAAGAACTGCATGCATGCCTGTTTACAGAATACCCTGATGGAGCCCAGCATCTGCACGGTAGAGCCATGGAGAGACAGTCAGTGGGGGCTGGGACACTGTGGCGCGCTAAATGAAAGGGTGACACTTGGGAGTGTCAGTGTGAGCTGCTGCTCCGAGATTCCAGCATGACAGCTCAGCCACATATAGAGAAGTCATGCTTCTTTTGGTTGGAACTTCTGCTGAGGATGATTTTTTTGTTGTTGCTATTTTAGATTTGTTTCTTTTATGTATGCGCACATTATTTGTGACTGACAGTGTATCAACTCCTAGGTCAAGTTGATCTCTCTCAGTTTTGGTAGGCTTGTGTAAGACCCTTAGTTAACCTGTAAGCTCTACCCACTCAGGAGCCAGGTAATTTTCTGGAATGTTAGGAGTTCTTGGAAAATAACAAAGCCTTATGGGAAAGTGTGGAGCCTTGCAGAGGGCGGGGCAGGGACAGGGTCTCAGGGCCACTCAACTGGGAATTATGGGGAGTGGTCCCAACCAAACCCCAGGGAGTGGTCCCAACCAAACCCCATCCTGGTTATTATTTAATTAAAAGCTTGCTTTGGATTTGGCTTGAGTGGTGAAACTTGTTCTTCTCCAGCGCATTTCAGGATTATTCATATTAAAATGTAACTGTTAACAGAAAGTTCGCAACTGTCAGTGTCGGTAGAGCATCACCCAGACTTGTTTGAATTCCACCCTGTTTACAGTACTATTCAAATGGTGTCTACTGCTTTCAATCTGGAGCAAAAAAACTTCTTGTATATTTCTCATAGTGTACTGCATCATAGCATTTCACTTGTCTTTCATTCTCAATTTTAATTAATAATATATAACTAGTTTCTATGGTTTCTATAGATTTTTGTGCACAGAGGAGTTTGTTTTGTTGTTGTTGTTTTGTTTTTAAAGATTTATGTACCCAGGCTGGCCTCTACTCTCTAGCTCTGGAATCAGTACCTTAAGCTCTTGAACTTCCCATTTCACCTTCCAAGTGCCAAGGCTATGGGCATTCGCCAACACGCTCACTTAATCTATAAACCACTACCAACTGGGCTGCATCCCCAGCCCACAGTGAGGATTTCTGAAAATGCTTGTTGAATGTAAATGCTACAAAACAACAGTCACCAAATTGAAAATGTCAGAAGTTCTGCTCCTTCAGTACTTGGAGAGTGCTAGGTGTCTGATGAGGTGGAGACCTTCTCGGTTCATCCCAGGTCACTCTCCACAGGCAGCTCTGAAGCCAGAGAAGCCGGACACCATGCATCAGGCTGTTAATGAGGCTTGTACAAGGTGATATTGACCATTCACCCAAAGCCACCATGGAGTCTGGCTAATAAGCACAGTCTTGTCTGATTTGAGAGAACAAGAATTTCCATGCAGGGAGAACTTATGGGAAAGGATTCTCCCAGAATGTAAGAAATGCCGATTTTTTTAGAAGTAACCTGGTTGTTTGGATGTAGCAAGGAGCTCTGGTCAGCCCAGGAGAGCCAGACTTGACTCTTCCAAGTGAACCATGAAAGACCTCCCCACTTTCCTAGGCACACATCTGTCCGATGCTATTGTTTTTATGGAGGCAGAAAGTCAGAGAAAGGATGGAGTTTAAAGAATTTTTAAAATGGAGAGCGAACTGTGCTATTTTCCTCTCCAAATTCAGTTGAGCCCAAGTTACAGCAAACGAGATGTAAACAAAATCAGTGGAGTGCTCTCTGGGAGAGATCCTGACAACCCTTCATGGAACACTCCAAGGAGCAAAATGTTCCAGACCTTTCTGTTATAATCAGAGGGATTATATTCCCGACTTCAGAATCAGCCCACATTCCCCTTTCTTTTATGGAGACCAAGAAGTTACATTTCTATGCTGTGTTAGTTAGGGTTTCAATTGCTATGATAAAACACCACCACCGAAAAGCAAGTTGAGGGGGAAAAGTCTTATGTTTCCAGATCATAGTCCATCATCATTAGAGGAAGTCAAGACAGAAACTCAAGCAGGGCTGGAACCTGGAGGCAGAAGCTGATACAGAGGCTATAGAGGGGTGCTGCTTACTGGCTTGCTTTCCATGGCTTGCTCAGCCTGCCTTTATAGAACCCAGGGATGACCCATGGGCTGGGTCCTTCTTTCTGATCACTAATTGAGACAATGCCTTACAGCTGGATCTTAGGGAAGCATTTTGTCAATTGGGGCTTCTTCCTCTCTGTTGATTCTAGCTTTCGTCAAGTTGACACATAAAATCAGCCAGTACACATGCCTATCTATCTATGTGACCAAACTGTCATGGAATACAAGGAACTAATCTTGAAACATTGACACTCAGAAGGTCCTCCAGGGTAGCGTGTGTCTCTCCACTATCAGTCAGCTGATTGATGCTTAGATATATACAACATTGGGCTACTAAGATGCTCAGGAGGTAAATGCTTGCTACACTAGCCTGATGGCCTGAATTTGACCCCAGGAACAGACAGTGAAAGGAGAGAGATGACTTCCAAAAGTTGTTCATACACATATGTGCCTACACACACACACACACACACACACACACACACACACTCACGGGGGAGAATACACACAAACACACCAATAATACAAACCCTTATGTGTACAATTTTACCATTATTCATCATTTAATTGAGTGCCAACAATAAGCAAACTATACAAAAATTTAGATGCTATGTCTGTCTGTAGGGATATGTAGTGAAATGGTTCATACAGAAACTAGGCATGCTCTGAAGCTGAGAAAGAAGACCTCATTCTTCCTTCTTTATCTGAGAGTGAGGGCAGTGAGTAGACTACTTTTTTTTCTGGGTCTTTCACCCCTCAGCTCACCAGCCCAGCCTTCCCTTCCTCCATTGTTTGTGCTATTAAACTTAAGCAATTGCTCCTCCTCCTCCTGGGTTTCTGAATTATGTGCTTGAATCCTGCTTTGAATAGGGCTAAGGATGCCCCCTGGGTTTCATAGCTAAACCCTAGAGCTCCTACTGATACTCATTTGTATCCAGCACTTTGTGCACACAAAGGTCTGTATTATGGCTGTGTGTGTATTCTCCCCAAGTTTTGTTTGTTTGTTTGTTTGTTTGTGCATGCTTGCGTGCGAGCCTGCCTCTGTGTGCAAGCGAGCATGCCTCTGTGTGTGTGTTTTTTTTTGGGGGGGGGGCACATAGCTACTTTTACCATAAGTAGTAAAAGTAAGATAGTAACATGGATGTTCTGATCTTGTATCAGTGCGTGTTTTCTGGAGTATCTACTTGTAGTAGGTCTCTGTGCTGGATACAAATGACTATCAGCTGGGCCTGTTAGTGTTTGAAACAGAAAGTTGTTGATTTCTTTCCAGAGTTTACCTTGGCCCTCACGCCTTGTTTTTCCCTCCTCTCACACCAGTCAGAAAGGCCAGGTTGGATGCTCAGGAAAGCCCTTGACCCTCCCAGCCTCCAGGATAGGAGCTTGTTGTTTCTTTAGACTCGAACCACTTCCCAGTAAGGGAAGTGTCTGCAAAGGCATGTGTCTTCACATCTTTGCTCCGGCGGCCATCTCTGTGGTGTTCTCCTGCTCTAGTCACACATGAATGGTCGTTCAAGCACAGACTCACAAGCTCACGGAGATGATGCCTCATCTTAAAGCTATAAACCCTTTGAAGGCAGAGAGCACCTCTTTAAAAAAAAGAAAATAAAAACATTTCTATCACATTAGCTTGCTCAATAGCTTGATAAATACTCAATGTACTAAAAGAAAATGAAAAAAATATGTTGAATATAGAAGATGATTTCTACCTTAAGAGGGACAGACCTCGTCCTATGCCAGGTGCGGGTCCATATTATTACTTCCTATGCTACAGAGGAGGAAACTGAGATTGAGAAAGTTGGTTTTTCAGTTCCTGGAACTACTTATCATTTTCCATTGAGAACTTTGAAGATGAGCCAACTTCATTTTGTTTCCTTAAAAAATACTTTATCTTATGTGTATGAGTATCCTGCCTGCATATATAGATGACATATATGCCACATGGATGACAGATGCCCATGGAAGCCAGAAGACAGCATTGGATCTCCTGAATTGAAGTTATGGTTGGGTCCCAGCTGCCATGTTTGTGCTGTGAACTGAACCTGGGTCCTCTGAAAGGGCATCCAGTGCTCTAACCATTGAGCAACCTCTTCAGCCCCATGTTTTCTTTTGAATTACCATCCGTTGGTTGCAGGTCTTTGTGAAGCACAGTGTAACATTTTTTTTTTTATTTTTTCATACAACGTGATAAAGAATTTGGGGTCATTGGCTTTCCATCTCTTTCGTTTTTCATATGTGGACACTTGGAGTTTTCTTTTCCAGTCCTTTCCAAATATAAAACACAACTTTGTAAACGTTAGTTCATACTCTCTGAGTGTAGAACTCTAGAACCTGTGCCTCTAGCTCTTTGCTCTGCATTTCTTATCCACCCTCTCTCTCCCCAGTCTTTCCTAGACTCTACCAATCACTATTCTATACTTTTGTGTTATAAGATCAATGTGTTCATTTTTCATCTCTCTCAGTGATCACAGGTCTTTGTTCTTCTCTACATGTCTTGTTTTAGTTAACACATGCCCTCCAGTCCCAACCACATTGCCTTTTTATGACTTAATAGTACTCCATATGTACTACATTGAGAAATGCACTCATCAATGGACACCAACGTTAGTCCCATAGTTTGGCTATTATGAGCTGTGTTATAATGAATGTGGGAATGCAGGTGTCTCCTGGAACAGTCCTTTGGATATGTACCTAGGTGGTCCCACAGTAGATCACCAGGGTTGTGTCCTGCAAGCAGAGCCGATCCAGGGACAGGAGTCCATTACATGGGGTATTATGTCTTCTGTCTTAAGAAGCATGACAGCTCCAGTGTGAACATTTTGCCCATCACTGTACAGTCTGACCTGTCACCTCCCACAGTAGCTACAAGAGGAAACAATCCTTGTGTTGAACAGGCATGGAGCAGGCAACGGCTTCCCCTCAGAGCATAGGTCACTACATAATATGGCAGAGTTTAATTGATGCCTGATCAAACTCGCATCTCATTGGAATGTGGAAATTAAAGTTCTCTGCAGCGAACTTGGAGGGATTTTTGTCAACATCAGATAATACTCCTCTGCAATAATTACTGAGTTTAATCTCATATAAGCCTGATAACAGGCATTTCTCCTGATGGCTATGAGGGGATGGGCTTGTGCCTGAGCAGTAAGGGACAGTGACTGCCATGGGGCCCGTGTGTGGTAGGAAGAAGAAATGGGGAGTGGTGAGCCCAGGACAGGAAGGGCTGAGTTAGGCAATGCTGCTGCTGGATAAAGCCTATAGGACTAGCATGGCTGTCAAGGCTCCTATGCTATTCCAAAACCGAGAACCATTTCTGGATACCTACACACATCATACACACACACATACATACACACACACACACACACACACACACACACACATACTATACTATACATACATACATACACACATACATACATAGACAAACCACATATACATTACACACACACACACATATATACACACCACATATACATACATGCACACACACTACAACATACCTCCCATATACTACAACATATACATAAAACACACACAAACCACACAGTCTCTCTCGCTTTCGCTCTGTCTTTCTGTCTCTGCCTGCCTGTCTGTCTGTCTCTGTCTGTCTCTGTCTGTCTCTGTCTCTGTCTCTCTCTCTCTCTCTCTCACACACACACACACATACACACACACACACACACTTTTTAAAGAAAGCTTTTAGGAGGGTAGTTCAATAACATTTGCCTTGCAAGAGTGAAGATCTGATTTTGGTCCTCAGAACCCAGATAAAATTCTGTGTGTAGAGGCATGCATGTGTGACCTTGTTGCTGGGAAGGTGGAGACAGGTGGATTCCCAGGACTCGGTGCTTAGGCAACACAGCAGAATAATAACTGAGTTCAAGGCCAATGAGAGGCCCTGACTCAAAGAATGAAGATGGCTTTCCTGAGGAGACACACAGAAGATTCTCCTGTAGAGTTCTCACATGTGGGAACATATCCACACACTGGCACACTTATGTGCACGCTGCATATATATACCCACTTACAAACTCACAGACACGTGTAAAATAAGACTACACTTGTCCCCATTTCCAACAATGTTTCCCTTCTTAAAAACAAAATATTTTTGTCCTTTCGGATACTGATTTAGAAATGTTTCAGGCCGATATCCATTGGCCATAATTGATAAGGTACAAAGAAAGTAGTCAGAGTCTTGAGTCTGCAAATTATTTCAGACTAATGTGGTAGGAGAAGTCACTGTCTTCAGTGGTGCAGCCACTAGGAAGTTACCAATCCTGTGACTGACAGCTCCACAATGATGCCTACCTGGGTCATTGCTCCAGTTTGCTTCTTTGTTGCTGCCATGCTGTGATACCATAGTAAAGAGCAATGTGGGGACGGAAGGGTTAATCTCATCTTATACTTCCAGGTCACAGTCCATCATGGCAGGAACTCAAGGCAGGAACCTGGATGCAGAAACTGGAGTAAAACCACTTACTGGCTTGCTCAGCCTGCCATTTTACAGAACACAGGACCATCTGCTCAGGGTTGGCACCACCCACAGTTGACTGCGTCTTCACACATAAGTCATTAATCAAGAAGATACCCCTGTAGTCCATAGCTTGTCTAGATGGTAGCATTTTCTCAGTTGAGGGTTTTTTTCTTTATAGCTTTTGTTAAGTTGAACAAAAATAAAAAAATTAAACCAAAATGAAAAAAAAACAAACAAACAAAAAACTCTCCCAAACAAACAAACAAACAAACAAAACCCAATCAGCATACTCACAAAACTAAAGCAAAACTGAAACAGAAGAGAACACCTGAGAGTGGGAAGGGGGTGGGAGAGTGGGGATTGTTAGTGGTGGAGGGACAGGGAGGTCGGGATGCTGAGCAGGACTCTACACAATGTATAAAACTGTCAAGTAACAACTGATTAAAACAAAACCAAACTAAAAAGAGACAACAAACGCCTCTTAGGAGCTAGAGATACTGAATAACAGTGTGGGGCTTGCTTCTATTCACAAGGCTCTGAGTCCAGTTCTCAGCACTTCACACAACACCACCCTCCGCACCTCATAGCCCCCCTGCCATCCTCCTGCTATTTGAATTCTGTTAGGACCTGGACTTCATTGGATATTCTCTTGTTCTTTTCTGCTTCTACCACTGAGAGTAAGCAAGGAGGCCAAGAAGCTGATGAGAGACCGACCTCCTCTCGTCTTCCTGTAGTATCCGGAAGGGGCAGCTATTATGAGGCCCAGTCAGAAGCATGCTTGCACAGATGGACTCCATCCTTGTGTTGCAGGTAGAGGTTGCTTTCTTGCTGTTGCTAAGGGATTTTTACCTGACAGCCTCGTGGAGTGATCCTTATTCAGAGCTTCATTGCAAAGCCTCACTTTGATTTCCTTCAACTCTCACCTCAACCAGAATGATCTTCTGAGGCCACTCAAGGTGAGGTCATCAGTCCACGTCCCCGGGGACCTTCCTGCAGTTCCTGATCCCTCATGGTCCCTCTCTGCAGCTGTAGGACATTTGTGCATTCCATCCTGAGGTTGATGGTCACTGGGTCTAGGTTTTCCTGCTAAGAAAAAGGCTGGGAAGTTCTATACCTGTGCCTTAATGAAAGAAACTGTTCTTAAGTATTGGAAGCCACCACTATTGACACTTCTGAGTTCACTGACATGAGTGTCATAGTTTGAAGATAGTTTGTCTCCCCAAAATTTAAATGTTGGAAATTGGTCCCTAAGAGGGTGGGGGAGTGTTACTACAAGGATGTTACAACACCATACCACCACTCTCAGAAGTGCTTGATGCACTTAGCCCAGGACTGGGTTAGTTTTCACCAAGGCAGATGGTTAGAGAGGGAGACTACCATGTGTGAGCCCCTTTCTGCTTCCTCACTATGCTAGGATTCAGACAGTGGTCCCACAGGATGACACCGGTGCTGTGGTTTTGAGACTGGCTAGCCATCAAAATTAGGGGTTAAATTAGCCTCTTTGCTTCTTAAGTTACTCAGCCTCTGATGTTTTGTTAGAGTAGCACCCCAGAGACTAGGACTAAGAAGATTGTATAGTATAGAGAGGAAGGACATCCAGATGGACATCATGATTTTCTTGACTGTCACTGGACAGCTGTGAATGCTTTTCTCTGGCCTTGAGAACTGACATGGTGCTGTATGCTCTCAACTTAGAGTGTGCATGCTCAGAGGAACAGGGAAGCCACGCCCTGAACTGTGCCCTCCACAACGTTGTTATTACTTCCCTTCAAAGGTTAGCATGGAATCTGAGAGAGCAGGAAAAGACTGTGATACTGGAGGACACAGTCTTGCCATGGAGAGCACAAGCGTGAAGAAGATAAAGAAAAAGATAGCTGCACAACACGCACAACTCTCTGAGGCAGTCAAAGGAGCTGGGAGTCAAAGGAGCTCTAGGGCTGGGAGACCCCGGAGGCCTCAAGGACCATCCTGGCTCACTTTATGTCAACTTGACACAAGCTAGGGTCACATCTGAAGAGGAAACCTCAGTTGAGAAAATGCCTCCATAAGATCCAGCTGTAAGGTGTGTTCTTAATTTGACATTGAAGGGAGGGCTTAGCCCACTGAATAGGACCATTCCTGGACTGAAGGTCCTGAGTTTTATAAGAAAGCAAGCTGAGCAAGCCATGATGAGCAAACCAATAAACAGCACCCTCCATGGCTTCTGCATTACCTTTTGCCTCCAGGTTCCTGCCCTACTTGAGTTCCTGCCCTGACTTGCTTTGATGATGAGCAGTATCTAATATTAAGGTTTGTGTTGCTACAGTGAAACACCATGACCAAAAGCAAGTTGGGGGAAAAAAGGGTTTATTTGGCATACACTTCCATATTCCTGTTTGAGACTGAAGGAAGTCAGGACAGGAACTCAAACTGGACAGGAACCTGGAGGCAGGAACTGAAGCAGAGGCCATGGAGTTCATGGGTGCTGCTTACCAGCTGCTTTCTTGCAGAACCCAGGATCACCAGCCCAGGGATGGCCCCGCCCACAATGGGATAGGCCCTCCCCACTATAAATCTCTAAATAAGATAATGCCCTACAGGCTTGCCCACAGCCTGATCGTATGGATGCATTTTCTTAATTGAGGTTTGTTCCCTCATCTCAGAAGACTTTAGCTTGTGTCAAGTTGACATGAAACTACAGAGAATAAACTGTAATGGAGAAGTGTGAGTGAAATAAACCCTTTCCTCCCCAAATTGTGTTTGGTCATGCTTTTCATCGCAGCAGTAATCATCATAACTAGGACAGAGACAAAGTGACTTAACCTAGTCTCAGAGAATATTCCGGACCTGAGCCTAGGGAGTGGTTCAGAACAAAGGAGAGACCTTTCCTTCAGTACTGTCTGAGACAGGAAGTTCAGGCTGCAGGGAGTTCTTTAATTGCGGACTGCATTCCTGAGACAGAGGGAAGACCTTCTTTACCTTCTTCACCTGATCTGTGCCCTGATCTTCTGAGACCTTTTCCAAAGACTGGTGTCCACTGGGTGACTCTTCAGGGCCACAGAGCAGCTGAGGCGGCAGAACCATGGCGTAATGTGTGTAGCTATGCACTTCGAGCAGTTTTCCTTTTGCCCTGTAGACCTTGCTCACAGCTCCTAAAGCCCTTTGAAGTTCGCCAAAACACGGGTGGGCTGTGTTCTGTACAAACACAGAGAGCTACTGGTGAGGCTTTTTGAATCATGGCTTCCGAGGCTGCTCGCAGCCTTCAAAGGGCTGAAAGGAGCTACAGGGACGGCCTCTGATTTCAGAGGTTTTGGGGGAGGTGTACTTCCCAGTCCCTCTGGCTCTCAAGCCCTTTCAGTACCAGGGTGTTCTGGCCCCTTTCAGAGGAGACCTGGGCTCCCTCCTGTTTGACTGCCCTGGCAGTGCTAATGCTGACAAGAGGTCCTGGCTGCTTTCAGCTAAGCATTAGTCTTAATGGGTTTGGCAGGATTTTAAAATAATCAAAACAAAGCAGGTTAAAAGGTTCCAGGAGGGAGGGATGTGGTGACTGCCGAGCTTAGACCACAGGGTGTGCTCAGCCTAGACCCGGAACAGCTCCAAGGCCTGATGCCAAGGGTCTGGGGCTGAATGGAAAGCTGTGGTGACTTTATCAGAGAAATTAGTACATGATTAGAGCTGAAAAGAGTCACGAGTCTTAACTCATATTTAGCCTTCCCAGGATCAGGTGTCCCACGTGGCGCTCAATTGCTCCTTTTCACTTAGGCAGCCCAAAGACTGAAAGGGATGCGGGTCTCAGCGGCATAGCCCACAGAGGAGGAAGGAATACGGGGAGGGTGCGCACCCCACCAAGTGAACTGGGGCTGATCCTTCTGTTTGACTTGGTGGAGGGTGAACTCTCCCTCTGGATTTCAGTACCTAAGACAACCAAGAACCCATCTTTGATCAGATTGGGTGCCACATTTTTGGTGTTACTGTTCTATGAACAAAAGAGCTCTGCAGGTAAAAGCTGGGGTTACAGGGAATTCATTGTCTCTGTAGCTCTCCCCTTATGGCCCATTGTTGTATTTCAGGCACAGGAACCCAAGGCTGCAGCTTTCTTGGTGAATAGCCCCGTAATGGAAGTGCCTTGGGGAAGCACCTGGCAACAGACTGGAGAGTGGCGGTCTCGCACAGCTATCACTGGATTTGCCCTCACCTTTGACCAAGTCTCCTCTGTGTCCAGGTATCTGCATCTCCCAACCCAGTTCCTCTGGCAAGAGAGGGCCAGCAGAAGGGGCTACATCTGAGACAGGTAGTGAATGGGTACCGAGTCGGTACCCCCTTACACCAAGCTCCCAGCAGGATTAGGAAGATCTGTCTACTCCAAGGCATGAAGAGGACCTGACCGGAGCCATCCCTATGCCCTGCTCTCTCTTGGAAGTGAGACTGCCTGAGTTTTCTTCACACACAAACTCAAGTAAAGCATAAGATGGATGCTTGAAAAATGGCTTACTCCAGAAACCTGGGCAACATTGCGGCTAGGCGTGGACTCAGAACCTGAGGATCTTTGGGAAGCAATATAATTTCTGTCTCACATTCTTAGTATATCTGTTTCTCCTGTAGCCTCTCTCTCTGGCTTACAAAACTCTTGCTCTTCTCTTGTCACTGTGTGTCTGTTTTGCTTGTTTTGTTTTTTGTTGTTGTTGTTTTTTAATCTCACCAAACTCTTTCTTCACGCTCAGGTAGATGGCCGCTGCTCACCTTTCAACTTTGTAAAGCCAGAAGTTCAGGCTCACAGGAGAACTTATCCTAACAGCAGCTGCGAATTCACAGAAAGGAGTCTGGTGGACTTGGACTAGGTCAGAGGAGGTTAGAAGGTTCCAAAGGGAAGGCCATGGCAAGCGCCTTGAGTTCTAATCTCAGCACAGGACTAGCAGTCAGTACCCAGAAGAGATCCAAGGTGATGGTCACAGAGCAGTACAGCAGAGTACAAAGACGGTCAACGAACATTAGTATGGCTACCAGGGCCTCTATTTCCCAAAGCTTAGTGTTTAAGGGTTCCTGTGTGTGTGTGCATGTGCATAGCAGAATCTTACAGTTAAACAGAGAACCCCTCAAGTGTTTTATCATATCATATTACAGAAAAGACATTTAGATCTACCGTTTATCAAGACATTTTTTTCTCTTAAAGGAACCTTCACGCTGTGCACTTCAGCTGAGCTCCTCATTAGCATGGCCCTCCTGAGTTGGGGGATTTGGTCACAGATTCTCTAATCATGCTTGGCCTTCCCAGGATGGAGGGGCTGATGTATGCCGGGAGCCCTTTGTGGATTTACATTCCCTTTATTATGCATCCGGCACAGATGGTTACCAGGTTGTCTCCCTTCCATAAGTCCTCTTTCATCAAGGGCTGATCAAAATTTAGTTCGAGCAGGTTTAAAGGGACAAGCTTTTAGGCTTGGAAATGTGCATATAAATAAAAACGTTGCTGTAGCGGCTCCATTGTTAATGAAAGAAAAATGATCCATGTCCTCTTCTGGGATAACGGAGTCTCTGAATATATTTATTTCAAGATTTAGGGGCTGGGGGAACTGGCCACAAATCACAGAGCAGCCATTAATGAGCCTCTGTCCCTACCTGTTAGGCTTATTAACTGCCGGTTACCTGCAGCTCTATGTCCCACTCGGGGACAAAGAATGTATTCTTCCGCCCAGCAAAGGCTGAAAAACTACAGAAGTTAATCAAAAGCATAGGGGAGGAGGGCCTAGAGATGCACCCAGAAGGGCTGCCTGAGATGACTGGGGAGCTAGAAGGTCTGATGCTGCCTGATTTGAAATTTAGCTAATTACCTCCGTGTCTCCTCCGCCAGTGCCCTTCTTCTCTGTCTTCAAGGAACCTGGGTGTTAACTGGTGCTCATAGTCCACCTACCCAAGCCAGGTTTATTTGGATGTAGAGCAGTGTTGTGTGAGTAAGGGCTAAGCAACCAAAGCCACCAGCCTGTGAGACCGCAGGAAGTGGGTCTTTCAAGGAGCCAGAGGTCCTTAGGCTGTGTCCCAGCTGTATGGCATCACAGGGATTGCCACCTTTAAAGACTTTGATCTTGGTCATTTCTAAAGGTTACTTATGGGATGCACTTTTACACCTGCGAAGCAGAAACTGAGAGAAAGTAAAGTTTAGTGAGCGGGATGGAAGCTTCGTGTGTCACTTAAAGTCTAGGGCTTAGTTCACAGAGAGGGAGGAAGAAGCTACTCTTGGTAGGAACACGGGTCATCAGACTTCCAGGTAGGTGTGTGCATACAAAAGAGATGGTTTGCTTTGGAGTATGGGAGCTAGGGAAAGAGGCTAGTTACTGATTACAGGCAGAATGATGGAGAGATAGAGGCAGGTCGACAACACAAAGCCCAAAGTGTGAACTCATGACCACATTTCTCAAGGTAAATATTTCCATGATCTTTTCTATCCTTAAGGCAAGATTCTTTTTTTTTTTTTTTTTAATCACAAATAGCAAGCAGAACCTTTAAAGTCATTTGAAGGCTGATATAAAAACTGGAAATGAAAAAGCCGTGGCCATATCATTAATTAAAGGGCTCGTATCAAATGTAGAAATTGCTTAAAGAAAAGGAGACAGAATTGCATCCCCGTGACTCTGTATGTTAATTATAGCTATTTTTCCTGGTTCTTCTTTTCTGCCACCACTCCAGCTATGCCTTATCTATCACTTGGTTCAGGCATCGGCATCCATCTACCGTACCATAAACAGCACGCGGTGCACGCAGCCAATGATAACATCATTTAACCAGACACAAGGAGACAATTCCTCCACTGCATTCATCCTATCTCAGAACAGCCAGCAAAGAATCCCTTACTGACCGAGTCAGGCGGATATAACTTTGTGCGTTTTCCTGGAGCACAGAGAGCAAGCCTAACGGCTAACAGCCCCACCATAGGGCAGCCACTACGATAGGCTGCACAGATGCACCTGTCACCGTGTGCCCAGAACAGCTCCTGGCACCTGCAGACACTCAACTGCTGCATGCCAGCCCAATCACTAGCTCTGGATTTTAGTTCAGGAGATGGATGTTAAGTGTCCTGGAGAATTCTTCCTCATCACCAGAAGGGATGTGTTGACAGCTGAGAGCAAGATAAGATGGAATCTCTCAGTGACCATGAGCT
Organism: Mus musculus; assembly: GCF_000001635.26. NCBI lineage: Eukaryota > Metazoa > Chordata > Mammalia > Rodentia > Muridae > Mus > Mus musculus. Next base: position 64,806,427 of record NC_000083.6, read on the forward strand.
CACTGCTGTGTCATCCCAGGCTCCCTATGGATCCAACCAATTTTCTTCTCCTTTTTTCTCCAAACACACTGAGTATGAACAGCCTACCATCTGTTCGGCTTCACGTTCTCATACTTCTGCACTCACAATGTCTATCACATGCCTGTGTGCAAACCAAGAGCCCATTGTATTTCTTCTGTCCAGTTATCTTTCAAGATATCATCACTGAACTTACTAATCTCACTTAAACTGACAACAAATACAAGGAGAGAAAAATCATTTCCATGAAGAATAAATTGAACGTGCTAAAGGAGCTCAGTAAAATCAAATGCTTAAGAAACATGCATGCAGTTAATGGGCAAGGCACCTGGGCACGGTGGGGGATGGGATTGTGTGTGCGCACAGGAGAAATACATGTTAAACTTGAAAAAACACAAAATTGGAAAATAAGGGGTTTGAATGGGTAAGACAAGAGGCTCAACACAGGATGGCAGTAAATAACTCCAACTGGCCAACACCTCCCCAGAGAATGCACACAAACAAACGCTTGAAGGCAGCAAATGGTGCCCAGGTGTTGTTTGAGGTGTATGAATCTTTTGGTTTTGTTTGTTTGTTTGTTTGTTTTAGAACAAACAGTTGTCTGCTTTTATAACTTTTCAGTTGACCAAAGACATTTGTTTCCTGATCAACATGTAGTTCTATTGGGAAAAAATAAAATAAAATGAGCATGCTCCTAAGAGTCAGAGCAGAGAATCTGTAGGCACCTCTGCAGTTAAGGCAGAGACTGGTGATCACACTCTTGGAATCCTTGTCACTGGGGATGTAGCCATAAGCTCCCGAGCAGTAAGCGATGCAGACCAGTGTGATGCTCCCGAGACACCTTCAGTAGCAAGCCCAGCTCTGATAAATAGCATTTGCTGGGTCATCCTTCCCTTTCCACCTCCCTTCCTCCCTCCCTCCCTCCCTCCCTCCTTCCCTCCATCCATCCATCCCTCCCTCTCTCCATGCTTTCTTCTCTTTTCCAATTTTTTATCTTATCTTTGAGATTATAATATGATCATAACATTTCTCCTTTCCTTTTTCTTCCTTAAAATCCTCCTATATATAACACACATCCATATAGCATTTCTTCTACAAGACCTCTTTTTTTCTCTAATTGTTATTACATATATATAATGTATGTATGTATATATGTTCTTAAACATATACCTACTCAGTACATTATTATGTTACATATTTGTATGTTTACTGTCCCCCCCCCCCCCAGTTTTACTCAGTAGTTATTTATGTAGCATTGGGGTCTTGAGGGGTCTTTTCTACACAGTTTGCAAGTTTGCTGGCATCAACACTCTTTAGCCCACATTTGGGAAGCCCACATTAGGGGGACTTTATGGGTGTAGCTCCTGAGATCACTAGGAGATTCAGTCTCACAGCAAACTCCCTGATCCTCTAGTTCTCACTCTTTTAACCCCTTCTTCCGCAGTGTTCCATGAGCCTTAGATGCAGGGATGTATTGTAGATCTGCTGGGACTGGGCTCCACAACTCTCTATTTTGCTTGGTTGTGGTTTTCTGTAGTGGTCTCCATCTGTTTCAAAAAGTTTTCTTGATGAGGGATGAAGACTACATTTGCCTGTTTATATATTGTTAGTGATGGTATAAGAAGTTAGTGGTGCTGTGGGTAGTCTGGATGCTATTTGTATTCTGGTGTTAATTCTGCTTCCTCAAGAGGGTTTGCATCTGATGAGCAGTTGATCACATACTCAAGTAATCTCATGTCAAACTTCTCCCCATTTTAACTGGTCAATAAAGGCTAGAGCTTGTAATTGGGCAGTGGAAGAGAAAGGTGTGAAGGGAGGTCTTTGAGGGTGAGGGCAGGTAGAGAGGAGAGAAGGGAAGGAGAGAGGACAGAGGAAAAGGAGGAAGCCATGAAGGGGCAAAACCAGGTGGCCAGGAGAAACCACAAGTAGCAAGGGATCTCATAGCTGGGGAATAAGTTAGTAGAGTGTTAGATCTGCACAATCTAGGCACATAGCTTATAATTATAATGACTGGATTGTGTGTGTATTTTTTTACAGGTTTATTGGGGGTTGGAAATTCCAGCAACATAGTGGTTTTAGATTCTCTTCCAATATCCATGATTTTACTAGGACTGAGTAGTTATCTAGGTTTCCAGTCATGGTTTCCCTCTCATTGAGTGAGCCTTTTAAGTCCAATTAGAGACTCGTTGGTTAATATAATATACAGCCAAGGTATATTGGCCACTACTGCCTCTTTAGGATTGTGGTGTCATGCTGGCCATTGATGTGGTTCATAGACTGTAGCTGGCAGGACTGACTGTTGATTGCCTCTTTTGAAAGTTCGTTTTGTTGCCTCAGCAATCATGAAAGCTGGAGCTCAAGAAGAGGGGTTTCAGGTTAGGTCTAGTTCAGGAGTCTCAGGGCAATGTTTTCTAAAATGCATGCTGTCTTCAGCAATAGAACCGTACTTTCCATCTCTGGGGGAAACTAAGAGCCACAGAAATAGGCTTTATGTGTTGGGAGTTTGCTAGACAGCCCTGGCCAACATCTCAAAGGAGGGCTTCTCATCTCTGATACTGGGGTTCTGTTAGATGGTCTTTGGTTCTTAAGGGGAGACCAGAAAAGTTCATTCAAACTATGTAAAACTATATACTTATATACAGAAATACATCTATTACAAGTTCCCTTTTTACTTAAATACTTAATAGTGTGATTTCTTGTGGCCTTTTCAGCCATCCTTATTGTTATCTTACCCATCCTCCCATTTTTCAGTGTTCAGTTCTGTTTTCCTCCCTAAAAAGCCCTCTTTGCCCGTTCCTCCATCACATCGCTGGTACCCTGGTATTTCCCTTTGGCCCCTCCCTCAACTTTCTAATGTATTTACCTCCCTTCCACTCCCTAAGTAGCTCCCATTTCTCATTTCTCCAATCAGATAATTGTACTCTACTATTCTTTGGTTCTATTTAAATTTTTTAGTTTCTGTAGTAACTCCAGGCTATGTACTCACATCTGAAGATTTGGAGCCAAGAGCCTCCAATAAGAAAGAACATGTGACTTTTGTATTTCTGGGTCTGGATTACTGCACTCGAATGATCTTTTCTAGTTCCATCCATTTATCTACAAAGCCCATGATTTCATCTTTCTTAACAGATGAAAGGTATACCGTAGTGTATACATACCACATTTCATTATTTATTTGATTGTGGGATATTTGGGTTCTTTTCTTCTCCTGGATATTGTGCACAGAGCAGGAATGAACGTGACTATGCAGGCATCTCTGGACTAGTATGTCCAGTCCTTTCTGCACATGCCAAAGGGAGGTGTAGCTGCTCGTATGGAAGATTTCTTTTTAGCTTTTTGAGACGTCTCCACACTAATTCCCATGGTGGCTTCACTAGAGTTGCAATCCTACCAACAGAGATTGAGGGTTCTCCCTTCTCTGGACCCCCTTTAACATTTGTTATCAGTTGTTTTGTTGATTTTTTTTTTTTTGATCTTTGTGTGAGATGAAATCTCAAAGTTCTTTTGATTGCATTTCCATAATTGCTAAAGATGACGAACTTCTTTTTTGGAGATATTTCTTAGACATTTTTATTTCCTCTCAGAGTACTATTCAGGTCCCATGGCTCATTTTTTTTTCTCAATTTTTTAAACTTGTAATTTGAGTTCTTTGTGGAATTCTGGATATTAATCCTCCATCAGATGTATAGATGGCAAAGATTCTCTGCCATTCAGTGGGCCTCCTCATGCCCTGGATGGCTGTTCCTTTAGCTGTACAGAAGCTTTTTCGTTTTATGATGTCCCATTTGTCAATTTTGACCTTAATTGTTAGACACATGGAGTCCCATCCAGGAAGTCCTTTCCCACACCTGGGTCATGGAGGCTCTGCCTGTGTTTCCTTTTGTTTCCAGCAGCTTCACTGGTCTAGGTTTCCACTTTGAGATAGTTTTGTGCAAAGTGACAGACAGAGGTCTGATTTCACTCTGCAGGTGGACATTCAGTTTCCCAGAACCTAGATGTGGATGCTTTCTGTTTGCCAGATTGTATTTTAACATCTTCGTCAAATACTAAATGACTCAAGTCATCCGTGCTCCTGTTTTGGGTCTTCAGTTTTATTCTATTATTCTATTGGTCTGTTCGTCCATTTTGTGTCAGCACCATATTGATTCTATGGATCTCTAATATATCTTAAGATCTGTAATGGGAAACCCTCTACATTGTCGTCGTCCGTCCCCCCCCCCCCCCCCCGCAGTGTTGTTTTGGCTCTGTGGAATCTTTTGTGGTTTCATATGAACTTTAGGATAGCTTCTTCTTTTTCTGCAAAGAATCGGATGGGGATTTTGGTTGGGATCGCATAGAATCTGTAAATATGTTTGGAAGAACAGTCACCTTCACAATGTTAATTCTACCAATATATGAGAATGAGATGCCTTCATTTGTCAGTGTCTGACTCTATCTCTTTCTTCAGGGGTTTAAGGTTTTCATTGTAGAAGTCCTTCAGTTCCTCGGTTAGGTTTATTCATAGATATTTTATTGTGAGAAAGCGTACTGTGAATGGATCAATGCTTTCCTTACCTGAATGTCTGTTGCTGTATATAGAAAAGCTACTGATTTGTGCAAGTTGAGTGTTTCCTGCCATATGACTGAATTTGTTCATTATTTTCAGAAGATTTCTCATAGAATTTTGGGGATCTCTGACATATAGTATCATATCATCTTCAATTATGAGTAGTTTGACTTCTTTCCTTATTTTTCTCTTTAATTTCTTTTCTTACCTTATTATCCAGCTAGTATTCAAGAAAAGTTTTAGAAAGCATTGGCTGTAGAGTGGACAATCCTGTTTCATTCCTGACTTCAGTGGGATCACTTCAAGCTTTTCTCCAATTAGGATGATGTTGGCTGTGTGTTTCTTAAATGTGATTTTTATTGTGTTGAGATATGTACACTCTAGCCTTACATTCTAAAAGTCTTTATCATGAAAGCATGCTGGTTTTTAATCAAAGGCTTTTTCTGCATCCAATGAAATGATCCTGTGCTGATCTTCATCAACCTGTGCAGTTCTGTTTTTGTGAGCCCTGGGGTCTAAGGACCTGGAGGAAAGAATGGGGTCAACTAGAGTCGAATGTTGTAGACAACCATACTTCAGTTTCAGTGCACTTTTATACACAGATGTAAAAAAGAAAACAATGGTCCAAGGAAGGTTGTGTGAGTTCAGAAAAGCATGGTCAGAGAAATATGATAAAAACCCACGTAAATAAACACCAGTAGCCACATACTAAATGTGGACTAAGCAGCCTTTCCCCAGAACTTTTTCAGAACAGCAATCTAAACACAATTGCCTGGTATGTACTATAGATTTTATCTGCGAAAGTATGAAAGAAAGACTGGTGGCCTGCAATGAAGGCTTGCGTGTAGAGGACAGGGTACTAACTTAGACCCTAGGAGAGGAAGAGAAAGTCTGGATTTTTAGTAGGATGGTGGAGGCCGTCAAGAAGGGACCTGTGGTTGGGTGTAAGGAGGTGAGGTCCTGCAGGAAGCTAGAGCTGGCTGGGATATAGGGAAGCTGGCTGGCTTTCCAGCACTCTGCATGATTTTCCTCATGTTGCATAGGCCTTAAGTCTACTTAGATAACATTGGTGGCCACCAACACATGAGTGCCATGACTCCACCATCGTGCATATCTGCCATGCAGGTAACTATCATGGCTCAAGGGCTTTAAAGCTGGGTGAGATAGTTTAATGGTTGCTCTCTTTGAAGCTTGCCTAGTATTTTCAGGACCCATTGAAGCTCATCTCCAGGATGAGGCTTTCAAGTCAGATCCAGCTCTAGTCCTTCAAGTCTTTGTAAGTGTGCTGTGACTTTAGCGATGGTGGTTCACCCTCCACCCCTGAGAGACAACCAAGGACTACATCTATAATCTGTATTATTTAGGGGTCACTACACTGATCAACCACACACAAGGAGGTTTCTTGTGGCATCAAATGCTGGTGAGGTTGTGGAGAAAGAAGAAACCCCATTCACTGTTGGTGGGAATGCTAATTGGCACAGCCAATCACAGTGAAGAATCTTCATAAAACTTAAAATAAACCTATCATATGACCCAACTTTACCACTCCTCAGCTGTCCAACATCATATGCTCAAACATCACACTCCATAGATGCTTGATCAGCAATGCTCATTGCTGCCTTGTTCACGGTAGCCAAGGAATAGAACATCCTAATTGTTCTTCAACAGATTCATGGATAATGATAATGGCAGTATAGTTGATATACATGCTGAAATACTATTCACCTGTAAAGAAAAATGTTGGACCTAGAAAAGATTACATTGGGCTAGGTAACCCAAACCCCAAAGACAAAGGCTGCAGCATGAGCTCTCTCATCTGTGGGTCCAGGCTGCAAATCTTCAGGTGTGAGTGTACCACATAGTTTTAACCACAGAAGCCAGGAAAGTACAAGGGGAGGCATAGGTCAGGGTGGAGGCACTGGAGAGGGGAATAGCAGGATACAGATGTTATGAAGTAGAGTTATGGGCAGGGACTGCACTGGGGAAGGAGGAAGAGAGGTCAGCACAGGAGAAAAGGTGACAAATATCACAGAGGTTGTATGACTGAGCCTCAAGGGATCATTTAATATCTACCTAAAATTAAACAAAATACCTATAAGTGTATCTAAAAGTGGACTTTCAGAATTATTAGGTTTGTCCAGAAGTCGTAATGAAAATTTGTGTGGTTCTTATATCCCTACATGCTTTCCTTCCTTTTCTGCTAACATCATAGGTTCTTAGTGCTTTTAATCTTGTTGGTCTTAACCCCTCTGTTCTTATCCTATCCTGGATACAAACTCAAACTATGGGAGATTGTGTGTGTGTGTGTGTGTGTGTGTGTGTGTGTGTGTGTGTGTGTTCCAACAAAGTTTTATTGTATAGAGGAGTTGGGTAAAAATGGAGGTAGCTTGGAAAGTGCTGTGCCATGGGAGCAGAGGAGAGGAGGCGGGAAGTCTTCTAGAGGTCTGTCCTCAGAGTGAATTGTCTAAATAACACAATGGCATCTATGGTAAACACTAGTCCCTGCAAGCAAGGTGTCACTCTACCAAACTGTTCTACCAAGTAAGTGGTCAGTGCTCGACTTCCTCACCTTTATTTGGTGCCCACACGTACTGGCACTTGGCTTTAAATTAATTATTTAATTCTATGTGTATGTCTGTGCACCAGAGTGTGCAGGCACATGTGTATGCAGGGAGCCACGGAGTTCAGAAAACAGGTTGGATTCCATGGTACTGGAGTTATGCCCAGTTAAGCTGCTGTGTGGGAGCTGAGAACTAAACCTAGATCCTCTGCAAGAGCAGCCAGTGCTCTGAAGTGCCAAGCTTCCTCTCCAGCTCCGCGTTCCTCCTTCTGTAGCACAGCATCTGCAATAATCATATCTCATGCACTACTGCTATAGCCTCCATTTCACAGGCGAGGAAAGGCTTTAAGAGAGACTCTGGCTTAAGACGTTATGGTTGATACTCAAGGGTTCTGCCTTCAGAAGCCACTCCATTTGCATCCATATTTCTGGAAAATGGGTATCAGAAAGTGCTACCTTCTGACCTTCCAAACAGAGTTCATTGATGGAATTTTTAATGAAAGTATACTTTTTACAATGTCATAATTCGGTGTTGTGGTTTTTCTCTGAGAATGGCAACCCAGCTCAAACAACTGACTCTCAGGATAAATAGCCATGTTTGTCATGGTAAACGGCACCTGGACCATTGGAGAGGTTCATCAGAGACCCCAGAGAAGTGTAAAGGGACTCCTGAACACAGAGCTCTGGAGCTGCATCTCAGAGAGACCCAAACCAACAAGAAAATCACACGATGCTCAATTTAGAGCTTTTAATAAAGAAAACACAATTTTGTGTATCTGTGTTTGCTCTAATTAGAAGGTATGGTTTAGAGAAAGCCACTTTATCATAGCTGGAAAAATAAGGCAGTTTCTTACATTCTCTAAAGGTTTCATTTCAGCATCACCTGTCTAGCTTTGAATTGATCTTTGAGTCATCTGCTTCTGGAATACCCATGACTTCGTTGTTTATGACATAAACATGACCTATGCTCAAGTTAATCTTGATGTTCAAGTCATGGTGAAATTCTTTTGGACTGTGCTCTTCTAATTGGTTCTTGGAACAGACATAGTGGTGAATAAATTCTTACAACACAGAGAAGAACTCTGAGATCATTACTATATTCAGAAGACAAATGTATCACCTCATGAAAATGTTAATGGTTAGCATTAATTGAAAGCGGAGGCCAGGGCAGGAGTTCCCTGTAGGTTCTGAGAGCCTCAGAGCCCTCTGGGGTAGACAGAATACATCTTTAGGTAATAGATTTATGGAGTTAGGGAAGGAGGATATTGCCTTAAACTTTTTTGCTTCACTTCATTCCCTTATGGTCTATTTCTGCCTTTGTTCTTAGTTTCTGTGAGCTCTCTCTCTCTCCCTTCCCTTCAGCTGTATGTTCCAGTCTCTGCTTATATTTTTGACGTGAGCATTAGAGATCAGTGGTAAGAATAAAAGAAGACAATATGCTCATTTCAGAGGAAGCAATCATGGGACATCAACCAGAAAATTATTAGGTCAATAATTCACAGGGAGTCTCCTTTCTTATGCCTCTGTCTAACAGTTATCGTTTCTTTCAATCATCTTTTACGGATTGATAGGCAATAATACCCCACAAATAACTGTCATATTTTAATTTTGGCCCCCCTACTTGAAAATTATGCTTATTGTGCTGAATTTGTTTTTTTCTTAGTTGACTCACATTCTTTTCAGAACACCATGGGATACAAACATGAACAAGCATAGACAGTGTGTCCACCTGAAAAGCAATCAATATGTTCCTGTTATTCACAATGGCAATCAGCAATCCCTATAGCATGTATCATTTTCCGGTATCATTTTTGAATGTTTACGTATATTGACCCAATCTCCAACCGTTCCATGAGTTAAATCCTATTCTTTTAAAGGGGAGAAAACTGGAACCTAACCGTAAGCAATTTCCAAAGTCACATCTCTCATGGTAACAGGCACAGCTGGGAATCTCAGTCTAGAGTCCATGCCTGCTACTGCCATGGGATACCAACCCCTCAGATACACTCCCAGGTCTGATGAGCAAATACACATGAATTCCTCAGCACCCAGTGAACTGGGGACTCGTGATGTAGTAGGCAGGGGTCACGTGACTATTCCGCAGGAACTGGAACACACCTAGATTTAAAGACACCATAATGTGTGTCTCAGTCCCAAAGGATCCCACTAAAGAATCCAGCTTGTACGAGGATTGTTTACCTTGATTTTGGAATATTCTTATAGTCGGATAGGCCTTTATTGCTAATTTTATACTGTGATAAGATGTATGCTTCTTTGAAAGTGCTTCCTCAAGCAACTAACAACGTTTCATCTTCCTCTTGTTTATTCCCTATAGCTGGTGCTTGTCACAGCCCAGCATTTTCTATTCAATAGACAGTAGTTCATTTGCCTCCAAAGCAGTCTCACCAGAGGCTGGTGCAACCTGGAAGCTTGGATTCTTTTGCCAGAGAGCAAAGCCAATTTGGCTCAGAAGCAATGACTAGGGGCTACTGACAAATCTCGAATCCCTTTGAAAACTGGATTTTGTAGGGCCTCCCTGTGGGATAGAGCCACCTACTTCAAAGCTAAATAGTGCTGTTTCTGTCCTACTCAGCCAGCCAGCCAGCCAGCCAACCAGCCAACCATGGTTGCAGGTAAATAAATGGAGAAGTTGGCTTTTGTATACAGGATAATTGTTCTTGGTTGAACTGAAAGTCCTAGCTGAATCCAAGTCCTTGGACGTGCCGATGAGGATGTCTGGATAAGAGGAAGGGGGTGCTCATTTTCTTTTAAAACACAACAGTTGGCTTGGATCTCTTCAACTGGCCAATTGAGCCAGGTATGGTTTAGACTGTTTCTTGCTTGGACCCATGGTGCTTCTAGCATGGGCTACTGGAGAGAGACCAGTTTGAACGTTTCGTCTGGCTGCATGCTGCTGTACAAGGTAAGTTTGTTGGCACTCCAATTCCAGACAAAAATGGCTTTGTGAGTCATATTTTCCATATGGAGAGGAAGCTACCTCCTGGTTTTGAGTCATTAAAAGTCAACCTCATATTTTCTGTCTTTAGTGAAATCTTAACCGTATGGCTTCCTTTCATTTGCTTATTTCAAATGACTCTCCTGGTTGAATTTTATAATTTTCTTGTCAAGATGGTTCCCAGGGACACTCAAAGGATTCTGTGAGTCCCATTTAGCTGACACTTGGGGTTAGGTTTTAAGGTAACAGAAGCTTGTGTGCACATGGGTGTTTGGGAGATGGATTATAGCCTGTGCCTTCTCATCTGACAGGCCATGTTTTCCTGGATGGTCTGAGTTTACATCTATGAGAAGATGCTTGATGACTCTTTGTCCAAAGAACCCAGCGTATACGTCATCTAGTAGGAATTTTACCATGATGCAAGAGAAAAATGGGATTCCAACTAAAAGTCTATCAGCTTGTCAAATAATACAGTCTGTAAAATGCTTACCTTGCAAGCATGCGGACCAGTAGGTGAATGCCTGGGGCTCATTGGTTAGCTACTTAAGCCTAATCAGCAAGTCCCAGACCAGTGAGAGACCCTTTCTCCAGAAAAACAAGGTGCATGTCCTATGGACAGAAGCAATGCCTACGGTTGTCCTTGGCTTATATATAACGTGTACGTGTACATATGTACACCTACACACATATGCACCCACATGGCCATGTATACAAATGTATACACAGATATATACACACACAAATGCACAAAAATAGAATGCTAAACCCTGGATGTACCATGGATGATGTGACAAGTAAATGTTGAAAAAAAAAATCTATAAATCATTTAGGCATCTATTCACATATCATTTATGTATCTGTCTATCTGTATGTATATGTACATAAATCTACAAGTATATGGGGTTACTGCATTTATATATCAAGTCTCTTCACCTGAGTGGTGTGTGTATCTCTGTGTGTGTGCAGGTATGCATGTGTGTGTGTGTATGAGAGAGAGAGAAGGGCGGAGTAGAAAAGAGAATTTGGGGAAAGAGGCGAGCTTGACGGGGAAAGGAGAAGATGAGTTGGAGGTAATTCTGTTGCAAAACAGAAAAACGCTGATTTGAAAAGTAGCTGGGAAATCATTTTTACTCAGAGCTGCTTAGCACAGGGATTCTCCAGGGTGTGCCAGGTCTTGCACCATACATAACTCATGTCTTGAGGCTCTTCTATGTTCTATTCCCTCACTCATGTTCTCTGAGACAGCACTTCTGTGGAAATGCAAAGGTGTTTGGGGATCTGGGTCTACTAAATATTTAGCAAATGAAACAAGGTTGCCAAACTGGCAAGACCACTAAAAATCGGTCCAGACACAACCAGGCTCAAGCAGTTGTTTGCAGCTGGTTAAACATGAGTTATGGTGAAGCTACTGGTGTGTTTGTTAAGTCTAAGTGTCCAAAGAAAAGGATCCTCTTTTTCTCCTCTCTTTATGGCCCATTTACCATTTCTTCTGAATAAGGATAAACTGAGAAGAGTCAAAAACATTCATTTAATAATTCTCATCATCAACGTTAGCTATAGGAAATACATGCAATTCTACCATTCAAATGACATCATTGTTAAGGTCTTGGCATGATCTATTAATATCCAATCATATTCATACAATTTTACATGCCAGTTTTCCTCAAATTATTTGAAAAACTTAACATGATAATCTAAGACATATATTAGCCACTTAACCTTATCTTGCTCTATAAAATGTTGATAATTTTATGGTCAAGTATGTCAGGTGATTAATCATTTTTAGTATAAAACTCCAATTGACACTTATACAAGTTGTCTAGATTGAGTTTCGCTTTTTTGGTGTTTCACCATCTGATACTTCCCTAAGAATCATGATGTTGATCACAGTTTTATTCAAGTTCTTTTGAGAACCAAGCTGACATCAGGAAACAGAGGAAGAGCGCAAAGTCAGTTCTTCCTTCATAACCAGCTTTCCTGGACTCAGGTGGTCTTCCCTTGGGGACTCGCAACATATTTGAATAAAGATTCTGGGGAGCATAATTTTCTTACTGTACTGCCTTCTTTGAATCTATGTTCTGAAAACTGGACTTCAGTCTTCATTTGGGTTTCAGTTATCAGCACGTTTTCTGAAGCAGGGCACCACTTCTTCTTGATGTCATAGCTCATTCCATGATGCTGGCTCCCATTGTCCCATCGTGTTCTTAGATCTTGTCATTGGCACAGAGAAACCGCCTCACTGCAAGAGATAGTAGTAGATTAGCCTCTGGGTTGTCTTTCTGCTTTTCTTATGGAGAAAGAAGGCTTTCACAGACTCTATGCCCTTTGCGATAAGTGAGCAGCTCGTGGTCAGTGAAGAGATGCCAAGTTAGTTTTCCCAGAAAAACATAGCATTCTAGTGCCTATTCTTTTGAGTAATAAGATAAAAATACTTAATTCCAGCTCTTGATAACTCTTGGTTGGCTTGAGGCTTTCAATATTTCAATAGCATTTTACCAATGCTCTACCCCTCTCTTGACTTAAATATACTCAGTTTATTAAATAATTATTCTGAAAGGGTTACTTTTTAGGGCTTTCCCCCACTCAGCTATGTAAACCTCCACAAGCTTGTGACACTCATGTAGGATGAATATGGTTAGCCAATAGTATTTTCTTGAAATATTATGCCTGTGTGAACCTATTTCATGGTATCCAGTATGACTAGCCATTGTTCTAATAGCACAACATATTTATGTGGCCAGGGTAGCAGAATTCAGAGAGTCCAGAATTAATTGCTCCCACACCCTGCACATGCTACTACTTGCTTCCCATAGACATTTTTTTTCTTCTATAGTCTTTGATACAGCGACAAGGACCAATGCTCATGTCTCCTTATTTGGTTTTGTGGGCTTTCCTTTTTATTTATGCTGGTGTAGAATTTTACGGCATTCAATTTTAAGTGCACTTAGTTAGGTTTAGGTCTTGAGTCTTAGTGCTGTACCACGTACATAGTAGGTACTTAGTAATGGTTCTTAAAGTGCCTAATATACGCTTTTAAAGTAAATAGACAACATCAGAGACATTCCGCTTAGCTTTCATTTATCCCCTCCTCTAACATGTCTCTTCAGTGTGTTTCATCTTCCCTTGAAGTTGTTGAGGAAAAAAAAAATACATTTTCATCTCTCAACATGCATTAATGAAAAAAAAAAAGTAGAATTCATCTCTAATGGTCAGAATGCTGTAATTTAAACAAGAAGAGAATAAGGGGAAAAGAAGAAAGACATACATAGCTTCTTTAATAGTGCATGCTTTCTGTTCTCTAAATGGTTTATTATTATTTTAAAACTGTGGACTGGTATCTTTCCTATGGCAAACAGGGAATGCATAGGTAAACCAAAATGATTAGCATTCAAGGAGAAGGCTTGGGAAGGTTCATTATAGCTTGTCCTTTCAATGTGTCTTCTTTTGACATCGTCACCCTGGGTATCCTGGCAACAGAGCACTTCACCAAAACAAAAGTCCCATAGACACTGTTTGCTGAATTCCATCAGAATAATAAAAAGACTGTTTTATCTAAGCATTTGCTGAAGACAGTAATTTAGAAAAACACCAAGACAGTAGCGAAATGCACTTGATTCAGAAGTAACTGTCATTGAAGGGAACCCTATCATTTCCCCCCCAACATTTGCAGGAAGATACAAAGGGGAAAGGAAGAAAACTGGTTTGTGGGCTAAGTGAGAAGTAAGCTAGGATGAAGGTACTACAGTAAGACGTCCCACCAAAGGCTCATTTATAGGATGAGGTCATATCCTCATGCAAGCCAGGGATGCATCTTCAGTACCTGTATAGACAGCTGTGGACAGCCTCTCGGCAGGCATATGATGCTTTCCCTTACTCAAGACTATGCTACATGGAGTCTCTGGGACAAAGCTGTGTACTTTTGGTGATATATAAATATAGATGTAGATTTAGATAAGGATATAGATATGGATATAGTTATGGGTATGGATAAGGATATGGATATGGATAAGGATATGGATAAGGATATGGATATGGGTATGGGTATGGATATAGATGATATAGATATAGATTCAGAAATCTGATAACTCCAGTATTATATTTGGAACTGTTGTACAGCAATAATGCAGGACTTTCCTAGGCTCACTAAAGCTGCTAACAGATTGTAGCTACCTAGATGTTCAGCAATAGGATGATGGCAGAGTTTGGCAAGTTAGAGAAGTATTGGTGTGTTTGCTGTCTTAGATCCACATCTATGCTTCTATTTTTGTTCTATAGTTTACCTCTCTCTTTCCTTTGCAACCAAGGAGTTAACTGCTCTTCCCAGGGCCAAGAGATGAACAATGTTCTCCCACTGCCCTGTTGATGTCTTTGTTGGCCAGATCTCAAGGTTCACAAAGGGTGTGAGCAGGGGAGTGCTCTAGTTCCTTCTCAAGGGAAGGAACTGAAGCAAGCAAAATGATAGCATGCATATACCCTGGCACTATGCCCCGCCCAAGAAGCTCATCCTGGTGCTTGCTCAAGCTCCCTGCTCCTTCCTCAGTGTGTACAAGCTTCACGGACTCCCTCTTCCTGTTCCAGACCACAGTTGACTGACTCAATCCATGGCGGTGTAGTCTCCAACCTAAGACCTTGTGAACGAGGCTCAGCCACACAGCTAGTTCTGCTCTTTTATTGACAGAAATATTTACACCTGGGGGGGGGGTGGTGGTCGCACTTCTTCAGAGCATGTAGAATAGTAATATGAAGGACATTAACCCACAACAAAATAGGTGAGAAAAGAAAGGGACAGGAGAGAAGGAGAGACGCTGTTTTGACATCTAAGGTTGTGTCATTTGAGTGAGAAATGTCCCAATAGCCTTTTATATCTGAACACTTCATCTCTGGTTGGGGAGGTTACAGAATCTTTAGGAAGTGAAGCTTGGCTGGAAGAAGAATGTCAATGGGGACAGGTTTTGAGGGTTTATAGTCCTACCCTTATTTCCTGTTTTGGCTCTCTATTTCCGGTGTGTGGTTAAGATGTAATCTCTCAGTTTCCCATTCCTGATGCTTTCCCAAATGTTACCAGACATCCAGCTGTCTAGAATTTATGCCCCAGCAAATTCTTCTGAAGTTGCTTTGGTTACAAATCAGTGCAGGTAGTTTCCTCATCCCTAGCTCCAGTTTATTCTGAGGGTCAACTAATTGGCTCCTATATAAGATATACAATCTAGACCTAATTTGACTTAAATCTATTTCAAGGGAGTTATGCTCAATTGTAACTGACAAAAGGATCACTGACCAAAAGAACTGGCTGAAGGCAGCTTCAGAACCAGCATCCCAGTTTTCAGGTACCGTCCAGTGCTCAGTGCACAGTTTGGGCTTGCTGTGCATTTGCTGACTCTAGAACATAGCAGACCCATGGCAGCTCTGCTGGTCTTGGTGGGGTTGGAAGAGATGATATTATCTAAATGCTCTAACCCTCCAGCCTTTGTTCCTGGCTGCTGGAGAATTGTACTATACCCATAGGATAGACATGTTGGTAAAATCCATGGCTCCCTGTGATTCCATTTCTGTCCAGTCTCCAACTGTGGCATGATCAGTTTCAGGCAGTTCTATCTTAGAGGTCACAGGTTTGAGGTTGGTGCCTTCTGCTCTGTAAAGCTCTTTTGGGAACCATCAGAGAATGTCTCAGACATTTCCTCACTGCTCCAAGCTGCCAGCTCTTGCTGCCTTGGAGTTATGGGCCATCAGGATGAGGGAACATGAGGATGTTCTGAATTAGGCTAAATGTTAGGGGCAGGAGGGAACCAGGAACAGAAGTGGGCTTCTGGCCCTGTAAGAAATGTTTCTGCAGCTCCTGCTGTAAGAGGTGTCTTTCCTCCAGGACAAGACATGAATAAAAACCATAGAGTAAGCCAGGTTTGATCTCTGCACAGAAGATCTTCTTGTATAATTTATAGCCTTAGAGTGGGTTCTCTTAGATTTCTGGGCAGAAAGGGAAGGCTAACATGTTATTGTAAAGCAGCAAAGAGAATCAATGGGACAAGCAGTGCTCAAAATGTTCTTAAATACACCCCCCCCACACACACATGCACACACACATACACACATAAACACGCACATACATACATGCACATACACACACACATACACACGCACACACACACACATACACTGTATGCACATGAGCTTGGCATGCCACAGCACGCATGTGGAGGTCAGAGGACAGCTTGAAGAAGTCATTTCTCTCCTTCCACCACATGGGTTCTGAGGGCTGACTCAGGTTGTTATGCTCATGGGCACTGAGCCATCTCACTGGCCTGATACTGATTATATTTAAACCGTTTCATGAGGGCCTAATTCTATCCACAAAACATGAAGCCTAATTTAGAAGGAAAGTTCTGGGCCTTTTGTGGTCATTATTGCAGTAACACCTTCCTCTCTAAACGATAAAGCTAAATCTGCTCCTATCACCAATATGCTGATAGAGAACCCACCACACATTAATATCAAAGTGGACTAGAATTTTTAAAATTCCCAGCCCTTTCCCTTATCTTTGGATGGCCATCTTCTCCAGTCAAAGTACATACACATGTATATACACATGTATATACACATGTATCAACAAAGCCTCAGGAGTCCTGTGACTAGGCAGCACAATAATATGCAGAAAAACTTAACAGATTTTACAAAAACTATTGCAGGAGAAGATAGATTTTTAAAGAAAGGCAGTTTTGGTAAAGTGTGACTTACAAAGTCAACACACAAAATCAGTAATGTTTCTATAAGCAAAAATGAACGAGCTGGAAAAAAGAAATAGAAGAAGCAGTTCACTGTTCTTAGCCTAGTGTGAGGGAAGTTATTGCCAAGTACTGAAAGGCTACTGTAAGGAACACGTCAGGGAAATACAGTAAGGACAGGAATAAGATAACCCAAACCATTGCAATTGAACCGCTAACATTTCAGTAGGTATGTACAGTTTCCCCTATGCAAATAGCGGTATTACTGGCCGTCATTTGTCTGTCAATCAATTTGTTTGCCTTTACATCCTTGTAAAACTGTTTGGCCTGAGTTATGTGTACATTTCTTAATCTTCATCAAGTTTCTTATTGCAGTCAATATTTTCCTGGTCTTGCCAGCATGAGACACTAAGAAACTATTAAAGACGTTTGCATTTGAATCAAGAGTCAGAAAGAAAGTGAAGGAGAAGTGGGGGGGTGGGGAGACTCAAAAGTACAGAGGAGAAAGGCCATCATTTCTCTGCTAAGTGATGTTAAAATCTTCCTTTGGAAAATATTCTGAAATCTATGTTCTTTTTCCTTTCTTTCTCTAAGTACCTCCTTTTTGGCTAAAGGAAGGGCACGCTGTGGAGAATTTCTCCGTGTGAGAGCACTTATTCAGCAGACACCCCACTGCCTAAAACATTTACTCCAGGTAACCAGACACGCAACCTGTATCTGCAAGTTGCAGATGATGAAACTTTGAGATAATAAGTTCTGCTTCAGGTAGCACAGGATGAAATCAAATCACAGAAGAAAACTCTGAAAGATTGCCTGCAAATCCTGGGGTTAATTGCCCAGGGGGAAAGCCAAGTCAGAACACATTGGCTAGAATGGACGCTGGCTTCCTGGCTTACAGGTCCCATGGAGACGGGTGGCTAGTATCTGAGCACGCATTCTAAATAAAGCCCAGGATGTGTAACTCCAGAATTATATAAAATAAGTGCCAGGTGGGCTATCTGCTCCATTGTGAGGGTGAGAACATGAGACCAACCCAGTGAGCAAGGCAGAGTCATAAAATCAAACTCTTGAGTATGAAGAAGCCACAAAAGGTAAATTCCCAATGTATTTAATCTATGTAAAAATTCTAGAAAAATCCTAGATACTGTTCTCTAGGACCTGTCTACCTTTTTTGGTTTTGTTTGAGATGAGGTCTCTCAGTGGAACCTAGGTCTATGGATTAGTCCAAGCTAACCTGTGGACCCCGACATTTGGATTACCAGTGCATAAAACTACCTTTAATTTTTTCCAATCTTTTATTTTAATTGTATGCATATGGATGTTTTGCCTGTAGATGTATCTGTACACTACTTGTATGCCTGGTGCCTGCAGAGGCCAGAAGAGGTCCTCTGGAACTTGAGTTACAGATGGTTCTGAGGTCAACGTGAGTTTTGGGGAACTCATCGTGGGCCCTCTGAAAGAGTAGTCCATGCTCTTAACTGTTGGGTCATCTCTCCAACTCCTTACTTAACCTTTTATGTGTAGGCTTGTGATCAAATTCAGGTCCTCATGCTTGTTTAGCAAGACCTTTATTGACGGAGCCATCTCTCCAACTCCCGCTACCTTCTTCCAACAGCATCGACGGATGGCAAACGAGTGGAAGATGAAGAACCGTCTAGAGAAGGCACAAGTTACCTTATTTCTACTCTTAGGCATATTTAAAGTGCCATTTGTGACATCCAAATTTGGGTGAGAGGAGGGACAGAACACTCTGGGATACATCTGCTTCCCACTTTTTGCTCTCTTCTGGCACAGAAGACCAGTCCCCTTTGCCTTGTTGGAGGATGTTAGCCTTGAGGCTTGCCAACATAACCCGGTATCTGCTAGGTGGCACTCTTCGTAGATTCTCACAATGGCTTGGGTCTAAGATTCCAGTCATTAGTCACCAAAGTCAGCCG
Organism: Mus musculus; assembly: GCF_000001635.26. Lineage (NCBI taxonomy): Eukaryota > Metazoa > Chordata > Mammalia > Rodentia > Muridae > Mus > Mus musculus. The sequence continues at coordinate 64,825,163 of NC_000083.6, forward strand.
TCTGCACATTTCTGGGGTGTGATCTAATGATTGCACAGCCACGGAGACAAACCCCTTTGAATATTGTTATAGGGTTTGAAACGCAATACATTTTATTTTATTTATTTATATATTTTTGGCAAAATGTCAAAATCAAATGCCATCTCACCAAGAATGAATGAGTATCTCAATTGTAGCATCACTGTTTTTAATTTTACTTTGTTTTTCTTTCTGGAGAACAGTTTTGCAAAGCAGTAACTACTGTGGCATTAATTTGAAAGACCCTTTGACTTTATTAGATAGGAGCCTTTGACCTTGGTTGTCTTCCCAAGCTTCATAGAGGCTGAGAGACTGTTGACAGTCTGAGTACTATAACAACACGCCCTGATTATGCTAGTTTACTTCAAGTAACAGTAATATTTAGTCAAAACAAGATCCAAACCCAGTTAGTTACAAGGACAACATATAAATGTTAGAAAAATAGTGAAATGGATATATATGCTAAGTGCAGGTCTTTTCCCAATAAATAGATCTGAATTCTAAATATTAGAACCCACCAGTAGTAAATTTAGATAACAAAATAGGTATTATTTGGGTCTCTACTCATTCTTCAAACACACTCATTTAAATGGTCACTATATGTCTACCTTAGCATATTAATTAAGGTAGAATTAGCAAGTATTAATAAAGTCCTGATAAGACTGTGGTGCTGGAGAGAGAAGAGGAAAGCACACGGGTGGGTTTCTGACAGGATCTTTGGGAAAGCAGTTCTAAATAGGGTAGGCTTCTCAGCCTTCCTAATACTGTGACCCTTTAATATAGTTCGCTATGTTGTGGTGACCCCCCCAACCATGAAATTATTTCATGGCTACTTCATAACTGCAATTTTGCTACCGTAGTGAATTGTAATGTAAATATCTGTTATGTGAGCTCGATGGGGGCCGTGACCCACGGGTTAAGAACTACTGATGTTGGGAAGAAAGTAATGCGGGCAGCTCAGGTTGGCTTTGGTGAGTGAGACGTTACCAGTTAGATACTGAGAATGGGTCTCATCATGGAAACATGTCACAGAAAGATAAAATAAAACAAGTCACTAACAGAGTATGCTCTAGTCAAACTCGGTCTGAGTGCCTTCCTCCTCCTAGGAAGACAGGGGTGAGCCACTGTCATGAGTAACTTATATAGGATTAAAGTGTCATCAGTGGCAGGATGTGGCATCCAGACTATCCAACTCCCCAGGGTCCCCTGATATCTGATATGGGGGTGTGGGTAGCTTTGATGAAGCTGGTGCTCCAGGCTGAGAGTGCTGCCCCTAGGTATGCATGCAAACACCTCCTGATGGTTTTATGCCCCAAAGCTCCATCACAGAGCAGGACTCTGTCCCTCCGCCCTTGTCTAAAGATCTCATTTCTTCCACAAGACACAAGAGTCCTTTCTCTTCTATACTTTCTACTTCTCCGGGCTCCTTCCACCTGTAAGATCTCAGTGGATTTAAGGTTAAAAAAAAAAAATCACAAATAAAAAAAACCCCTCCAGTGTGCTTCCTGTTTGGACTTGGATAGAAACCTGTCCTAAGGCGATATATCAAAGAACAGGCCTACCTTCTTTGATGGGGGAAAGAAAAGGAGAGAAAACAGGGTGGAAGGAAACTTCATTTAATACCTTAAAATATGTGACTGCTATGGTCATGACCCTGAAGGAGGAAGGCAGAAACTCCAGGATTTAAAGCTATCACAGTTGGCGTGTGTGTGTGTGTGTGTGTGTGTGTGTGTGTGTGTGTGTGTGTGTGTGTATGTGTGAGTGTTGGGGTGCAGGAAGGGTATAGTCTGAAATCTGCTGTGTGGCTGGAGAGGGAGGATGTATATGTCTCATCTCTGTCTTCACAGGATGCTCAGAGCTCCATGGAAACCAGAGGGTGGGAGGGGGAATGCCCTGTGGTTTTTCTCTTGTTTTGTTTTTCTTTTTCTTTTCCCTTCACTTTCGCTCACAAGAGTTGCTGAGGGGAGGTTTACCCTCACCGGACTTTCTGAACCATCCCACTCTTACATTTCTGTTCCCTGCTATGCCTTCCTCAAACTCAGAATGAGGCATCGCTGGAAGGAGGATAGGGGTGAGTGCATGGGGAATGTTAGTGGATCTGTTGCTGGGCTGAGCCAGGTCCAATTCTTGTTAACTTGTGGATCAGGGGAGACAGGGCAGATGATGCTCTTCCCAAATAAATCAGCATGCTGTGCACAGAAAGGGAAACCAGGTCTGAGAGAACTGCAAAGACAGGTGGGGGAATGATCAAACCACAGAAGGTCAGGTACCACCAAGAGACTTCTGCAGACCCAGATAGCCTTTTTATTGAAGAATATAGGCAGCCAGGGAAAGGCATCAAAGGAGATGATCTATTCAAAACTCCCTCATTTCTATGTGGCCTGTGTCTTTGAGTCTACTCGGTAAAGATCAAGAGAAAAGAGAGGAGGGAATGGGGAGGCCTCAGCTCAGGCAGAGGTGTGGTGCGGGAAGGGAGAGACCCCAGGGCCATGCTCTGCATAAGATCCACACCTGCACATCTCTGTGGGTAGGGAGCAAGAGTGAGAGGCACCAAGGGGCTGCACTGTCTCTCTTTGTCAGGGATCAGAGCATCCTGAGCTGGGTACAGGGAAGCTCTGTTCTCTGTCTCCTCAGGTTTGAGGCTTGCTCGCTCAGTGGCACAGAGCGGGATGCTTTCAGTCCTGTCTAAAGGAGCGGAGATGCCAACTGGTGAGGTTTCATTCTGTTGCTGTGATCAAAAACTCTGACCGGAAGCAGTCTGGGAGGAAAGGGGTCATTTAGTGTTCTTCCCAGGTTACAGTTCATCATTTTGAGAAATCAGGACAAGGACAGAGGCAGTAACTGAAGCATAAACCAGAGACTAAGGCTACTGGATGGGTCCTTCAGCAGGCTCAAGATCATGGAGCTTTTGTAGAGGGCCCAGGTCCACCTGACTAGGCTAGCTTTCCTACAGAGGTCCGGACTTACATACATAAACTAGCAATCAATACTAGTCTATAGTTGACTATGCCCCACAGACATGCCCATAGGCTAACGGGACAGAAACAGTTCTTGAACTGATGTTCCTCCCTACCGGACAACTCTAGGTTACATCAAGTAGACAGTAAAAATTAACCAGCTCACTGGTCATGGACAAACTATTTTCCTTGCATATTTTTTTCACCTTTGGGGTGATGATCCACTACATAGTTGTGAGTATTAAATGGAGCCATCCATTGATAATTCCTTTATTCAAATATATATTTTGGGACAGTGAGGTTACAGCCATGCCAAAAACAATGTCTCTGTTCTCCCGGAGGATGCAAATAATAAGCAATCTAACACTAAAACAAAACAAAACAAAACAAAAAACAGGTGTTAGGCCTAGAGAAATGAAAGGAAGCATTTAACGGGATTTTTTTTTTCTCAGAAAATTATCTAGACTTCCCTTATGGATACACAAGCTCTGTAGAGCCCTGGGATCTCTGCCCACAACCCTTCCTTCCTCAGTCATTAGCATTGGGGCTAGTCCTTCAGCTCCCCTGGCCTCTGGTCACCCTGGTATGACTGTGGTGCAGATATCATTACCTGCATCCCATCCTGTGGCCAGGGTTACACATCTGCTCAGAAGGGACGCCTGACCACCTTCAACAGCAGTTCTACCCAGGCAGCTGGGTTCTTAATTCGTCACATAGCTGCCATCCACAGGTGTAACTGTACATTTCCTTGCTCATCGTCTGCTTGTATTTTTCTCATCCATAAGTGCTCTGTAAGAATAAGGACATCTGACTTGCTCATCAGACAATCACGGGACCAGAAAATAAAGACATATTCCGTAAGTGGATGAATGAATTTTTATTTTAGGAGCTTTGTGGGAAATTTAAAATGATTTATGAAATCTTTCCAGAATACGTTCTTTTTTTTTTTTTTTTTTTTTTGGAGACGCGGATGGTTGAAATATTCTAGTTAGTTACATCACAGTGCTTCTGCTTCAGCTTTTCTGTAGGCAGAAAGGCTTTGAGATTCTTCACAGCTGCAGAATAAATAATTCTCTGGCTTACCTTTCATAATTTATACGACTAATTTCATATATTATTGACAGTTCTTTCATGTTGTGACTCTGATCTGTTCTTTTCTTCTGTTACCTGCTCTGAAAGTCAAGATGCATGAAAATAATAATTTTTTCTAGCCTAACTACATAATATTTACATACAAATATATAAAAAACAGAATCTTCTGATTAACCATTAATTAATTGACACATTAATTAGCACCATTTAGGCATTAATTGAGTACCTCTATAAAGCAGGATCTATGCTGCACCCTGGAGCAAAACAACAAATATGTAGAAGTTCTTGCCGATGAGTTTATAATTTAGTAGGAAAGACAATTAGACAAGATTACAACCCTCGGAGATGAACTCTATGCTAGAAGGGAAGTTCAGGAAAATGTTAAGGGTGTGAGAAGGGGAACTTGGTCCTAGATATCGGGATGCTAGGTACTGGCATGTCTACATGGGCAGGCATGTCCGAGACAGCTCTGTGAGATGCAGGTAAGGAAGCAGCTTTGGGTATTTTCTGACTGAGGAAGCAGGTAAGCCAAGATCCTGAGGGTGGAGAGATCTGAGGCTTCCTAGGAACACAGAGCACACCGAGCATTTGCTACAGGCATCTTTAAAGTGCTCTAGATAGAGCAGCTATGCAAGTACCACCCAAGCTTCAGACTCTTCTCACGTGCTAGCCTCCCCCTCTTCCCATAGCTTTGCTCTCCTCTGCCCAGGACTCCATCTGTGTGCGAATAATGAACCCCTGCTTGTCAAGTTGCCATCCATATTGTCTTGCCACTATTTTGGTATCTGAACCTTTCCATATATTCCAGTACTTGTCTCATTTACTGCCTCTTTCCTGAAGATACCTCTGATCCCTCCTGTCTATGTGGACCTTGCTTACTTTTGAGTTGGCTTTAGCCCTTGAAGATATTACCTCATGAATCTACTCCATTTCCTTCCACTTGGCATATTAAGCGTTCATTCTTGTCTTACTTTTAAGTTTAATGATGCTATGATGAAGCATGTGAAAGCATGACATCACTCACATAACTATAAGGGGCATTATATATGTACCAAATAGTATTTTGGAAGCCAGCTATGCTCACCACTATTACACCCACGCCGTACCACCAAATAGTATTTTAATAAGCATATTCATGCGTGTAAAATTATAAAAGCCAACAAGAAGGATATACAATTTGTCTTAGCTAGGTTTCTACTACTGTGATGAAACACCATGGACAAAATCTACTTGAGGAGGAAAGGGTTGAATTCCTCTTACATTTCTGTGTAACAGACCATCACTGAGGGAAGTCAGGGCAGGACCAGGGCAGTCAAGGCAGGAAAAAGGGTATACTAGTTCAGGGGACATGGGAGAGTGCAGCTTATGTGTTTGACCCCATGACTTGCAAAGTCTGCTTTTATTTATTTATTTTTGTCACCAGGTCCAACAGTGGCACTGCCAAAAGTAAACTGGGTCTTCCCCTTCAATCAGCAACCAAGAAAACACAGCACAGGCTTGCCAACAGGCCAATTTGATAAGGGCATTTTCTCAATTGAGGTTCTCTTTCAGCCTGTGTCAAGATGACATGAAACTAGACAGCACACAATTATGCTAATGCTCCTCTCTAAATTAGGTGAGATTAGTCAAGGGAGGTTACAATGTTACTTTTGTATTTTGTAAAATAAGATATCTGAAGAAAGCAAGAGTTGGCACCTTCAGTGATCAGCGCCGCACACAGAGTGATGCTGTCTCTGCCCTGGGACTGTTTGTTTCAGTTTCTTACATTTTTCACTATAATAAACATTCTCTCAAATGTTTGGCCACACATGGCAGCAGCATGTACCCCGAATCTCAGCACTCAGGATGCGGAAGCAGGAGGATTGAACACTGGAGTGATCTAGGACTTTGCTAGTGAGATGCTATCTCAGAATAACAGCAGCAGCAACAACAACAACAAAGAGAAAGAAACTAAAGTGAGAAAGAAAAATGGAGGAGAATGGAGAAGAAGGAGAGAGAGAGAGAGTGAGAGAGAGAGGCAGAGAGAGAGAGAGAGAGAGAGAGAGAGAGAGAGAGAGAGAGAGAGAGAGAGAGAAAAGCACCGCCAGCAGAGAACCAAAGAGAGACAGCGGAGGTGGCGGTGGCACAGGCAAACACCTCAACTACTGTGAATGTAAATTTTTCTCGTAATTTACTCAGATTCTAGCCATTTCCAATTTCACTACTGCAGCTCTTTAGAGTTCAGGAGACAATTCCAGCAAAACTAAATGCTGTGGCCTTGGCTCTCCTTTTACTGTTAGCGTCGTGAGGTGATGTATGAGATGCCCTGGAGGACGTTAGCTAATTCTCTGAGTGGACTGAGTGTTCCTTCGAGCCTTTCAGAGCCTTAGGATCGAGGTGAGGTTAATGGGCATTAGTTACACCTGTAGGTAGATAATATTGGACTGGAATTTGAGTGCCCGAGCCTTGACCATGCTAACTAAGGTCAATACTGACTTAGGAGAGCTACGGATAGAGAGAGTGTGTGTCAAGGGGCTAATCATTAACATTCTCATAAAATTTTAGAAGGTGGGTGACTTGAGGTGCCAGCAGTGTTCTAGGGCCTGGAGGACCCGAGGACATCGCCAGTTTATAAGGTTTGAATTGCTCTCACTTAAACCCACATCAGTGGAAAAGATGGGAAGGCTTTAATGACCAAATTGAGCTGATTCAACAAGATTTCCTGACCTTACAACCAAGTTCAGCCTGAGGAGATAATAAAGAGAATTGAATCCAAGAAGGAAGGCCCAGTTGTTTCAATACTTAACTCACAGAAAAATGAAGTTTCTTTGGATCCATATCTAAGTCCCTGAAAAGGGTCTCAAAAGGAGATGTTCTAAAACCCTTTAAATTATGCATGTGTGCATGTACGTGTACACATGCCTATATATGTAGACACACATATATGTGTCACCTATGATAAATATATAGTATATCAAGAATATATGTTATGCATGCAGCATGTGGAATGCAGATCAATTCTTATAATCAGTGGGTGTACAGTGAAAGTGAGTATCATGAACAGCAAGGAGCTTAGTAAGACTTATGTTATTTTGGGACTGCAGTGACTCAGCAATTAAGAATATTTTGCTGCTCCCCTAGAGGACCCGAGTTCAGGTCCCAGCACACAAGTCAGACGGCCTATAACCTGCTGTAACTCCAGATCCAGGGAATCTGATGCCTCTGGCCTCTGTGGGTTCCTGCACACACATACTCACTTGTAGACACATACCTGTACGTTATTAAAACAATAAAAAGTTTCTTAAAAATATTTTAAAAATCTTTATTTTTATTTAATATCATCAAGCTTGTACGCGTGTGATGGGGGTTCCATGTGCCATGGCGCACTTGTGGTCCGCTTATGGAGGTCAGAGGATAACTTAACGGAGACAAGTCTTTTCTTCCACCTTTATTTGGGTCCCAGGAATTAATGAGGTTTGCACAATAAGAACCTTTACCCTCCAAGCCATTTTGCTGGGCCCTGCTCCAAGCTCCTGTTTCCATGGCTTCTGGAGAAATAAGCATATGGTTGCATGGCAGATACTTAAAAATTAAGATAAGTTTTGCAAATCAGAGATTAGTGGTATGTGCCTGATACTTCTGGCAGCTGTGTACCTGAAACTCCAAGGGGAGAGGCAAATAGATACCAAGGGTTCCCTGGCCAGCCAGCCTTGCCAAAACTGGGAGTTCCAGGTTACCAAAAGACCCTATTTCAAAAATAAAGGTGGAGAGTAATACTAGAGACAGACACCTAATGTTGACCTCAGGCTCAACACGTCCAAGTATCAGCTTGTCCCATCCCACCTAAAACATGATTGCAGTGTATAAGCACACACACACACACACACACACACACACACACACACACACACACACGTGTTCTGGTTTTCTCTTAAGTTTCTTATTAGTGATAGGGGTTTCTCAGTTCTCCAGAAGAGAACTAAACTTCCTGGACAGATGGTATTACCTGGGCCAGCAAGGCACATGGAGTCTCAGCAGGGAAGGGATAGGGAAATGAGGAGCCTTCAACTGTCAGGACAGCTCCCAGGACCATCTTCCTGTTCTACTAGCTGAGTAGGGTCAGTCTTCTCTGTTTAAGGAACAGGTGTTCAGGCAGACTGTTTTCTGGGCTCTTGACACTGATCTCATAGCAACCTTCTCCCCCCCCCCCCCACTCTCCACCCCCACACGCACACTAGATGGCCAGGTACCAGCATCTTCATTCATAGAACTGAAAGCTCAGTTTTGTGTAGAGATACAGAACTGAGAAATGCCAGAAGTAGCACCATCCCTAGGCAGGTGGTCCCAGACTTTAATTTCTGAGTTCGAGGCCAGCCTGGTCTACAAAGTGAGTTTCAGGACAGCCAGGGCTATATAGAGAAAACCTGTCTCGAAAAACGAAAAACGAAAAACGAAAAACGAAAAACGAAAAAGAAAAAGAAAAAGAAAAAGAAAAAGAAAAAGAAAGAGAAAAAGAAAAAGAAAAAGAAGAAAAAGAAAGCTAGCTGGGTGTGAGCCCAGTGTTAGTCAGTGTGAGGCGGCAAGCAGTGTTCCTCCACAGTTTCCACCTCCAGGTTCCTGATTTCACTTAGTGATGGGCTGTGACTGAAAACGCAGCTGAAACAAACCCCTTAGTTGCCTTTGGTCGAATGAGTGCATGTATGTGTGTGTGTTGGGGGGTGTGTTATGTATGCTTTTATCACATCAATGGGAATGAAACTAGAAAAAGCTGCGACTAGAGGGATGTGTAACACAGGTGCTCAGCCCAGCAGTGGCCAAGAGCCACAGGATGCTGACCATCCATGCAAAGATGCGCCAAGTCATACATTTGACCTCAACAGCAAGAACTTTTATTTCCCATCTCTGCACTGGATGAAAGACAGCATAATTAGAGGAAAGGGGGTCGTGTCTGAAGCTAGTTAAACATTCAGTAGCATCACAGACCTGCCACTTAATGGTTTATAGCCTTGGGAAACTAGCCAGCCTCAGAATCGGAGGCTCTGGGATTGTGATAGCCGACCTACCTGGCAGGGCTGGCTTGATTCTGAAGGAGGGTATCAAGCAGCAAATGGCAGGCAGTAAATCTGAGCCAAAGCCCTGTGGGAGAGAGCAGAGTATTTCCTATTTAGATTTTGTGAGGAGCTGATTCCCAGCACCCCAAATGATGCTCTAGCTGACCTAGGCAGCCTTTCGTAGAGATGTTACTCTGGCTCTGGAGATAGACGGTCACTTTGAAGAAGTTTCTACTATTCGATCCATTCTTTATGGTGTCCCAAAGGTGCAACTCCTCTGCGTGTGAGTGCTTTTTAAAGAGAGTGTCCATCAGCGAGTGGTTTCTCTGTATCTGAGTCATTGACATGGGTTTATCTGCAGAACAAAGCACAAATGACAAGCACTTGTCATAACATTTGTTCAACATTTACTTCATTCCAGGCGTGGGTTTGACTGTATTAATATTTTAATCTTCCAGTAGCTTGGTCAGGCAGGTAGCTACTTATTTTCGATTTGCTTCACTTTATAGTTGTTGAAACAGGTGCAAAGTCCTTGAGTATCTTGACCCAAGTCAGCGCCTTCTGTGACACAACTGGGATTTCTACCATGGCAGTCCAGAGTTAAAGGCCACGCTCAGCTGAAGGCAACACCTGGTGCTTACAGCCTTGAAAGTTCCTAAATCAAAGTGATGGAGCTGTGCACAAAGAAAAATGGCAGCTAGCAAAGGAGTTTCACTCTCTCACACTCAAGGCTTCCCCATGCCCCCACTTCTCAGCATCATCTTCCTGCATTTAATTTAGAGCCATTAGATAGCAGTGGGGTGCCTACCCTATACTTACTGAAATCAAATGAAACAGTTTCTCATTTTTTTTTATCCTGAAAATGTGCTTTGTTTTAATGAGATACGTAGTAAAATGTGGTGACATCATAGACAATACTGTCTTTACCAACTGTGCATAGATTGGCTATTTTTGGTGCTATTTCCATTGGAATTTATGGGGTGGGTTCAATGACTTAAGTTCTGCAGCTTCCTTTTGCTGTTTAATTCCTTCGCTTATAACATAGAGTATTGTAACAGTCTGAGTGTTTCTGTCTCCTAAACTAAAGCTTATCTGCTGAAACCTAAGCAAGGTGATAACATTAGGAGATAGGATTATTGGGGGTTATTTAGTCTTGAAGTCATGCTTTGGCAAGTGGATTAATGTCCCCCATAAAAGAGGCCAGAGAGAAAACCCCCATCTCTTCCACCAAGAGAGAGTACAAGAAGACAGTAACATCTGTAAACACAGAACTAGCCATGCATCAGGAATTAAATTGGCCAGAGTTTTGTTCTTGGATTTTTCAGCTTATAGGATTAAAAAAAAAATTAACGCTTATTTGCTACGAGGTTTATGGCATTTTGTCATAGCAGTCTGAACAGACTAAGACAGTATATTTGGGGTTCAACTGGACGCAGTAGCCTAAGACTTTCCAGTCTCAAAGGGTTGTGGAATCTGCTAATACATTTTCAGTTGGACAGAGAAATGAGCAGCCAGGTAAAGAGAATCAATCCCTTGGGGAGAACACGCGGCTACTCAAGTTTCTTTCCTGTTAGTTCCCATTTACAACACTGGCCTCGAGATGTGGTGTCTGCCTTCTCTGCCACAGAGAGTTGTGGGCCCCCAGTGGCTCTTGTGGCATTGGCACCGCTATTTCTACCTGATAGTAGGAGACTGTGGGTCTGCAGGTCATTACATCTGCTGATACAGCTGATAGAGCTGCCATCAGTACCGTGGGCAAGGAGTTGTGCAGACAAGCGATGTGGTGGCTTCTCAGTCCCAGATTCTGTCCTCTCCGCACCTCCTCCCTCCCTCTCCCCTCTCCCTTCCCCTCCCTGTCCCCATCCCTGATGATGACATAATTGCTCATGCTGAATCATGCCCTAGCCGGGCTGCTTTCTTATAAACAATCGGATTTGAGAAATAATTTGATAAAATCACTTGCAGTAATAGGTAGTTAGCTAACAAGATTTTTTTTTCCATCTCTATTTGGGGATTTATGCATGTTAATAGAACTCGGTTCAATTTTCATCCAAATACATAAATGATTTTAGGAGCAAGGAACTGGGCAAGCAGGAAAATTTCTAGAGTTGAACTTTCTTCCCAGTGGCCATGAGCATATAAATGACTATTTTCGCTGCATGTTTAAAGGGCCAGCCTTGCACATCTAACAGACGTCGTGAAGGGCGTTTTCACTTGGGAAAATTACAGTGTGCTAAGGCTGCTTACTAACTGTTAAAGGCAAATATTAAGACTTATAAATGATGCTTATCTACTGCGCACTAATGAGGTACGATAAGATATGTGTTATTTATGCAAATTAGAAGCTGCTTTACATATACACTTAATATTAAGTATATCTGACAGCTTCAATAAGACAACTTACTAGAAATACACGTTCACGGGTTCTACTTGAGAAACATTAAATCAGAAACTGCTGGGTGGGCTCGGCGATCTGTGGGTTCAGAATCTCTCTCTCTCCGTAATTTCGACAGACACCAGGGTTTAACAACCCAAGCATGTAGCCCTTTTCACAGATGAGCAAATCGAGGCTCAAAAAAGATGAAGAGACGGCTGATTTCAGCAGTACTCTTTTACTCTCCCTTTGGCTAATCAATTGTACTGAATGAGGTTTGCCTGCAGCATCCTTGATTGACAGGCTGGTCAAATCTCTTCCTGATTGTGTGGCTTTACCCTTGTAAAAGCCTGGGGGTGAGACTCGAAACAACTTCAATCTCTCCGAGCCTCTCAGGGATCAGGCTGCTCTATAGTCACTCTCTTAAAAAAGATCAGCCCTCGTTTTCCTTTAAAGTTGGGGTTAGTCGGTGAGAGTTGCATACAAATGAGATGAATGAATTCATTACCAAAAGCGAGATTAAGTTTTGCAGCTGTTCTGCCTGGGGATCTAGGAGAGAGAGGAGCTGGCACGACTCAAAAATCCTTTGCTGATCAAGGCACTCATAAAATACAATCTTATGTGGTAAGCCACATTCAAGAATGTTGAACCGAACTGAAGAATTAAAATGACTTCTGCCTAAACATGCGGGAAATGGGAAGATCCCAGGGAGGCAGCAGGCATGCGTGGGAACCCCGGGGGGGGGGGGGGGGGACAGAGGCTACACCTTAGCTCACAAGTCCGAAGGGAAGTACACCGCAGTGACACAGGAAGGAGAGCTCACATTCAAGATTTCAAAGATGCTAAATATGAGGACAAATGAAGAATTTTCCACCATATATCTCATCTATCCAGTGTGATATATCTAAACCACAGCCTCTAAACTGGCAGCGTATAGAATCTGATCTATTTATTTATTTAATCCAGTATCCGAGGAATGTCAAGTTACATATCCATTCATTGTCTCCTCGACGATGCAGCTATTTCTCATGCTAACATTTGAAATGACTTCTAAGTGCTAGGGACAGTTCTCTGTTTTTCCTCCTGGCCTTTGCTTGCCTTTATCCTTGATTTAATGAGTAGTTTTATCTTGTATTTTTCTTTATTCTTATTGGAAGCTGTTTATTCTAGTATTCACCATGGAATGTCTTACCAAATACATTTAAATTATTAAAACCTAAAATTAAAATTTTAATTATTTTTCTTAGTACAAGTTATTTTGAAACTCCATTTGTTATCCCTTTGACTGTTTTATATAAAGGTCTACTAAAATCTCACATTTTTATTGCTCTCTTATGCAACTAACACTCTTGAATTCCTTCTTCCTTCTCAACCCCTTCATGGGGCGCATTCCCTAGTCTTAGAAGAGTCCCTTTCAGATACATACTAGTGACAAATTACCTTGGGTTTATAACTGCTATAATTTTTGCTTCATTGCTGAAAGATATTTTTAAAACTCTTTTGAGACATGATCTCTCTGTGCCTCCTTGGTTGGTCTGGAACTCATTATATAGCCCAGGCTTACTTTGAATTTACAGCAATCCTTCTGCCTCAGCTTCTGAATGCTGGGATTATAAGCATGTACCATCATACCTGGGCAGCTTTTGCCAGTTTTAAGTCTTCCCCCCCTCCCCCCACTGGAATGAGGATTTTGTTGCCATTTTGAGACTTTGGGAGTTTGCCCTCAATTCTTTGTTCTACTCATCCTGTTGCGGGGTTTACAGCCATTTTACCTGAGGGTCTTTATTTAGGATCCTTATAACTTATCTATTTGGCATAATGTATGTCTCTGGACTTTTTAAAAGGTAGCCCTTGACAGTTTCCACATACCTTTTCAATGTTGCTTCTGAGTTGTTCGTTCTGTCATTGATTGATTGACATTGATAGGTTGATATCCTAATTTTGGATGTATTTGTCTTGCTCTTTGCCCTCTCCTATTTTCAATGCCCTCTCTACTCAAACAACATCCAAGGTTCTTATCCTGGCTCACCAGGATATGATATGGAAGACAATCAGTAAATCTTCATTGAATGGAGTCATATCGTTTTTTCTTAATATTACATGAAACTGATGTTTTGTTAGGCATACAAAGATGGAACTTAATTTTCTGTTGCAAAAGTTAATTCCTGGCTAATGCCATAGAACTAATAGGGTCAAATGTGATTCCAAAGTCATTGTTCTTTACAAATGACATAGCATTTCTTGTTTTAGCCCAAAATATTACAATATGGATAACGACAATTTAGATGGTGACTTTCACCATTTCCCTGGCCCCTGAGATATAATCTGTGTCTCCTGTTGATGATCATAGAGAAGTAAGAAAGTTGGAAGTGAAGTGTAAATGGGCAGTGTGAGATTTAAGACTTAATTCACGGGGCTGGAGAGATGGCTCAGAGGTTAAGAGCACTGACTGCTCTTCCAGAGGTCCCGAGTTCAATTCCCAGTAACCACGTGGTGGCTTACAACCATCTGTAATGGGATCTGATGCCCTCTTCTGGTGTGTCTGAAAATATCATGACAGTGATATCAAGCTCATCCACTTGAAGAAGAGGAAAGCAGAAATTAGGCAAACTGCATCTGTGGACGCTATGGAAAAGCCTGAGTGATGAGATGAAGAAAACAACAGATTAAAGAGGAGGTAAACCCCAGTGCACGCATGAACTGAGAGGCAGGTACCTGAGTTAATACCAGTTATCAAGGAGGACAAATGCTGGTGCCATCCTCTGGGGAAATCAGTTACAGTAGCCTAAAATATTTTTATGAAAAATTAAATTACTCAGTTATGTAGAATACAGTCTTGAGAGATTTACTCTATCAATTTGAAACAAGTTATGAGAATAATACTTATTTATTCATTTGTTTAGTCGTTCCAGTTATGTTGTTTTCAATACTGAAAATGAAAAGGTATAAAGGGGGAAGGTTATGCCCACCTCAGGACACTCTCTCCCACTTTTCCCCATCGGTGGCATTGAAACATTGCTACATTGTTGTTCAATCTCTCCCAATTCTCTTTATGGGATGTTGCTTCATAAGAATGGGCTATATAGCTTTGCATAATGGGAACAGGGGAGGCACTTCAATGTTTGTTCACTTTTAGAAGCAGTAACTATTTTTATAGTTTTTTTTTCTTGACTCCTTAAAAGGAAACTCTCCAGTTCCAAGCCACCATGGAACATGACTCTAGGAAGGGAGACACAGCCCTGATTTGTAGAGCAAAGGTTGACCTGTGGCATCACTGAGGATGGGAGAAGATGGAGACGTTATCTACAACCAGACCCCAGCCTACAGGTATAATGGCCATGGTACTTCTTGCCTTTATCCTCCAAGGGACAGAGTAGTGAGGTCAGACTAAGCACACTTCATGTTCTTTTCACTTCAATAAGGACTGCCATTGTATCTCAAAATAGAGAGATCTGAGGTGTCAGAAGACACTGTCTTTCCAGGCGGCCATCTTCATGTTAGCCATCTGTCAGATTCTCTAGTCTTTACTCATGTCCCTGAGAAACCAATTGCTTTATCTACTAATCCTTCAAAGGCCTTAAAATACTGTTGATCAAAAACTGGGGAAAGATGATACTTAGTGGAATATAGCTCCCAGTCTTATGCTGTAAAATGAAACGGAATATTGAAATTTTAATTTTAATTTTAATTAGCATACCAAGTTAAACAAGAATGTTAATCCTACAACACATTGTTTTTCCTGCCAATTGCCCTTTGTTTTAGTTAAAATTTAATCAGTGTTGTTGACTGAATTAAATGGTTTTTTCTTTGTCTTCACGGTTTTAGGTTGCTTGCTTATGACACAAATGTTCAAAAAGAGGTGACTGTTCACCCAAACCATGTATTTAATCTCACTCATTTCTGAATCTAGCATTTAACCAAACTCAAGGGAATTTTGAAAATAGAAACATGGGAAGAGCATTGCTCATTTTGCAGAGAGCTAGCATCTAGACTGATTCCTTTACTTACTGGCCCTGAAATTTCAGTAGGTTATTTGATTTGATATTTCTTTAAATATATAGCTTAAAACTAATGCTATCATTTTCTTTAATTTTATTATTAATTTTATTTTATATTTGTGGATGTTTTACCTACACATGTCTATGAAATACTTGTATGCGTAATGCCCATAGACCATAAGAAGTATCAGATTCCCCTTGAATGGGAACTACAGAACAATTATGTGGATGCTGGAGTCCTTTGGATGAACAACCAGTACTCTTAATCACTGAACCATCTCTCCAGCTCTTAATAATACCTTTTTAATAGCAAGGAATATTCTTCCAAAATGTGAAATATGCAAATTTATATTCTGCCTTCTATCCACTCACCAACCCATTCAATTCAGCTAGCCAATAGCCCACTCTCTGAGCAGACAGCTATTGCTAGCATGTGGTAATTACTGGGCATAAGTCTGACTTCATAGAACCTAAATTCTAGTGTGGAACAGAAAGTAGTTCATAAAATTAGTGTAAATAGTTTGTTAAATGAACACAGGTATCATGGAGAAAAATTAGATAGGCAGTCAGGGATGGGGAAGAAACTAATTTTAAATTAGATGGGCTGGGAAGGGGTGGGCTCACAGAAGAAGTAGAATTTGAGCAAGACCTACAGAATGCAAGGGATGAAGGTTTCCAGTGAGCATGAAGCAGATGGACCATTCCTGAGTGAACTTGTTTTCCATAGTCACAAAGAATCCAGGAAGCCCTTGTGTCCAGAAAGGCAGAGAAACCAGAACAGGGAGGCTGTGTAGGGACTTGAAAATCAGTTCTCAAGTTATCGCAGGATCTTACAAGCTACTGGAAGGACTATGGCTCTACTCTGGATAAGATGTTGTACTGGTTTAATTGAGAAATGTCCCCCTTAGCTTCATACTATCTGAATGTTCGCTCCCTAGATGGTGAAACTGTTTGGGAAGGTTACAGAACCTGTAAGAGGTCAGCCGTGCTGAAGGAATTATATCACTTGGGGTGGCTTCGAGATTGTATAGCTTGGCTCTACTTTATGCCCCCTCCCCCTCACTCACTTTCTCTTTCTTCACTGTGTGAGTTGATGTGATACGACCCCTCTGCTTCTTCTGCCTGACCTCAGGCTCCTGCTGTGAGGTCTTTGCAACCATGGTGGATGGATGGCCTGTGTACTTCCCTTCTGGAACTGTAAGCTAAATGAACCCTCTTCTTATAACTTAATTATGGGTGTGGTATTTTATCACTCTGAAAAACATCACTGATACAGATGGGAACTGTGGAAAACTTGGGGCAGAGGAGGGAAGGGAGTTTGATTTAGACGTTGGTTTTCATGTCGAGAAGAGGCTATGCTGGCGTGGGTAGAGAAGTTGGATAAAGGTGATGCCAGAACTAACTCAGGAGGCTGTTGCCCTGGTCCTAGACCAAGACAATGGCAGCAAGACAGTGAGAAATAAAAATGCTGTTAAAAATCAAGATGTCTGGCCAACTATTTAGAAATAAAAGAAATGACATGAAAGGTGATTACTGGTCACACAAAAATTTTGAACTGCAGAGATATATTACTTACTAAATTACTGGATGGGGCCAGAAGGGAAAGAAGACAGTTTGATGAGGGCAGATGTGGGGTGGATGAGTTGATAAATGTGTGTACCCATAAGATATAGTTTTATCCATAAGAAATGTGATATATATATGTGTGTGTGTATATACATATATTTATAGGAATATATATTTAGGAATATCAAATATATTGTTTAAGAATTAGAATTTTTATGTTTAATGAATATACACACACATATACACACACACATATAAATGTGTGTATATATATGTGTGTATATATATATATATATATGTATATGTATATATATATATATATATATATATATATATATATATATATATATATATATATATCACATATCTAATGGACTGATGAGAACCCAACTAGGAGCTAACACACTCTGAGAGCTTGAGGGTGGGCAAAAGTTCTCAAGAGATTTACTCTTCAGAGGGAGATGAGCATGAAGAAGTTAACCATACCAGGAACAGACCATCCTAGACATAATGTGTTTCCTACCCAGAGCTTTTCCTTGGGCTAGATAGAAGTGGCCCTATCTATGGTTCAAACTTTTAGTACGTTTTTCAGCCTTCAGAGTAGGAACAACCAATAGCACACCTCATCTGATGATAGTCACTTTCTTGATACCTTCAGGGGTAGGACCAGAAGAGATTTTTATTGCCTTGCACACAGTTGCAAAGCACACTTCAATGGGTATATGATTCCGTATCTCTTTGAAAAAAGACGTTGGTGAAATCAAATCCTTCTGCTGATTTCTCTCGGCTTCCTTATTTCTGATTTGATGACTAGTTTTCTCCATGTTTTTGCCCGAGGTTGGGGATTGTACAGATTAACTCATGTCTTCACCAGCATCTTAACACAGACAAATGCCACTGGCACAGTGCGGGATGGTGAGGTGAGCTAGTAAGCAGCCTCCCGAGCTTTCACAACAGTGTCCTTTCTGAGATCGGCTTTTGATGAAAGTAAGGAATATCAAGTATAATTGTTTAAGAATTCAAAATTTTATGCCTAGTGAGTATGTATAAGAATTAAAATAATTGTGGTGGAATATGAAATTTTAAGCATTTTTCTTTTCTAATATCATCAATATTTCAAATATTTTTGGGAAAGAACTAATATCATGATTTCATAGTATATTAAAATACTGATACTCAACATTTAAAAATTAATACTTTGGTATTTGGGGTTTAGAGAAAATCTATCTATCTATCCTCTATCTATCTATCTCTATCTATCTCTCTATCCTCTATCTATCTGTCTGTCTATCTATCTATCTATCTATCTATCTATCCTCTATGTATCTATCATCTATCATCTCTCTACTATCTTTTATCTATTTTATCTATCAGCTATCATCTCTTATCTATTTATCATCTATCTCTATATCTTTCTATCATCTATTTTATCTATCATCTATCATTTATTATCTATCATCTATCTTTATAATTCTCTATATCTATTTTTATCTATTATCTATCTATCATCTGCCTATCATCTCTATCTATCCTATATATATATATATATATATATATATATATATATATATCTTCTATCATCTCTATCCATCCTTCTTTCCACTTCCCCTTTCTTTTTAGTTTATTTCTCCCTCCCTTCTTCTCTCCCTCTGTTCATATTGCTTAGAATGTAATTCTGCCCTTGTGTCGCCAAAGGAACAAAAGGGACCCACTGAAGGGAAACCAAGCTATCATGCTTTTCCTATATCTGCACTCCAGGATCAGAGACAGGGACAATGCCAGAATGAAAAACTGCTGTGCATCTCTCTTTAGCACTGATGACACTCCCGTTGGCTGCACATGAGGAGCTGTGGTCGTATGCTCAGTGCCATTCTACAAGAAGTGCTGGTCATGGACTCTGCCCACTCTAATAGGCAGGGAATAAGGTCATGTGGTCAAGCTTCTTCACTGAAGCTGGGAGGGAACATTCTCTACCTCCAGCCTATAAACTATATAAACATGATCCCAGTGAGCCTAAATACAGACTTGTAGCTAAGATAACGAGATGACCCCTACGCTGAGACAAGAAGTAGGAAGGAGGAGAAGTAGAGAATTGAACATAACTGTGAAAAAAGATCAAAGATCACAGTTCCTTGATATGGGATCAAACAGACACTAAATTCTATTTGAGTGTGTGACCATGGTATCTATGAATTTCAGGATAGGCAATACTTTCTTGGTTAAATTTTCAGAAAATAGAAATTGCGTGATTTGTTTTGTTTGCTGCACTTTACTAGAAACTGGAAATTAATTATTTGGTTCAGGAACAGAAATACACTTAACACAGGAGGCCTACTATCATAACCTTTTGTTGAATCCTCATGGGTAAATATGTTTCCCTTTGGATAGCTTTTTGATATTTAATTTGACAGAAGCAAGCAGACAACCTTACTGGGATGAAACATTGTGGTCAACCTTAGTATGAAAAACTTTCTATCTGATAATGTCTAATCAGAAAGAGGTTTCATAAATTTTATTAATTAATTTTATTTTTCTTTTATCCAAATTTCCCCATTTCTGTTTAACTAGAACTTTCATAAGTATATTTAACATCATTGCCTGCCTGTGTTCAAGTTTTATTTGAATGGATTAGGCCACTGTCTTTCACATTGATTTTTAACTTCCTCAACTTTGCACCTGTGGTTACTATATATTAAAAACCAGGCTGGGCAGTGGTGGTGCACGCCTTTAATCCCAGCACTTGGGAGGCAGAGGCAGGTGGATTTCTGAGTTCGAGGCCAGCCTGGACTACAGAGTGAGTTCCAGGACAGCCAGGACTGGACAGAGAAACCCTGTCTCAAAAAAACAAAAAAACAAAAACAAACAAACAAAAAACCAGACTCATTAACAAACATGAAGTCATACACATGAAAGGAAGTTGACTCTCCTCTTGTCCCTCTAGCCTGTCCAATCTTCACCCCTTGTCCTGTAGACATTTTTACCAGTCCTAATCTGACTTGGGATGCCTTTGATGTTCTCAGAGCCTGTCAGGAAAGCATCCTAATGGATCCTAATACTCCTTCTTGTATGACTATCACAAAGAGATATTTAGCTCAAACACAGGCACTCTTAGAATCCACTTCTGAAACAGAAGAGATAATTTCAAATGTTTTATCTTAGACTACTTTCAAACTGAGTTCAATGAGCATATACTTAATAATAAGGCAGAAATATCCTAAAGACGTCATTGAATTGCAAACAAGTAGAAAATACGTGTAGTTCAGAGAAGGTCCCTCCCTCCTCAGTCCCCTACTGTCCAAAGCCCTCCAGGAATCCCATTCTGCCAGCTTGGAAGTGCATCTTTCATCATCAGAACTTTGATGTTCCTAAGATGTAAGAATACAAAAGGAGAAGCTCTTTAGATTCCCTGCCCCCTTCAGACAGAGTCCTGCCTTGACTCTCATGTCTCACAGCTTTGAAGTCACACACATCTCACTGTGGGCAACACAAGCCATTTCTTGTAAACCGTATTAGGCACTTGATGTCAGAGTTTGAGGAAAAAGCTACTCAGAGTGGCAAATGTTGTTGTGAAATATTAGATGGGCCATCAGGTGACACAGGTTCTCAAGGTCGGAGCTGGAATCAGGAAATGGCGGCTTTCATGGTTGGAGAGCATGTGGAGAAATTCTTGGAGTTGTAGCCACTTGAAAAGAAACAGCTTTCCCTACGGTATTCAAGCAAGGGACTGTTAAATACTTCTCAGATTCCTGGGAGAGCAAGACATTTAGCTACACAGCCATTGATTCCTAAAGCTGGTGTGCTCAGAACGCTCTGAAAATGAAGGAATAAATATTATTTCTCGGTGTTGTTGGAAACATCCAGATGCCTCCTGGTAAGATCCTGTCTGCTCGACTTCTGCTTTAGAAGCTCCTCCATGTATGTTTGGTTTTGAGCAGACCACACTTAATCAACAATGCACTGAAGCCATGCAGGAAGGGAGACTAACCAAGCAGAATGGTCTGGTCATGAGCCCAATAGGTCACCACTTTTCCAAGTACATACATCTAGAAGTTAAAACCCAGTGTTGCCAGATATGCAGAAGTTCCAAGAGAGGCAGGAAATCTGATTTTTTTTTTTTTAACCTGTGAGAGCTCTTGCTATTTTAAAATTGCTGGCAGCCAACATTTTAAAATGTTGGCAACGGTGCAAAATTAAGAATGGGGGAAAGTCAAATCCAACTTGCCTGTGAGTCCGATTTGGCCCCAGGAACACTTTTGTGACATCTGGAACAAGTAAAGAGATAATAAAACTGATGGATAAATAACTTCCCTAATCCCAGATGGGAGCAGCAGTGAGATTGCCTGACGTTAGAATCGTGGACGAGTAACCTGGTCATCTCTGTGCGCTTGTGTCTTCATCATGGTGCTAGCTCTATTCTTTGTAGTCACAACTCAGAGTCCATGCAGTGTGTGGAGACAGCCTGGATATATACAACCTTTGGGGGACTCTCTGTTACCAACAGTGTACCACCTTAGCCATATGGTGGGGTGGTGAGTTAGATAGAACTGAGCTATCTCCCTATGAGACCATATGATGTGTCTGAGTTATGGGTTCTGATCCAAAAATTAGGGAAACTGATGCTTCATAAACTGGCTGTGTGCTTTGGTGGACCAGGGTTTACCACAAAGCTAGAACATGAGGAAGTTACTCCTCCAATCTTTCTCCACGCTTCCTGCCCTTCTATTTAAGATGATTTCTTTTGTTAATGAGTATGAAAAAATAATATAAGTTTACTTAGGGAAATAAATAAGCAAACCAAACAAGAATCAACACACCCAAACATCTTCCACCCTCAGTGTAAAGAGGCCATGGAAGTGGTCAATTCACCAGAAGGTGGGAAGCTAGCAAGGACTTGTGATATTTATGTGTCAGAAACCCTGTGGCCTTAGCTTCTCCTCGAAGGGACCAAGAGCCTTTGCTTATTTAAGTACACTTGAAATCTCTGGTGAATGCCTATCCAATAGAGAGGCAAGTGTCTGATGCTGCTGCCCGTGGTTCATTCCCCATCAGGGATTTCACCCAAGTGCCCGGGGAAGAAAGCATCTGCAAGTATTTGTCCTTTATAACTTGTCATTTAAACAAGCAAGCAAGCAAGCAAACAAACAAACAAAACCCTCAGTTTTTCAAGTGGGGGAGGGGTAGAAGCGATATTTAACTGGCTTGGGTTATACTTGCTTACATAAGTCTCCATTTGAGGGTAGGCAAGATGGCTTATGGGAGGAAGGTCTCCCCACCAAGCCTAATGGCCTGAGTCTGATACATGCCTCATGGTGCTCTCGGTGATGGATAATCTGAATGCCAGAGTGTTCCATAGTATTCATATAACCATGCCATACACAAAAATAACTTAGTAAGCTATAGAAAGAAAAGTCACTTAACATATACTCCTCTCACTATACTGCCCATTATTGGAAATAAATTAAAATTCTAGAAGGTAATGTTAACCATTGTAGAATCCAGCTTGCTGTAACTGCACCAAAGGGTGGACAGAGCAGTATAGTTGTATGGAGATCACTTCATTTACAAGTTGATATGATAGTCCAGGGTGAGAAGAAGTCAGTAGTTTTACTCTTCTTACCAAATAGGTTACACACACACACACACACACACACACACACACACACACACGACATGTCTGTGTTCCATCTCACAACATATACTCTAAAACCTAAGTGGATTAAGCACAAATTATTGTTTTCCAGCAAAAATAAGCAAATCAATCAATATACATTTTGTAACTTAAAAGTAACTAAATGACTATTATTTGGAAGCTAGCCAGAGATAGGATTAAAAACACTTAGTTCCTTTTATTTTGAACTCCTGTATAGTCTTTATGGAAAAAGTAGATATGCATATACACTCTTAAATGGATTATGAAAAATGAGGCTTGATCAAGAGCATTTAACGTGTTAGACAGTGAGATGGAAATGTTGGCATGACCACCAGTGAGTGCATTTTATTGGCTCCTCTAGTTGAGAGAAATACAGGGTTTGATGTTTTGATGACAAACACTGGCAAGCATGACTGCAGGGACAGCATGCCATTCGGATTTCTGTTCTGAGAGATGTCTGAATTTACTGAAATCGGGGCTTTCCTTCCACAGTAACACATTTTCTGTTTCCGGTGTGACATGATCTCAGCTGTATTTTTTTTTTTTTTTTTTTAGTGAATCATTTTGTATTTCTGTGTGTGAATGGACTTCCTCAACAGTCACATTTTTGTTTGCTCTGTGTGTTTCTGGACTCATGTTTTAAGTCAGGGGTCTTCACATGGTTTCTCCTGAGGCTGTGACTTTCCTCTCTGTATCTTGTCATTAGATTCAGGCCCATACAGATGACACAAAATGATCGGCTGTCAGGATGCTCGACTTACTACGACCACATCCACATGTTTTGGGGGTGAGGACATAGCTATGTAATTTTCAGAACACCACTCAACATACTGCAGACATCAATGCTCATTGTTCCTATTGTTATTAATAATTTCATATTCAATCTTGCGTTTACTACCTGACGTCTGATGGGAAGACAGAGAAAGGACCAGAACATAAGGTTTATACTGTGTTCTATTCCTTGCTTCTTGTTTGTATATAATATTTACATTTTCCACAAGCAAAGGGCTCATGGGCCCATGACATATGGGAAAATGGAAAGCAAAGCAAATACAAGGCAGGTGTGTAGAGTATCTAAGTAGGGCACTTATAGTCCTAAGATGCTACACTTCCCATTCAGACAAGAACTTGCTTCTAACACACAAAGAAGGTAAGAGCATTCTAAACACATAATGATCAAGGAGCTCTGGTATGGTTTTCCTTCTTTCCTGTATCAACACATAGAAAGAAAAACCAGGAGGCAAACTCTCCCTCTTCCTCCCCCTCTCCTCCCTCTTCCTCTCCCTCTCATCCCTCCTCCTGCACCTCGCTCTCCTTCTCTCCCTCTCTCCTCTCTCCACCCTGGCATATAGAGTCAGATGACAGCCCTCAAGGGTCACTTCTCTGTTTCTCACTCTTCCTGTTGAAGCAGAACCTTTCTGGATATCCCTGCCCTCAGACTGGATGCTAGCTGGCCTAAAAGGTTTGGCTGTTTTGTCTACCTCTCTGCTACCACATCTGGCTTTTTACATGAGTCCTGTGGTTTAGATTCATGTCAGTAAGCACGAGACTAGAACTTGTGCCTGCTGAACCGTCTGCTCACTCTTTCTTCCACTGAGTCTTGACTCTTGAGTAAGCCAAGAGTAGAGAATTTTGGTAGGGAGTGTTCTTTACTAAGGAATAAAGTGAAAATAGTTGAGATAGCTTTGTGCCATACTTCTATTGTGCTAGAAAAAATATACACAACTCTACCAGATATAATAAATAAGTTGGTCAATTTCAATTATTCTGTTTATAGGTTAAACAGGTTTCTCTTTGTACTTTAACACTGGAATTAATCCAGGAACAATAACATGTTCCTATGATCTCAGCTTCTTATGAAGCTAAAGTGAGATGATTGGTTTTTTTTCTCTAAATTATTGTTTATTGTAAATTTTCTCATACAATATATTCTGATCACACTTTCTCCTCCACCAGCTCTTCCCAGATCCTCCCTACCTTCTCACAATCCAATTCTGTATTTTTTCTTTTCTTTTCTCCTTCTTTCATTCCTTCTCCCCTCTCTTTGTTTAAAAAACAAACAACAAACAAACCCAAAGCAATAAAACATACAACCAGAAACCATATATAAAAACAAAGACTAGTAAGATTTAAAACAAAACAAAACAAAGCAAAACAAAACAATAATGCATAACACAAACACACACACAGTTATACACACACCACTAACATCACCACCACCACCACCAACCACACCACCACCACCACCACCAACAAACCATTGAATTCATTTTGTATTGGTCATCTACTCTTGGTCATGGGGCCAGCACTCAAGTGTGGTTAATACATCCACTGAGACTCCATTGGAGAAGGCTAATTTTTCTTTTGCATCCAGGTACCAATGGCAGATAGCTTCTTTATTATCTACTCCTACCCATGTCTACTTCCTCTTCTTAATACTAAGACCCCCTCTGGCTTAAACCTATGCATGTCCTCTGTTCCCTACCACAGTCTTTGTGAGTTCATATGTGCATCTGTCCTGCTATGTCTGGAGGTCACTGTTTCCCTGGAATTGTTCATCCCCCTCTGGCTCTTACAATCTTTCTATATCTTCCATGTAGCTCCCTGAGTCCTAAAGGGAGGGGTTTGATGAAGACATCTCACTCAGGACAAAATGCACCAAAGACTCTCAGTCTATATATTGTCCAGTTTTAGGACTTACAATTTCAGACTTCAGTTTATTATCATCATGGCAGGGAGTCTGGTGATAAGCAGGCAGACATGGTGCTTGATAAAGCTAGAACTTGCTCCCTTCTTTCAACTATATTTGCATGAGCTTTCATTGTTTAAGTCTTTCTTTTAGTTCCTTTTTACAAGTTGGAAAGTTAGCTGGATGGAGTCTTACCCCGAGATCACTGTTATTCCATTTAGCATCAGGCTTTTCTTTAAACTTTTTATCTCCTTGAAAACAGACCTTAGCTCCAACAGAATATTTCCCGATCCTCCTTTCTCTTTAAACTGTGTATATGTTATTATTTTTTTTTGTCCAACTTGTTTCTTTTTAGTATAAGTCTGCATAATAGTGATTACTAATAGCCACATGACAGAGTCACTGTTAAGCTGTCTTGAAATCTCCTCTGCTAATACTGTTAATGCAAACCTCTTCAATTTAGCCCCAGGCAGATTTTTAGGGCAAAGGACAAAAAGCAGCCACATTCTTTGCCAAAATATCACAAAAATGATCTCTAGATCACTTATGAATATTCTTTCCTTCTGAAACTTCTTGAGTCAGGCCAGTAAAGTACAATCAACCTCAACACCATGTTCCTACTCTGATAACACATTAAGCCCAACTTAAAGATTTCAACTATTTTTCTAGTCCAAAGTCTCAAAACCTTACATATCCCTCTAACAAACAGTGTAGTCAGGTTTATCATAGCAATACCTGACTCTGTGATACCAAATTTTGTCTTTTGCAAAAAGTGTTCTATTGCAGTGAAGAGACACCATGACCATAGTAACTATTTAAAAGAAAATATTTAATTGTGAATTGCTTACAAGCTTCAGAGGATAGCTCACTATCATCATATTTGGGGAGTGTGGCAGCATGCAGGTCAAAATGGTGCTAGAAAAGCAGCTGAGAGTTTTACATCCATTTCATAAGCAGAGAGAGAGAGAGAGAGAGAGAGAGAGACTGGGCCTGGTGTGTGCCTTTAAAACCCCCAAACCCACCCCCAATGACACACTTTCTACAGTAGGCCACACCCCCTACCCCTAATCCTTTTAATCCCTTTCAAGAGTTCTCCCTAGTGATAAAGCATTTAAATACAGGAGACTATAGAGACCATTCTTTTTCAAACTACTATAGGAACCAACTCAGGTCCTCTGGAAGAACAAGAACTCTTAACTGTTGAGATATCTCTCCAATACTAGAACTTGGTGGTTTGAGACCAAATTTAGAAACTAGAAGTGTCAATTCACAACATGTGTTCTTTGGTGTCTGTGTTTGTTTTGCCCTTAAGTTCATACATTAAAATCAAACTCAAAAATTAGGAAGTGGGAGTTAGGGAGGTAATTAAGATATGGAGGTGTGCCCTTCCTAATTGTGAGTGATGCCATAGAGGAAGTACAGACAGATGATTTTATTCTTGGCTATGTGAAGACATAAAACGATTGTCATATGAGAATCATATGCCACCACACTGAGTTGTGAAGTGATTAGAATACTTTTGTTCCAAGTAATATATGAGAAGACATGTTGATTCACATATTTGCTAAGAACTGATACAAGTTTGTTAATTCTTGATGCATGCCAGCTATTCTAATGGGTTTATGATGATAGTACATTGTGCTTAATACTTTATATCCGATTATCAATGAAAGGGCATTGTTCCACATGCTTGTTAGATACTTGATGGCTTCTCTTGTAAAATACCTGATAGAATGCATCTGTGCTCAGTTTAATGTTTGTCCTTAAGCAAAACATGCAGAGACTCATAGACACGGAGGTTATATCAAGAAATAGGAGGCTTGAAAAGAGAGTGGACTGTAATGATTTGTGCTTGTGCATGGAATTGGTGCCATTATTTAAACCAATGAGTTTTCTTTTTCATGTAAAACCTCTGGTTCTGATGACATTACAAGGCAGTAGATGGCCAGATGTCAGAATGCCAACAGTGGGGTTCTAATACACCAGAACTCTAACTCAGTGTTTACTCATTACAAATTAATAAGTTTGCGGCATTAAAGGATATAAAGAAAGTATTTATATCTACATAATTTTTGTGATTATTTTCTCTTGTGTTAGATTTTTCTTTCTTCTACACACACATACCACATATATATATATATATGTACAACACACTATATAGTAAATATAATCTATATTATATCTCTATCATCTATCTATCTATCTATCTATCTATCTATCTATCTATCTATCTATCTATCTATCTCCATTCTTAGTGTGTTCTTCATTTCCTTATCCTAATGACATTTTTGTTTGCTCATCAGTTTTTGGTTGGGTTTTGTTGTTGTTGTTTGTTTTTTGTTTTGCTTGTTTGTTTTGGTCCTAGGACTCAAACTCAGTACCTAGTCCATGCTGGTACCTGCTATGTAAAACACTCTATTGCTAAGTTACATTCTGAGCCCCTTCAATGGCATATTTTGATGAACAATTATTTAATTTAAACTCGTCAAATTTATTAATTTTCATTTTTAAGATTAATGACCTTTCTGTTACATATTAAGAAATACTTAGTTACTCAAAGTCCATATCTCTCTCTATATATGAATTTTTTCTTAATTTTCACATTTAGAGTTTAAATTGTCTCTGTGTCTTGTAGGATATTTTAAATTTTAAATTCACAATTTAGTGTGAATTAATTGACCCAGAACAGTTTTTTGAGAGAATATATTTTTTCCTTGAAGATAATATCTTCCAAACCCAGTTGCCTGGACATCCTTACTCAGTGTGTTCTACTTCCCAGATCTGTATTTACAGAACCCCACAATTTTCTTTTGCTGTTTTTTAAGTCTTGCAGTGTCCACTTTCTTCAAGAGTGCTTGGGCACTGCGGATACTTTAGGTTATCACATACCTAAACAGAAAATTCGTCTTAGATATAGATTCTAAAAAGATTGTTCATTTGAGCAACATGCAGGGATTTGTGAATGGATTGAATTTATAGATTAATTTTGAGAAAGTTGACAAAGAATTGACTTTGTTTTGAGAAAATTGACAAAAATAACTATGTTCATTCATTCTTTATTGTTTTTGAGACAGTGTCTTACTGTGTAGCCCTGGGTGTCCAACTAGCCTATGCTGATTCTAGAAACCACACAAATGAGAAATACCTAGGTTAACTTAGTGTATATTCTGTAGCTGTCACTATACAGTACTATTTACAATTGAGTTTGTCATTTATACTTTTATTAGATATAGCTCTAGGCACCTGATATACTTTGGTTCCATTGCAAGTAGTATTTCTGTAGTGTTTCTGTTTTACTTGTTTGCTGCTCTTTATAGATTAGGTCAAAGGCACAAGCAATGGCTAAAGTTTATATGACATATTTCAGACTAGAGTTCTTGCTTTAGAGACAGCTAGCATTCTTGCTCTGGAGAGATGGGGATCTGTAGAAACATGAACATGTTAATGGGGAATTTTCAATATAAAGTCTCGTTGGAATTCTAGTTTTTGATAGTTAATTATTTAGACCTTGTATATATACACTCATATGTTTTTAGTTGATAGAGTTTTGTCTTTCCATTTCCAGTCTTTTTAAATCTCTTTACATTTTATCTTCTTGCTTTATTGCACTTTTTTGAATCTCTAGTTAATGTTCATAGGAATGGCGATAGGGAACCTCCTGATAGTCTGTATTCAGAGAGAACATGACCAGGCCACCATCCCTGACACAGGTTCAGGAAACATCTGGGGAGAGAAGACAGAAGGATTTATTTATTTTGATCAATTACCTATTCCAGAAAACTGATTTTTTTCATCTAAATTATGAAATTTCCTTAATTATAAAACTTTCTTTAGACTATTTCCCCTCTATTTTGTTGGAGTTAACATATTTTAAATTGAGTTTGTTGGGTTGAAAGATGAGATTATTAGTTTAAAACTGTTTCTCATATATTTGAAGGTTACTAACTTTCTTTTAGTTGTGACACACAAATCCGAATTTTTGAAAGTTCTCATGTTTATATCTATTTAAATCAACTTCTGAAATCATAGAACTATAGTAGGAAACTGAAGTTGCTTTTGGTTTTGTGTTACAAACAGGTGGCTTAGTTTTCACACAATAGAACTGTCCAGTTGCCTATAGGTTATTTGTGTAAATGGTTGTGTTTCAAGATTGATCATTGTGGTCAAAGTACTCTGGAATTACTCATGTCCTTGAAGATGTGCTGACATTTGCTTCACACAATAGCACATTGTCTAATAGGAACTTGACATCATCACGTCCAAGTATGGACTCTCCCTTGTTGGATCTAGTATCTCAATATTTTGATTAGTTCAGTTCTATTAATAGTGTTACTAAAGTTTTCAGTAACTTCCCTGGATTTTAAAACTCTGCTCCTTTGTCCAGCTATACAGGTTATGAAGTTGACTATTTCGTATGTACTCTTAGAGACTTTTGTTATGTATATTGAAGATATATTCCTGGGTGATTGGAGATTTAGACATATTCGATCTGTTGGTTGGATCAACTCATTAATAGAAAATATTCTTTGATGCATGATCATATATTAAGTTTTACAGACTTTAAAATTTTTCACTTTAAAAATTTTTTTTGATTTTGTGTTCATTTCCATCGTCCATCTTTTTCAACTTAAGCTTTCCCACCATTTTTTGTCCTAATATTTCAAATTTGTCTCCTGAAAAAAAAATTAGAGTTAAATACTGTAATTTTAAAATCTTGGATAATAATCTTGGCTTTGAGTTCTGGTGTTTAATTTGTTAATATGCATAATGATGGTTATTAAACGTATGATTTGATTTTATTTTCCTGTCTTATGTTCCTTTTTATTTTTTCTTTCTTCTTAAAAATTAAAATTAGCCTACATGGTAGGAGGTATCATTTTGGCATTTTGAACAAAGTGTATTTTAATTTCAGTAGATGATCCTTATCTCTTATCTCCTGCAGCTCCTGGATACCACCCTGCTTAGGTACAGTCTCCCTCCCTCTGTGTCACATGTGTCCCTTTGCCCTCCTTTCATGTGTCTTTAACTTATGTTTTTATTTATTTTTGAGATTAGAATTTAATCATGATATTTCTATTCTTTTATAAATTGTTATCTGTCTTTGCATTTCCCTTTTTCTAGTATCTTGGTTTTTTTTGGGGGGGGGGTTCTCTTTCATCCACCTGTCATACTACCAATAAAGTTCTGAACAGATGATGATGAACAAGATAGGAACAGGGAGAGAGTCAAGGTTTAAAAACTGCATGAGTCTGTGTCATTCACAGTTGTTGAGAATTCAGTGTTGAGAATTCACAGCCCTTGTGGCCTGCTGTGGTATTTGGAGCAGATTTTGCTTTGGTTTGAAAAATTCCCCTGTCTTTCTTCTCAGAGACTTGTTTTCCTCCATGGGCAGAATGGAGGTGACTGTGAGCTGAGGGCATAGAGACATGCGGCTTAGTGATTGTTTCCCTCAGCTATGCTATCCTTAACAAAGTTTGCTGTCATTAAAATATAGATGTTGTTTCCACCAAAGAATTATTTAGGGACTGTCTTAGTCTGTTTTTTTTCTTTAACTTTTATTTATTTTTATTTTATGTGTATTGGTGTTTTGCCTGTGCTTATGTATAAGATCCCTTAGAACTAGGGTTACAGACAGCTGTGAGCTACCATGTGCGCTGAGAATCAAACCTGGGTCTCCTGCAAAAGCCTCTGGGTCCTCTTAACTGCTAAGCCATCTCTCCAGTCCTGTTCTTTTTGTCCTGTTTCATACTAAGTAGCATGAAGTGCTTTGTGTACATCACAGTTTTGATGGCTCTAGAGTCCTGGTGTGGACCACGGGCTGTGTCGTGGGATGGTTGTGAAGAAAAGTGCAGAGGAAACTGGCTAGATGCAGCAGGAGTCTCTTTTGAGAGCAAACCTAGTCATAGGATGCTAACCACTGCTGTGAGGTAAGTATTAGCCCCTCTGAGGGTGATGCCCTCAGGATCTAATTACCTGCTACTAGGTTGCAGGCCACCTCAATAACATTACAGTGGCAACAAAGTTTCCACCACAGGATCATTGAGGAGCAGACCTGAGCGGGGATCCAAATTCCACCAAGATGGGAGCAATGTCCTTTCCTGCTTTCTTACTGATTGGATTAATTTTTGACTCAAACACTGTCAATGGACACCTCTCTTCTTCTAAAGAATTCAATAAGCAAGTCGGCTCCTGTGGGCCATCCTGATTGCACTGGAAACTATGTGTAAGCATTTAGAGTATGTCTTAAACAATGTGCTGTGGGTTACATTAGTTTCTCTCTTAAGAATACCATGCCTTGGATCTCTACCAAAAGTCCTGTGTGGTCAATCAGGAAGTTTTCCTCTTGCTGGCCACGATCTACATATCCTCTAAGTTTGAGCTCAGGAAATGTGATTTTAGGATTGCCCAAAGCTGCACTTCACCCACCTTGTACAGTTTTATGTAATGTACACACATCTTGATGTTCAAACAAAGACACAGATCATCCTTCTAATGTATCTAGTGACAGTCCATGTACCTTTGTATCATTCAGGATTTCTATTGCTGTGAGGAGACACCATGACCATGGCAACTCTTATAAAGGAAAACATTTCATTTGGGACTGGCTCACAGCTTCAGAGTTGTTCACCGTTACCATGGTGGGACATGGTGGCATGCAGGCAGACATGGTGCTGGGGGAAAGAGCTGAGAGTTCTGCATCATCATCTGCAGGCAGCAGAAAGAGACTGTGAGTCACACCAGGCATAGCTTGAGCATATGAAACCTCAAAGTCTGCTCACCCAGTGACATCCTTCCTCCAACAAGGCCACACCTACTCCAATAAGACCACACCTCCTAATAGTGCCACGCCCTATGGCCCAAGAATTCAGACACATGAGTGCATAGAGGCTTTTCCTATTCAAACCACCACCACAATGGTCTCTTCTCTCGTGCTTGGCTCTGTAAATCCCTTCAAATCAGCAATTCCAAACCCTCCTTCAGCAAAATGGGAGTATTACGCGAGCTTGTTTTCTCTCTTTCAAGATCATAGTCCGAGGCTTCCTGCTGTCCAGCATCTGCTCGCAACCACTTCATATATTTTCCCCCATTTCCCAGTTGTTTATGGAGAGAGGCCAGGATGAAGTCGGTTCCTCTTGTAAAGGGGAGAAGCAGAAGCGTTAATCAGCACCATGAAACTCAACTAAGAATGAAGCTTTTCCTTGAATTTGGCCAAGGAAGCTTCTGTAGTTTTTTTTTTCAGAGAATACCTGAAGTTTGCAAGCTGTATTCCCAACACAACACAAAAATATATCAACTTAGTGTAAGTTAACTTACGGGTCAAAATCACAAGAGTGATTCTTTGTCTCTCAATCTTAAAGATACAAGAATTAGATTTTTTTTCTCCTCTGAATGTCAGCTAGTCTCCCTACCCCCCACCACCCCAAAAATCCATAAGGCAGCAGATATTGATTGAACTCACTAAGTAGCCCTTCAAGAAAACTATCAAAGAATTGACAGAGAACCATGTTAAAAATATCCATGTACAGCCCAGGGGACAGATGGAATAAATAGCGGAGGGTTTTAGAAAGAAGTTTGAAATCCGTGGTGGCTGTTTTCCTTACACTTCAGAATTGCCAATCATACCCTCTAAACCGTAGTAATATTGAACTTAAAATAAAATTTGGTTTGCATATTTTTACTTCCGATATGACACACTGTAGTTAACATGGCATTTGCAAAAACAAACATCCTATTAAATAAATTGAATTAGTCATCCAGATAGCTTTTACCTATTTCCCGGAGCACTGTAGGAGACAGAAAATGATAGACTGAGTTTAACCAGTGAAGCCTGTCAACACACGAGCAGCTCCGTTCATCACCGCTCAGCTTTGTCAGGAGTGGAGTGTCAGTGTGCAGTGACTTCTATTGGCTATGTGATCTTGGCTTTCTAACTGATATTTTGCGTATTAAAGACTTCCTATCTTAGTATTTGGGGCACACGCTTGTGTGTGTGTGTGTGTGTGTGTGTGTGTGATTATGTGCGAACATATGAACCTAGTGTGTGATACTTGGAGGGATCAGAGGTCAACATCTAGTGTTTTCATTAGTTGATCTTTATCTTATTTTTTATGAGATGGGGTTTCTCATTTAAACTGGAACCCATGGAATTGGTTAGACTGGCTATGCAGCCAGCCCTCGAGTCCTTCCATCTCTACCTCCTCAGCTCTGGGACTATGGGCAGACATGGCTGTACCTGACTTTTTACATGTATGGGGGAGAACAGATCAAAGTCCTTACGCTTGAGCAGCAAGCTTTTTGCAGATTGAGCCATCTTTCTATTTGATGTCTTCTCTAGCGATCCTGTCAAGGGTTTCTTATTATATGGAAGAGAAAGGATCCCTTCTAAGCTGCTGAAGATGCATCCACCCAGAGCAGTCTCTAACCACACGAGCAGTCTCTAACCACACGAGCAGTCTCTAACCACCCAGAGCAGTCTCTAACCACACGAGCAGTCTCTAACCACACGAGCTTTCTGACCTCTGTCCACTGAACCTCAGGGTCTTGTCTTTCTCTGATAAGGTCCCACTTCCTCTATATTCTTGTATTTCTAACATCTTTAGTCTTTTCTCTTCCCCTTCCTGAGGAATCCTGAACCTAGATACTGCTCTTGCCATGAGCTTCATCTTGGCTTTGGAATCTTCGCAGGGTCTCAAGTGCCTTTCTCCTTTTAGCCTTCTCTTTGTAGTGTGATTTCCTGGCCAGTGGCCTTACACAGACTTGTACTAGAATGGGTAGAGCCCTCTACCCTTAGTCCCTAGTGTACCATCTGATCTTTTTTCTTTTTATATATGATCTTAGGGTAGACATGAACTCACAATGTAGCTCAAGCTAGCTCCACACTTGTGGTTTTCCTGCCTCTACTTTCAGAGTGCTGAAATTACAGGCGTGTACCATTACAGGTGTGTGATGTGAAGTCATTTTATAAAAATTTCTGAAAAGTTAATTACAATATCAAGACAAGGAAAAACTTCCAGTTTTTATTGTCAAAACGTAAAATAAATTAATAGAAAAAGGTGTGTGTTCAGTGTGTGTGCTTATATTTGCACATGTGATAATATGTGTGCATATTTCCATCTTTGCCACAGAAGGAGATCCTGCCATTTACAATGACACTGACTAATTTATAGGACATAATGGTAAAAGAACTAGCATACATACAGAAAGGCACCTACTATAAATTATGTTTTAAGTGAAGAATATTTTTAAGTTGAATCCATACAAGCAGAGAGTAAAATCAGTGGTTTCTGTGACAGAGAAAACAGGCAAATGAGTGGAGATGATCAAAGAGAACAAAGTTGTACAGGGAGTTGTTAAATCTGGAAATGTAGTATTTTATTTATTTATTTATTTATTTATATTTATTTATTCGTTTGTTTGTTTGTTTTTGAGACAGGGTTTCTCTGTATAGTCCTGGTTGTCCTGGAACTCACTTTGTAGAGCAGGCTAGCCTCGAACTCAGAAATCCACTTGCCTCTGCCTCCCGAGTGCTGGGATTAAAGGCGTGTGCCACCATGCCTGGCTTTTATTTTGTTATTTTTTATTTTTTGGTTTTGTAGTATATAATATAAGGGTTACAGAGACAATACTGGATTCTTAGATTGTATGCTGGTAGTTTGCCAAAGGAATAGATTCTAGGTACTGTCCAGACACAGACACAGGTACAGACACATGCACACACACACACACAGACACAGATACACATACAAGCACGTACATGCATATGCAGACACAGATACAGACACATACATACATATACACACATGTACACATATACACATATGCACACATATACACACACATATATACATACACACAGATACACACACACTCACACACATACATATACACATACATTCACATACACACATATACACACACATATACAATATACACAGACACACACCTACACTCTCACACACACTCACATACACATACACACATACACAAACATATACACACATGCATATATGCACATATGCACATACACGCACACACATACACACATACACACACACTCTATTTGCTTCACTGTAGACATCCCCATGGATAAACAGAAATTGCCTCAAATTCTTCTTTGCCTTGTTAAAAAAAATTCTCCATAGTATCTTTCCTTTCTGGGATTCTGAAAATCAAGACCTTTTTTTTGCTTTTCACACAGTCCTGTCTTCACAATTTTTTAAATTCCACCTTTAACCCAGTTACCATATCAAGATGTAACTCTCTATATCTTTGCTTCTTGGGGTGCAGGCACTATGCCAACCTCACTTCCTGCTCTCTCAGCCTCCTGGAATCCCAGCAGAAACTTCAGAACCCAGGCTTGCCCTTTGCTCCCAGTGTTTAATGTCTGAA
The DNA here is from genome assembly GCF_000001635.26 of Mus musculus. NCBI lineage: Eukaryota > Metazoa > Chordata > Mammalia > Rodentia > Muridae > Mus > Mus musculus. The sequence continues at coordinate 64,860,926 of NC_000083.6, forward strand.
TATTCTGTAGCCTCATTAAGGAGTCAGTGACAGACCCTCTGGGCCCTGGTAGAGTAGCCAGGGCCAGGCTAAGACCAAGAAAGCCGGTCACAGACATGATGAGCATGGGTGTTGGAGTTTGGGAGAATGCACAGTAACACAGCAAGGGTCATGGCTGGAGCAGGTGGTTTACAATGAGAAGTCTTGACAACAGCCAAAGCAGATAGAATTGAGCAAGGAAGTGGGGCTGTGGAGGAGATCTGGATAACGTATTGTTTATCTGGTAGCAGTTGAGCATCACCCCTCAGCAGCCGCAGCAGAGTCATGATTCAGGAGTGGGCCAGTCTTGTTCTTAGGCCATGGGTACTTCAGCCTCTGCACACTTTCATGCCTCTCCACAGGCAAGGCAGTGGTAATCCTCCTTTACATTTTCCAAAGGGAATTCCATGATGTGAATTCTTAAAACTTTCGTGTCCAGATATGGCCCTTTAGCCCCTACAGTTTCAGTTTTTTCAAGAGCTGGAACTCCATAGTTTCAAGAATTATTATCATTGTTTAATCTGTGCCCCAAATTCTGTTTAAATGCTCTGAAGGTGGGCCTGGGCATTCTTTAGAAGCCCAGGCTGAAGGCCAGAGTGAAGATAAATTAAAGACAGGTGTGACTGGCACAGAGGGTGTCCTCTACTAGCAACTCGATGAGTGGTGCCATGGAGATCACACAGGGGTCCTGGAGAAGACTACTAGCTAAAGACATGAGAAGAGCAGGAAAAATCCAGATTCTGGGGTGAGGCGATTAACTGGCCTCAAGGAGAGCTTCTTACACTCTGGGTCTCTGAAAGCATTGCTAGAGGTGGGTACTTGCTTCATATTTTTGTGTAGACAAAAAAAAAAAAAAGAATATCTGTTCTCTCATTGAATGATGGGAGCTATCCCTGCTTGTGAGTATACAACCGGACCTAAAGGGTTCATACATTACTGACACACTATATTTGAAAGAGCGCATGCTTCCAGTGAGATTGGTGTGGCTTTTGTGTGCACAGGTGCGAGAGTCATCACTTTCTCCTTAATGCATTGCAGGCACTTTTCGCATTATCGTTGGTGTTTCCCATTTCACAGTGAAGGCCCCGGGATCCTCAGTCAGGTGAAGTGGATGTTCACAGCTCAGACGTCCGTGGCATGGATATGCCCCCGGCTGACTCTAGTCGAGGATTTGAGAATGTGTACGATTTTTGACTAGCAGAAAGGAGTGTTACTCTCAAGCCCAACACACAGACGGGATCTCCATTGGTGAGCTTTCAATCTTGGCGTCACTTTCTTTCCTTAGTCAGAGCCCTCACCTTTCTTCTCTATACAGCCATGCTAAATGAATATATCTAGGAGAAACTGCTCTATAGCTCTATAGTTTGTCCTATAGGTTGTCCATCAGTCCCATTGGATTATTTTATGTGCTTGTATTAATTATAGTCATTGCTGGTAATGCTATAGGGTCTCCTGTTCCCTTTTCCCTTTCCACTGCCTTGTATTAATTTGATTACCCAAGGCGACTGTGTTGAGAGTACTCTATACAATAAGGTGTATTATTAGCAGTAGTTTCGAAAATCATTTGCAAGTGAATTGCTATGTCGATGCCCGTAATCATGTTGACTACCTCTATTCTTCTCCAAAAAAAAAAAAAAAAAAAAAAAAAAATCCTTTCTCTGTCTTCAGAAGTAAGTCACCGTCCCAAGAACCTTTGCACCAAACTAAAATACGAACCAGTATGCATCATAATGGAGCCCCCTCCAGAGTAATAACATTCTTCACACGCTAAGCGGACTGCACACTTAACTGCCGTAAGAAAAGGACCCATACTTTGTCTCAGATGTGTGCTGCAGACCTTTCTAGTCAAGCACTTGCTTCTGCTCAGGGGACCCAAGGCTTGCCTTTGAATCAGGAAGGACAGTCTCAAGGACATTCTCTTTCTCCTCTGCATCCTACCAGGTTCGTGCGGAGCCACGCAGTTCCGACTTGTCCTTGGCTCCTTGCATTTGCCCACTTTGATTGGTTTAGGCCTTTGAAAACCTCTCAATCCTTTATCGCACAACCCTTTCCTAAGCCTCTCACTCTCTTACCCACATGATGGTATCAGAACACTTTAAAGGAGAGATCTTTTCCTTCCCGTCATTTTCTAGGACAGTGTTTGAGTGCCAGCACAGAAAGTATTTCAGGGGTATCAGCGTGGAAAGCTGGGAGGCATTGGATTACCTGAGCTTTATCCTGCTCTTTGAACTGGCTCACTACAAACCATTCGGGGCAAACAACTTTCCTCCCCATCCATAACTACCACTAAACAAAAATCAGAAGAATTCTAAATTGTCTCCAGATGGATCCCAAGCAGCTTGTGCCTGCTGGGCAACCAGGTCGACACCTGCAAATGATTGGCATAGGAAGGTGGTTTATTCTGCAGTCAGAATATCTCCTTTTCTTTACTGAAGTTGAATTTTAGTAGTTATAGCATGGGGTTAATTCTTTTCTTTTTTTATTGATTCTTTGTGTTTCACATCATGCATCCCAGTCCCACTCATCGCCCTGTGCCCTCATATCTGCCCTTTGCCCTTGCAATCTCCTGCCAGAAATAAACACATACACACACCACCACCACCACCACCACCAAACAAAAACAAAGCATATAAAATATCTCATTGTGGATGCTGTAGCATGTCCCACAGTATAAATATATCCCTCTGTCCACACGTCTTCACTTGCAAATGTTCATTACAATGAGCCATTGGTCTGGCTCTAGATTTTTGCCTTCTATGACACCATCCATATGGAATCCTCACTGGGACTCCTCCCAGTTCTCATGTTGTTACCCATGTCATGGAGATCCTATAGCTTTGGGTCAGCAGGACTGCACCTTTCATGTGTCTCACCTTTCACAGTTAAGATAGATTTGGGGGTGGGCCAATTCAGAGCTCTGGAACGGGGCCTGGATGGTGCTGAGCTGGTCAGCCCGCTGGCTCTTCAACGGTTAATTATTAAAAGTGTAAAACCGGTTGCTTTAGGTGGTCTAGTTGTGTGAGCATTCCTTATCTAATACCAAACTTGCTCATTATCTCAAAAAGAGCATCCTCACTGCTTAGGGCTTCCCCTTTACTGCTCCCCAGCCTCAACCCCCAACCCCCAATTACTCTCCTGTCTCCTGTTTGGAGTTTAAAATGGTGGAAAGAGAAAAAAAGAAAGCAAAGGTTGAACAAACAATATCTTTATTGTTTTCCTTTTGTCAAGACATTACTTTCTAGACAATAAGAGATTGTTTCCTGCTTTTTTCCTCCTTTTTGTGTGTGTGTGTGTGTGTGTGTGTGTGAAAACTATTTATTTGTTTGTTTGTTCTTTTTATTTTTTTCTGACAGGGTTTCTCTGCCCTGAAAAACTAACTATTGTAAAGGAAGATGAGTTCATTATTAGATACCTTTTCAGTGATACTGTTGCATAGATGTGTACAGGGGAAGGTGGAGCAATAAAGTCAGTATTTCAAGTGTTGTGTAGTTACTTACACACTCTCATTCAATTCTTATATATACTAAATTTATATATTAAATTATCTAAACAGGTATAGAGCTTACTGTCTACATTTTCAATAAATAAATACGTAAAAAGTCGAATTAAATTAATTTTAGCTAAATTGTTAGTTTATTCAGTTGATAATTATGTGTTGAAATATTATTTGTGGAATAATTAGTGTAATTAACTGATCAATATTGTTTGAATTAACTAAACTTTTTTAGGGATACAATAACAGGTAAAGCTGAGACTAGAACTTAGGAAAGATTTGTTTATTTTAAATTGATTTTTGAATAATTTTGTGTGGGAATATTGTATACATTATTTACCTTCTTCTCTCTCTCCTCCCTTCAACAATCTTTCCATGCATCCCTCCTTCTTCCTTTCAAATTCATAGCCTCTTTAAAAATTATTATTATTATATATACATATATACCTATATGTACATGTATAGCATTATACACACACACACACACACACACACACACACATATATATATATATATATATACACATACACACACACACACATATATATATATACACATATACATACAAACACACACACATATATAAACTACAATGTTCTGAGTTCATTTAGGATTGCTTGAATGTTTGTATGTATTTTCAGACCTGACCACTTGGTATTTAATAACCAGGGCTCATACCTGGAAAATATTGATTCTTCCTCTCTTAGTAGTCTCAGTCTTAGGGTGTGGCCTTCTGAGATTTCTCTCATTCCCATGGACAGTGAACTGGTGTTGTCATTTTTCAGCTCTTGTTTAGGTGGCCATTGTTAAGATTTCATAGGTACATCTTCCTGTCATATACAGAAGACACTACCGAGCAGCAGGTGTCTTGGTCCTTGGATCTTAGCACCATTTGTCTCTTCTCTGATGTTTATGTCTGTCCTTTCACCTTAGCTGCCCTGTGAGTTGTCAGTGCCGAGCTTGTGTTGGAGATGTGCCAGCTCTGCCTCTTGACTGGTTGTAGGTTTCTTGAAGGATCATCATCTGCCTTGAAAAGATACTTTCTCATAAAGGGTGAGAGCAGAACTTATCTGTAGGCACAAAACAAGTATTTATAATGTATCTAGGAGTTATGCTTGCTTAGGAAAGCTGAGTTAGTAGGTTTCCCTCTAGGGTCCTAGCCATGGGTAGAAAGCTAGATTCATGCCAGGCATGAACTGATTCCTACTGAGAGAACCTTAAATCCAACTAGATGGGTGTTGGTCACCCTCAGGATGTAATAGCCACTAGTGCACCTTAGAGATATTTTGCCTTTCTGGTTATTGTGGTTCATAGATTTTGCAACTGGATAGGACAATTAACTTCTCTCTCTTTTGGCATCTTGCATGGCTCCATCCAGCACTGTGGGAGTTAGTTCTCAAGGAGGAGGCTTCCAAGTCAGTTCTAGATTGCTTCTTACAAGTCCTAAATTTGAAGTATAAAAAGTCTTCAGCAATAGGGACTGAATTTATCAAATTCTGGGAGGCACCCAAGGACAACATCAATAGGATATATTGATTTAGGGAGTGTCTTAGACTTCTCTGATCAACTGGAAATGGGGGATTTTTGTCAGATTGTTTACTGTCTTTGGGATGCACTTTATTACCCTAAGTTGCATAACTTTATTTCAACACATATGCAATATATAAATATGTAATTTTAGATAAACATAAAATAATACATGGAAAAAACTTTAAAGCTCAACTTTCTATTAGTAACTTTACAACTTATTTTAGAATGTGGGTTCGAGTGGCTACTTGCCATCTAATATTTTATTACTAAATTTTTGTTTGGGATAGTTATTTCTTACTTCCTTATGGAAAATACAGATGAGCAATTATAAGTCCAGATGAGAATCAAAAGTTTTTCATGTACTTCTCTACTGAAAGCATAACTGTACACATGTGCAAACCTTATGAATTAGGGTATTTTTTGATATCTAATAACTAATATTGACATAGTGACATGGTACGTTGGAGCTGTGTGGGAAGGTACTGATTATGGCAGCTTTGGTCATCAGGATCCTTTAGTTTAAGCAAGTTATTGCAGCCAGTGAGGCTAGATTTTTCTAGGGAATTTACTGAGTGAGGTCCTTGACTTGCTTCAGAGGTACAATATGGTGGGTAAAGCCTATTGCATGTCACCCATGAACCAGGACCTCTACTTCATGCTGACATCATCCCAGAGGTCAGATGCCCTGGTACTTTTCTACTGTTGTGGTGTCATATCATACCCAAGGCAACTTAAAAGGAAAAGAGTTTATTGGGAACTTGCTTACAATTTCAGAGGATGAGCCCATGAACAGCATAGCAGGGAGCATGGCAACCAGCAGGCACTGGAAATGGAGTTGTCAGCTTAGAGACAACGATCAAAAGGCAGAGAGAGGTGAGTAGAGGGAGAGTCACTTGGAATGGCACAGACTTTTTACAACTTCAAAGCCCATCCCTTGTGGCACACCTCCTCCAACAAGGCCATGACTACTAATCCTTCCCAAACAGTTCCACATAGTACAGAACAGGCATTCAAATGTATGAGTCTCATGCAGGCAACCACAGCAGGTAATATTAGCCAGGGGCTGGATTAAGCAGTTGCCTTTTCCTCTAGGGCTTTTGCTCCTCATGGTTCCACAGTCCCACCAAGCCTGTGCTTGCTTCCTAATGGAAATGTGCATATATGAAAGTCACAGACATTAAAAGAACTCCAAGAAGCAAAAGAAAAATGTTCCACCCAATACTATCATCAGTCATGTGTATCTTCTCCAACTTCTCTACATTTTTCCAGGACTATATTCAAGATGTAGTTTCTTCTGTCTTGAAGAGTAGAAAAATACTTTTTCCTTGTTAACAAGATTTTAAACTATAGTGAAACAGACTAATTTATGTATTGATTTCTTTTTGAGTGGCCTTTGCGCTAGGGACACACACACACACAAAAATGCTGATATTTATAGAATAGTTGATGCCATGTCAGGTGGGAGTGATTTTAGTTGCATTGTCTTCCTGAGTAAGGGTAACAGTAGCCCTTAGATATAAACTCTATTAGTACGATATTTTAAAGATGGCAATGCTATATAACTTTCCTCAGGCTACTTCATTAAAAAGTGGTGAGACTAGAATTTTGACTTTGAATCTGATTTAGTTGCTATCTCTTATGTTTGTTGTTGAAACCCCCAGGTCAGCCTCGAGTGCTGCCCCTGCAAATGAAGGAGTCTTGCATGTGTGACTGAGGATCAGGTAGAGTGTAGGTGTTATTCAGAGGAGTGTAGGCAAGTTCCTCATTCCAGTACATCTTCAGCTACAAACTCTCTTCTTTCCGAGGGCTCACTTAGAACTCTTTGGAGTTAGCGATCGTTTGAGTCTTGGGGTTCAGCTTCTGCATTGGGGAACATCATGTGCTTGACTAGTGCCAGTATCTAGCTGCCATTTCAGCAGAGATTGCTTTGTGGAGTAGTAGGGAAGAAAAGGACCCAGACAGACTCACCTTCTGGAAAAGAAGAGGGAGGAGGTGGAGGCCATGCAAGGAGAGCAGTAATGTGCACCCAACTACTGGGCCTTGTATCTCCTTTATGAGCCCATCTCCTGACACATATAGATTTCAGAGTGCTCTGGGGCGGAGAGAAAATTCTGTTGCTGGTTCAGGGATGGTTGCCTGCATAGCAGTTGTAGGGTGTGAGCCGTCATTCATGTTTGGGCTCCTGCTTAAGCAGAAAGGCAGCATGGGGAAATCAGCCATGTTATGGCTTCCAATTAAATCATATCATACCATTAACTTTTATTTTGCTTCTTTCTTTCATCTTGCTGATAGACATAGTACTTTCCCATCCTAAAGAAAACTTTTTTTTAAAATAATGCCTACAGTTCTGTTCCCTTTTTGTTTACTACCTAGCTCTAAACTGAGGTGTACCCTCCCTCACTGTCTTCCCCTTGATCTCGGGCTGTGCCTTTGGCATTGCCCCAAGACTGATTTCACCAAGGATGTTAAGAGGCAAAACCAAAGATATTAATTCTGCTGTCAGAGGACAATTTTGACCTTGGTGCTATCATAGCATCTGGAGCATTTGGCTAAAGAATCATTTCTTCCTTGAAGCTCTCTCTTCTGTCTCTTGTCTCTCCTTTTTAGCACATACATGAGCTTATTCCCCTATGCATTAGCTTTCTAGGGCTGCTGTGATGATGAACTACAAGCTTTCAGCCTAAAGGAAGCTCACTTTGTCATCCTTCCAAAAGCCAGGTGTGAGATCAAGACTTGGCTGCTGGAACCCCATCCCAGATCCATAACAGGGCTGTGTGACTCAGGGGAAACATGCCTTAGTCTTGCTTGTACAATTTATAATCTTTTTAGCTCATCGGACATTAAGAAGGTCAAGACAAGTGATAGTCACAGGAAACATTTAGAACTAGGCACTGTAGGAAATATGGTCTCAACCTTCCCAACACTGCGACTCTTCAATGCAATGTCTCCTGTTGTGGTGATTTCCCAACCATAACATTATTTTCATTGTTACCTCAGAATTGTAATTTTGCTACTATTATGAACCATAATGTAAATATCTGTTTTCTGATGGTCTTAGTAGACCTCCCCCCACCAAAGTGGTTGAGGCCCACAGGTTGAGAACCACTGCCCTGGAACATCCCTAATACAGCTGTTATTTTTTATTTACTTCAGATAGTGGAGCTAGGGAAAGAGCTAATTTTTAAAAAAAATGGTTGTAAAATACTTTAAAATGGTATTCTACTGTTAGTTCTTGATCCAACTTTACAGACATAAAGCTCCAGAGTGCTCATAGCCTTAGAGTTACTACTGCACTGAAGGTAGGTTTGGGGACTCTATCAGCCTGTATCTCTGCCTACCACACTTCTGTAAGTTGCTGTTGGTCCTCCACATGCATGAATCCTGTCTTTAGATTCAACTGATCAGAGATCAAAAGATTTGGTAAAATCTTATCTCTGTATTATATACTTAGACTTAGTATTCTCCATAGAGTTTCTTAATATTATCAATTTAACCATAATTTGTAGAGCATTTATAATATTAGGTATTATATGTAGTCTGGAGAGAAATTAAAGCACGTGAGAATTTTGTGTCAGTTATGTGCAAATTCAGGGAGGCTTTAATGTGAAAGGTGAGCACTGAATAGATTGTGTTACCAATCAGGTGGTTTGGTTGGTTGGTTGGTTGATTTTTCTCTATCGTTATAGAAATTGTAGGTAGATAAGGAGAAGCTCTTTAAGTGCTGGCCTTTAGCAACATTTGTTTGCCCCAGCCTTTGGTATCAGCAAGAGTGGCATTAACAGATGGTGTCTTTCTAGGTCTCCTGACCTGAATGAGCCCTTAAGTATTCCTAATGCTATATAATGCTCATGTTACAGCAGCTCTTTGGTGTTGGGACTCTAAGTCCCATAAATATACTTCTTGTGTGAAGCCTAGATTTGGGAGTTCTTAAGCCTTTAAAATATATGGCTGGCGGTATGTTGGGAGCCGCGCCCACATTCGCCGTTACAAGATGGCGCTGACAGCTGTGTTCTAAGTGGTAAACAAATAATCTGCGCATGTGCCGAGGGTGGTTCTCCACTCCATGTGCTCTGCCTTCCCCGTGACGTCAACTCGGCCGATGGGCTGCAGCCAATCAGGGAGTGACACGTCCTAGGCGAAGGATAATTCTCCTTAATAGGGACGGGGTTTCGTTTTCTCGCTCTCTTGCTTCTTACACTCTTGCTCCTGAAGATGTAAGCAATAAAGTTTTGCCGCAGAAGATTCTGGTTTGCTGTGTTCTTCCTGGCCGGGCGTGAGAACGCGTTTAATAACAGCGGTATAGCATCCAGGTAGGCCTATAGGACTTGAGATGTTCAACTTCTCACATCAGGTAGTGTTATAGCTCCTGGGACAACCTGGGAAATCAGAATTCCTTGGCACTTAGCATCAGCTAATGGCAGAACTATTTGTCCTTGGTCTGACACCCTTGGCCTTCCCGATGAGACAGTTCTTTGAAACTCTTCTACAAATGAGGTTATAAGAGTCTCTTCTCTAGATCCCAAAGGCCCTTTATCCTTCTGTAGTCTCAGCTTTCTCTTCTTCCTTACTGCCTCTTTATTTTGATATCCTGCCTCGCTTGAAGCAACTGTTCATCTCTTATGCTGCTGCTGTTGAAGCCTCAGGCTTTTCCACTTTTGTCTTGGTCAGCCAACTGCTCTGCTGTTCTCCTGCTTCATGTATCATCTATCCTTTATTGGCCTAATGCCTCAACATCAGGGGAGCAATTATATCCTGTTCACTAATTGGGACTGAGTAGCATTCTTACATAGCCTGAGAAGAGGTGTTTGGACCAAGGACAATTATCTGTTTTGTACTAATCACAATCTTTTGTATTCCAACAATTTCAGTCTTGCCACTGGGCACCAATCATAGCCACCAGGGGCTTGTGGTTTGGGAGAAACAATGCTTTGAAATTTAGCCCAATTTTGATGTATACATAAACGAACAGCACCAATCATAACAGTGCTTCAGCTAGGCCAGCAGTGGAAGACCTTACCATGAGGCATAGGAAGAAATGGTTGCAGGCTTATCTAGAGTTCACTAACGTTTGTGATAGTGAAGGTCTTTTTTTAAGTTGTTTCAATTAGCCCCGGGTAAGACCTCACTCTTGGAAGCTGGGGCAATTGGTTGCAACTGTGAGGTTTTTGTTTTTGTTTTTGTTTTTGTTTTCCAAGATGTCAATGATTCCAGATGATTGGTGTTGATATAAGAGTAGTCTGGCTGTTTGGGTGATAGCCATTTTCCATGAGGCTGCAAAGAAGAATCACTAAGGGAGTCTATTGCCCTATCCCCTTAGGTCTTTGCATATATATATATAGTGCATCAGAGAAAGTGTTTACAATGACAGCTTAACTTATCATTAACACAACAGTGACTCCATAACTGCTTAATCCCTGTCAGGGTTCCATGGTGTGTCAGTACCTCTCATCCATCTCACTGAAGCCTCCCACACTTCCACAGATATGAAGGGACATTTGTAGATCCTTTGCTGGACTAGTTTTTTGGGAGCCCACAGACAAAGGGAATCAATTTATACTAATGAGTAGACCAAAAGTTTGGGTCATTCCTGTACCTAGGTCTACCAACTCCTTTCATAAACTGAGGTGCCATTTAGCTTTCCAGAGAAAGCTTTTCTTCCTAGTGATGCTAAACACCTGTTGGTTCATTCTCAAGTGTTCACTGGTTCTGTGAATGTGTACATATGTAAACCAATTATCTTTGTCACATGGCCTCGAAGCTATGACCAGGTATAGATCTAGTGGCCTATCTTGTCGGTGCCTGGCTTAGTCCTCTCTGTGGGCAACAGAGATTTTGAACATGAAAGAGTTTGCACCTCAAAAGAAAACTGAGAAAAGGGGGATGGTAGGTAGTTCAGAAGGCAAAGTCAACCAAAGTCCTCATATGCAGGAATACCTCAAAGTCAACAGAATTTTACCAATGCACCTCTCAGCTTATGTCACCAAACTGATTGTTGTTGGTTAGATCTACATCATCCCCATCATCTCCCCTCCACATCTTGCCCTCTAAGTAGTGATAACTGGGTCCTTTTCTTTAAATCAAAGATAGAGTGACCAATGGGGTACTTTTCTAAATAGGACCTTAGAGTTCAACTCAGGCTGGGAAGGTTTGGTGTGTGACACCATAGGTGACTTTATCAACTCCCCAGGGTCTATTAATATTGAGTTGTGATGCACCTCAGGTCCTCTGGGAATACAGAATGATACTCTGGCTGTTAACTGGTATGAGCTATGGGGATTCAAAACTCTATGAGCTCCAGCTGCCTTTTCTGGGTTGTCTTCCTAAGCAAGACACAGTTCTCTGATAATCAATGAATGATCCTGCCCCATCCTAGAAATGTAGCTTCCCTGTGTGCTGTCACCAGAATAGCAAGCCTTGCAACATCTCAGCTATAGCATAGACTTCCAACCTCCAGACACAGAGGAGAGGTTCCCATGGCAGGTCTTGGTTTGGAGAATGTTTTCTGCCTGGCCTGATTGGCAAAGTCCCAGTGGGGGAAAAAAGCCCTCTTTTTAGTATGGTAAGTTACTGATGCTAATATCTGGCAGTCCATGTTGGTTGCTCTCTGTTTTAATTAAACATTATTTTGCATGGGTTCCCTGAGGAGTAGGCTATCATGAAAAAGCACCATTTCATAAATCTAAGGAAAAAAACTCAACAAATACATGCCTTGATACCGTTTTAAATTTCTGTATTTTTCTAAGTTTCTTCTCTATGAATCAAAAAACAGCTATAGGTACTTCGTACAGTGCATGAATGATTCTTCCTTGGAAATGCAGCCAAAGGCAGACATTGGTAGCTTTGCTACATATTTCCATATTTCTATGTGGACATGGGGATCTATAAATATGAATACTCCCACTTTCAGAGTTTGAAAATAGAACTCCAAATTTTATATACACATACACACACATATATATATGAATATGATATAATATATGAATATATATTCACATATATGAATATGATATAATATAATATATGAATAAAACTGGTTTAGTTTCTAACTCATACCAGCTCAGCTCTCTGGAAAACATGCTAATAAACCCATTGTCACGTGCTTCTTTGAGAGCATCAGTATAATTAAGCCCTTTTAAAAAGAGAACAAAACTACTTTGGAAACCTCAATTTGAAATACAGTGAGGCCTGATACCTCATTATAGCTATGCAGGGCTTTTTCTCTTGCTTTGATTTCCTGGCAAAGCATTATTTTATGCCTTTGTTCCCCTTCAGTGATCATAATAGTCTTGGCATGAACCTTGCCAGGTAGGTGAAAAAAAAAACCTCCCTTCTGGGCATTTCTTGTCCTTTGGGGGGATATTCTTAGAGTTAACCCTATCAGTGGTCTACTTGGAGAGCAATTGATGGGAAGCACGAGGAAGCTCTCAATTTCTGACTCTGTCCTTCTCTTTGCTCAAGATGTCCTTGTGTCCTTGAGTCTGCCCTTTCCCATTTACATCCCTTCCTGTGTACGAAGAGGAATCCTTTGAGTGTGCACATTACAGTGGACCTTCAGGGACATCGTTGAGGAAAGGCGAAGACTGGTAGAACAGCTCTGGGAGGCTTTTAGCTAGAAACCTTAGCTCCCTCAGGGGCTTTTGTCTCTCCAAGCACTGTGGATAGAATGAAGTGTTTTGTCCCCTCTTGCAAGAAATTCCTCAGAGAACAGGAAGGAGAATCCTTCTGTGCTTGGAGTCCTGTTCCCTGCGGGAAGGGAAACTAGAAGAACAAAGAATATAAGCATAACAAATAAAGCCAGTGAAAGCTGCGCTTTCCAACTGACTGCTCAGGAGCTGACTGTAGCCCTTGGGGTTAGGAGTTAAAACACCCCACTTTGCACCTGTCTTAATGTCTGCCCTGAAGGGTGAGTTGTTCTGGTTGACAGGATTAGGTCCCTCTTCATTTCTGCATTGGCTCCTGAAGCGTGAAAGGAGCTAAAACAAAGAGATCTTTAGTTCTCCAGCCCTACTTCAGCATTTCAACACTTCAGTGCCTGCTAGTGGTGGTATGGGGAATTGCAGCTACTGTCATGGCTTCACGCTGCAGATTATAGACCTTAAATGAGATCGTGCAAATCCGTTCTTAACTCTCTGAAGAGAGTTAGGGTTCTCCTTAAGAGATCCCTTTGTTATCATGTTTCTAGCATTATAAAATTCTAAATAAAACATACATGAAATATGTCTTGAGACATAGTAAGAAGCAAGTGAAACGGTCTTTCCTCTGGAAACGACCAAGACATCATCGGTACTCTTCCCAAATCCTGCCTCAATTTGGAGACAGTCCGGATAAACCCAAAATTATTTACCATAGTTTATGGGAGGGATTTGAAGACTTGATACTAAACAACTCCCTAGCCCTGTGTTTGTTTTCACACCGTTTACTAACAATATCTTTCTGCACCCGAAGCCCACCCTAGTTTCCCGTGTTTCCAAGAGTGAATGCTTTTCCTTGCCCACCAACTCAGCAGCCTCTTGATTGATGGCCCTGCTTCCTAGACCACTAGTGTGAGCCTAATAGAAAAAGAAGGCAAGAAAAGGTTCTACTCACAGTACAGCTCTGGTCTACACTGGAAACACAAAGACAGGCTCTTACCCACCCCTCAGCTTCAACCTCTGGAATATCCAGATAGAATAGTTTTAGCGTTTAGATCAACATCAAAGTGATGCTTAGGCTGAGCATCTTGTGTCTGACCTTATTATCTTGGTTTGAAACCTTCATGAGGTTCAGCATATATGTTGATCAAGTCTTAAGAAGTTCTGTGCCTTGACCTCAGCCATAAGCACTGAGTGTTGAACCCTAACCCATGGTGTCTGTCCACCTGTGATGTCTGTCTATCTGTGGTGTCTGTCCACCTGTGATGTCTGTCTGTGGTGTCTATCCACCTGTGGTGTCTGTCTATCTGTGGTGTCTGTCCATCTGTGTCTCTCCACCTGTGATGTCTGTCTATCTGTGGTGTCTATCCACCTGTGGTGTCTGTCCACCTGTGGTGTCTGTCTATCTGTGGTGTCTATCCACCTGTGATGTCTGTCCAGCTGTGATGTCTGTCCACCTGTGTTGTCTGTCACCTGTGGTGTCTATCCACCTGTGTTGTCTGCCACCTGTGGTGTCTATCCACCTGTGATGTCTATCCACCTGTGATTGGTGTCTGTCCACCTGTGATTGGTGTCTATCCACCTGTGGTCTCTGTCCACCTGTGTCTATCCACCTGTGATGTCTGTCCACCTGTGATTGGTGTCTGTCCACCTGTGATCGGTGTCTGTCCACCTGTGGTCTCTGTCCACCTGTGTCTGTCCTTGGGCAGCTGCTTACCATCCTTGCCCCAAGCAGCCCATTCTTAGCACTGCCTTCCCTTTGGAAGACGGTGATGCATACTAATGGCCACAGGAGCATTCACTTTTAATCTGGCTTTACAGTAACTCTCAGACTTTGGTATATACTTAGTCACGTAAGACCTTTCCGTTATTAATGCAGCCTGATTCTGTACTCGTTACTTGAATGAGAATCCGCACTTAGAAATGATTTTTATCAGCTTGGCTTCTAAAATGTCTTTGAAGCATGTAAGACCTGACTAATCTATACAGAGCTTTATATCCCCATAGGTGGTGGTCATCCTGAATCAAATGACATTTTTAAAAAGAAGGTTTACACCTTTGAAATCTTTCATATGAGATAATTCCTTGGTCAAATAAAAGATACATATTTAAATAATTTGTTTGAATAGGGCAAAAATCTACTGAAAGAAGGACTCTCCATCTTCATCTCCCCTTCCTTTGTTGCCGTCATAGCTTATTCTGGCTTTAACAACTTGTACAGAAAGGTTGACACCTGGAACCAATTTAAGACAACTTTATCATCTTTGCAGCTTACTGAACTTACTTAGAAAAATTAATTTATCACCAAATTATTTCCTAGGGGGGAAACTATACATTAAAATAATTGAACAGAATTTTTTTATACTCTCAATGTCCCTGAATTTATCCCAGCCATTGAGCATCTAAAGAATAACTCTAAGGGCAATCAAACAGTGTTGTCAGACTGGGAGGTTGGAACTGACAGTGTAGGGTAGCTGCGCTCTGATAGTGAATATGCTTTTCTTTGTTAAAAGTTAGAAATGTGACTTTGTTCCGGGAAATACAAATTTTTAAGAGTGCGGAAGTGAGGCTGGTGCCGGTGAGTCTGATTGCTTAAGCCGGCATGAAGATCACCAGGCAGAAACATGCCGAGAAGCATCTCTGCTTTTTCCGCAACAATTTCGGAGTCTGTGAGCCCTACCCGATCCTTCTGGCCAGCACTTTCTGCCAGGTGGCACTGTGGGGTTGCATCCAGCTGCGGGACCAGCTGCCCTGCTACCTTATGGGGAAGCCTCAACTGTGCACCATAAGATGTGTGTTAAGGGAGTTAGAAACACGGGGAAAGGAATTATATGGAGCAAAACTGATTGCACAGAAATCCCAGGTTCGAAACTGTCCTCATTTCAAGAGCCCAGCGAGTGGGTCTGAATGTCTCCTGTGCATGGTGGATGGGTGGGTGGGTGGGTGGGGGAACCCTCACCATTATTTTGTGGCCACACAGGATCAGAACCTATCTGTGAAAGTCAAGAGAACTTCTAGAATTCCTCTCATGTTCATTATTCAGAACACTGTAGTGTTGGGCAAGCCTTCTCCCAGAACAGTGACCTTTGTGAAGGTGGTCGGGGCAGGTCAGCTGGTCTCAGTGCATGAGAAACAATGTATCAAGCAACTCAAGGAGGAGCAAGGCCTGGTGCAAAACCGGACCTGGGGGGGGAGGAGGGGGGAGGAGGAGGAGGTTGGAGGAAAAAGAAGAAGGTGGGCAGTTCCAATCCTCTCAGCTGCCTGAGGCAAAAGAAGAAAGCACAGGATACAAAGTCCCCTGCTTCAGAAAAGAAAAGGAAAAGGAAAAAAAGGTAATTGGAACAGATCACCCCGAACGAGTCTTCTGAGTGAGCAGCAGGGTGTGGAAGGCTGACATGTGCTGGGGACACTCTGGAAGGCAAACTTCCTGTTCAAACTGTGAAAACGTGTATACCAGAGGACTAACTTATTTTTGTAAACTAGTACTGCTACACAAAATTTTGCCAAAAATTAAAGAATGTTTGGGTTTGTCATAAATACATACATATATACATACATACATACATACATACATACAAGAAATGTTATTGCCAGAGACCAGAGAGACACCAGGAGTGTTTAATCCAAAATGTCTCTGGTTCTGCCCTGGTTAGAGGCCAAGGATACCTACCACAAAGGTCTCCATTTCCTTTCTCTTTCTTCCCTTGAATGGGTGCCCCTTATACTGAGAATTGACTGGAGCCCAGAGGCACCTATAAACTCTGTAACTAACCACTTCCCTGTACCCAGTGTCTCCTTCCATGGTCATTCTGAGTCAGTGCCCCCAATGCCCTGTTTCTGGGACCCCATTCCTACTGCACAGATGATCTCTTAAGCACCGACCTATGAATCTATAAGTAACTTCTTCCTAAGCTCACCCTCTGTGGTCCATGATTTTCATGCTTTGAATTTATGGGATAAGGGCCCAGAGTCACTAACTCAGGGGATGTTTCATAAGATTGTGAGGATCCCGACTTCCAGTTAAAGCCAAAAAAAAAAAAAAAAAAAAAAAAAAAAGCAAGAAGAAAGATCTTCAAATGCATGGAAACCCTACGCTTTCATATCTAGGTCTGTTGACAAAATTAAGAGTGTTTTGGTTGAGTGAGCTGTATGCTGGAGCTTGTGTGGTTTCTTATTCCTGAAAACTGGCTAAGTTCTATAGCACACTAACTGAGGTTCAGGTTTGAGAAAGCAACAAAATATATTAGAGTTGGTCCTTATCCCAGGCGCTCATGCAGCATTCACAGTAGACCTTACATGGACACAAGACATGGGAATATAAAATGAGGTGTGTTCCCTCACAGTTTGGATATTCTTGATGATCTTCATAGGTCACAAAAATGTCCCATGGGGTATTTTTGAGGTGAAGAAAGCTTTGACATTGGTTGGGAACAAGAGCTTGAGGGAACATCTCAATATGGATGATACAAAAAGCTAGGAACAGTATCTTTTTTTCACATCTTATGCTATTTTGGTTTCGTTGCTGATTCTTTCTGAGCTAGCCCATACCTACTGTGTGCTGGATGACTGCTCCCACTGTTGGAACATGGTCAAAAGGATGACCTGTGGTGAGCAATGCCTTGGTAACTGTGGGAAGCTCCAGGACAAAGGTCAGAGGGCGTTTTACCTTGGTGCTTTGTGTTCCCTGTGTTTTTCTTGGGCACGATTTCATCCCTCCTATGATAAACATTTATATTCAATTTATAAGATATGGTTATTCTTGTTGGATGTTGGAGCATAGCTATAGAACCAATCTGGTCAGTCTACCCTGAGTCTAGATATGACCTGATTTGGTTTCATGCTTTTCCAGATATGCTCTATCGTATATGCAAGGCAACTGTGTTTAAATTGCTCTGTCTTGAGAAAGTTCTGGGAAAGGGCTGCTCTGTTAATATTTAGTGTGTGCTTACTGGCGCTTATTTACATGCTATTTTTTTAAAACATATTTCTCTGACCATGTTTTCCTGAACTCATACAACCTTCCTTGGACCATTGCTCTCTTGGTTGCATTCATGAATAAAAGTACACTGACACTGAAGAAAGGTTGTCTGCAGGCTGTAGTCCATCCCATTGTTTCAGGTCCTCAAATTCCAGCAGACAAGATCTGCACAGGTCAAATGAAAAGTAGTCACCATGCCATTTACCTCTATTGGCAGAGAGAGAGAGAGAGAGAGAGAGAGAGAGAGAGAGAGAGAGAGAGAGATTGAGAAACAAGTCTTACCAAAGCGCAGAGACAGTTCCTCATAAGAAGGCCAATCAAAAAAAAAAAAAAAAAAAAAAAAAAAAAACAACATTATTGCAGGGACACTTTTGGCTTATGAAAAGTTTAAATCCTACAAATCTGAGACTGAACGTTTGTGTAAGTTGGCAGTGTCTCGACTGGTTGATTTATTCTAGTGATTTCAAGCAGATTACAGCACAAGAAATAATCTGAAATCTCACAGACTAAAGCAAGACAAGCAAACACCAGGTATTATGCCTAAAGATACAGACTATGAAGGCACCCAGAGTGGTCTCAGATTTCTCACACCAAGTTGACACAAAACTAAATAATGTTTGTCTTAGAAAGAAAGTTCTGTATAATGTTCTTCTCTTCCTGGTTTGTTTATCTGAGTTGTGTGGTTAAGGTCTCTGAGGGACCAAGTTGACAGGTTTTTGTCAAAGAATTAAAGAAATTATAAACTCCTCCCTTGGGCAGCATTTTGGTCTTTGCAAGTATGGCCTGTCAGGGCCATGTTGGGTCTGAGTAAACCTAGGGCAATGGGCTATGTCATGAGAGAACTAAGAAATGTGTGAAAGGGAGAGACCTCAAGTCTATGACAGAGACAGAGTCTATGCACTGACCCTGTTTCTCAGCACAGCACTATGAAGTGATCCAAGTCTCAGAACGACCATTATGAGGAGAATCAGCAAGTAAGAAAGTTGGCTATGGGCTTAATTATGAAAAATGAGAAAAGCATTTTTTTTATGTAGTTGACTGGAGGCTGCCAGGTCCATTGTCAGAGGGTATGCTAGCAGTTAGGAGACCTTGGGGAGGTTCACTGTTAGTTGTATGCTGGCAGGGATTCCTCTTTCTAGAGGGAGGCCACTGCTAAGTACTGGTAAGTATACCCCTCCCAACTATAAAGGACAACCTTCTCTGTCCAAAACTCATAATTTAAATGTTAGTCTCGTCAAGAACTAGTCACAGGGATGCTTAGAATATTATCTGATGAAATATCTGGAGATAATGATCTAGTTCAATTGACACATATGATTAACATTAGACCTGCATGAGTTTAGGGACACTGCCTCCTCTCTACACCTAGATAATTCTCTAAACATCTCTCTCTCTCTCTCTCTCTCTCTCTCTCTCTCTCTCTCTCTCTCTTACACACACACACACACACACACACACACACACTTTTGACTCTCTTTCTCTCCAATTAAAACTCATGGATTTCTTCATCCTCATTACAGTGATTTGAGCTTTAATTCAAAGATTCTAAAACAATTACAACTTTTAAAAATGAGTACATAGTCACTCATGCCTGACTTTGAACACCTTTCTCTCATTTTCTTCATGCAGAAAATAAAATATAGACACAGCTTCTAGGACAGACCCTGTTTCAGGCTCCAGATATCCGGGAAACTTCCCTGCCAGAGGAGAGGTGCCTGCCTGGGAGGACTCTGACTGTCTGAACAGGTGAGGGAGCCATCTTGGGTCCCGGACCCCTCAGAGACCAGTCTGCGCAGGTCAGCTCACAGACTGCGAAGAGTGAGCGAGCAGACTGCAAAGGCAACACATCTCCTGGGACAGGCCCTGTTTCAGGCCTTCATCTTCAGCCAGGAGGCAGGTCTGAACGCCAGACCTCTGTGCAAGAGGAGAGCTTACCTGCCAGAGAGTACTTGACCACTGAGACTCAGGAGAGAGCTGGACTATTAGGACTGCTGACAGAGGCTAACGAAATCACAGGAGGAACAAGCTCCAACCAGAGACAACAA
Source organism: Mus musculus (assembly GCF_000001635.26). NCBI lineage: Eukaryota > Metazoa > Chordata > Mammalia > Rodentia > Muridae > Mus > Mus musculus. The sequence goes on from NC_000083.6 coordinate 64,880,622, forward strand.
CTATAAAAACTAACTCCAGAGATTACCAGATGGTGAAAGGCAAACATAAGAATCTTACTAAAAGAAACCAAGACCAAACACCATCATCAGAACGCAGCACTCCCACCTCAGCCAATCCTGGATACTCCAACACACAGAAAACCAAGACTCATATTTAAAATCATATCTCATGATGCTGGTAGAGGACATCAAGAAGGGCATTAATAACTCAATTAAGGAAATACAGGAGAACAGTGCTAAAGAGGTAGAAGCCCTTAAAGAGAAAGCACAAAAATCCCTTGAAGGATTACAGGAAAACACAACCAAACAGGTGATGGAATTAAACAAAACCATCCAAGACCTAAAAAGGGAAATAGAAACAATAAAGAAAACCCAAAGTGAGACAACTCTGGAGATAGAAACCCTAGGAAAGAAATCTGGAACCATAGATGTGAGCATCAGCAACAGAATACAAGAGATGGAAGAGAGAATCTCAGGTGTAGAAGATTCCATAGAGAACATGGGCACAACAAACAAAGAAAACGCAAAATGCAAAAAGATCCTAACTCAAAACATCCAGGAAATCCAGGACACAATGAGAAGAAAAAACCTATGGATAATAGTAGATGAGAATGAAGATTTTCAACTTAAAGGGCCAGCAAATATCTTCAACAAAATTATAGAAGAAAACTCCCAAACCCAAAGAAAGAGATGCCCATGAGCATACAAGAAACCTACAGAACTCCAAATAGACTGGACCAGAAAAGAAATTCCTCCTGACACATAATAATCAGAACAACAAATGCACTAAATAAAGATAGAATATTAAAAGCAGTAAGGGAAAAATGTCAAGTAACATATAAAGGCAGGCCTATTAGAATTACACCAGACTTCTCACCAGAGACTATGAAAGCCAGAAGACCCTGGACAGATGTTATGCAGACCCTAAGAGAACACAAATGCCAGCCCAAACTACTATACCCAGCCAAACTCTCAATTACCATAGATGGAGAAATGAAAGTATTCCATGATAAAACCAAATTTACACGATATCTTTCCACGAATCTAGCCCTTCAAAGGATAATAACAGAAAAAAAACCAATACAAGGACGGAAAGTACACCCTAGAAAAAGCAAGAAAGTAATCCTTCAACAAACCTAAAAGAAGATAGCCACAAGAACAGAATCTCAACTTTAACAACAAAAATAACAGGAAGCTACAATTACTTTTCTTTAATTTCTCTTAACATCAATGGACTTAATTCCCCAATAAAAAGATATAGACTAAACACAAACAGGACCCAACATTTTGCTGCTTACAGAAAACCCACCTCAGGGTAAAAAAACAGACACTACCTCAGAGTGAAAGGCTGGAAAATAATTTTCCAAGCAAATGGTCTGAAGAAACAAGCTGGAGTAGCCATTCTATTATCGAATAAAATTGACTTCCAACACAAAGGTATCAAAAAAGATAAGGAGTGGCACTTCATACTCATCAAAGGTAAAAATCTACCAAGATGAACTCTCAATTCTGAATATCTATACTCCAAATACAAGGGCAGCCACATTCGTTAAAGAAACTAGTAAAGCTCAAAGCTCACATTGCACCTCACACAGTAATAGTGGGAGACTTCAACACCCCACTCTCATCAATGAACAGATACTGGAAACAGAAACTAAACAGAGACATATGGACCCTAACAGAAGTTATGAAACACATGGATTTAATAGATATCTACACAACATTTTATACTAAAACAAAAGGATATAATTTCTTCTCAGCGCCACATGCTACCTCCTCCAAAATTGACCATATAATTGGTCACAAAACAGGCCTCCACAGATACAAAAATATTGAAATTATCCCATGCATCCTATCTGATCACCACAGACAAAGGCTGATCTTCAATAACAACATAAACAATAGAAAGCCAACATTCATGTGGAAACTGAACAACACTCTACTCAATGATTCCTTGGTCAAGGATAAAATAAAGAAAGATATTAAAGACTTTTTAAAGTTTAATGAAAACGAAGCTACAACATACCCAAACTTATGGGACACAATGAAGGCAGTCCTAAGAGGAAAATTCATAGCCCTGAGTGCCTCCAAAAAGAAACTAGAGAGAGCATACACTAACAGCCTGACAGCACACCTAGAAGTTCTAGAATGAAAGGAAGCAAATTCAGCCAAAAGGAGTAGACTGCAAGAAATAATCAAACTTAGGGCTGAAATCAACCAAGTGGAAACAAAAAGAACTATTCAAAGATTCAGCCAAACCAGGAGCTGGTTCTTTAAGAAAATCAACAAGATAGATAAACCCTTAGCCAGATTAACTAGAGGGCACAGCGACAGTATCCTAATTAATAAAATCAAAAATGAAAAAGGAGACATAACAACAGAACCTGAGGAAATCCAAAACATCATCAGATTCTACTACAAAAGGCTATACTCAACAAAACTATGAATGAAATGGATGAAATGGACAACTTCCTAGACAGATATCAGGTACCAAAGTTAAACCAGGATTTGATTAATGATCTAAACAGTCCCATTTCCCCTAAAGAAATAGTCTCAATAGTCAATAGTCTCCCAACCAAAAGAAGCCCAGGACCAGATAGGTTTAGTGCAGAATTCTATCAGACTTTCAATGAAGACCTAATTCCAACTCTCCTCAAACTATTCCACAAAATAGAAACAGAAGGTACTCTACCTAATTCATTCTATGAAGCCACAATTACTCTGATACCTAAAACATACAAAGATCCAACAAAGAAAGAGAACTTCAGACCAATTTCCCTTATGAATATCGATGCAAAAATACTCAATAAAATCCTCGCAAACCAAATCCAAGAACACATCAAAATGATCATCCATCATGACCAAGTAGGCTTCATCCCAGGGATGCAGGGATGGTTTAATATATTGAAATCAATCAACGTAATCCACTATATAAACAAACTCAAAGACAAAAACCACATGATCATCCCTTTAGATGCTGAGAAAGCATTTGACAAAATCCAACACCCCTTCATGATAAAATCTTAGAAAGGAATTCAAGGCCCATACCTAAACATGATAAAAGCAATATACAGCAAACCAGTAGTCAACATCAAACTAAATGGAGAGAAACTCAAAGCAATCCCAATAAAATCAGGGAGTAGACAAGGCTGCATACTTTCTTCCTACCTATTCAATATAGTACTTGAAGTCCTAGCCAGAGCAATTCGACAACAAAAGGATACAAGGGGATACAAATTGGAAAGGAAGAAGTCAAAATATCACTATTTGCAGATGATATGATAGTATATCTAAGTGACCCTAAAAATTCCACCAGAGAACTCCTAAGCCTGATAAACAGCTTCAGTGTAGTAGCTGGATATGAAATTAACTCAAACAAATTAATGGCCTTTCTCTACTCAAAAGGATAAACAAACTTAGAAAGAAATTAGGAAAACAACATCCTTCACAATAGTCACAAATAATATAAAATACCTTGATGTGACTCTAGCTAAGGAAGTGAAAGATCTTTATGATAAGAACTTCAAGTCTCTGAAGAAAGAAATTGAAGAAGATCTCCCATGCTCATGGATTGGCAGGACTAATATAGTCAAAATGTTTATCCTGCCGAAAGCAATCTACAGATTCAATGCAATCCCATCAAAATTCCAACTCAATTCTTCACTGAGTTAGAAAGGGCAATTTGCAAATTCATCTGGAATAATAAAAAACCTAGGATAGCAAAAACTATTCTCAACAATAAAAGAACCTCTGGTGGAATCACCATGCCTGATATTAATCTGTGATAAAAAACAAACAAACAAACAAAAAACAAACAAACAAACAAACAAAAAACCTGCATGGTACTGGTACAATGACAGACAGGTAGATCAATAGAATAGAATTGAAGATCCAGAAATGAATCCACACAGCTGTGGTCACTTGATCTTTGACAAGGGAACTAAAACCTTCCAGTGGAACAAAGACAGCATTTTCAACAAATGGTGCTGATACAACTGGCAGTTATCATGTAGGAGAATATGAATTGATCAATTCTTACCTCCTTGTACAAAGCTCAAGTCTAAGTGGATCAAAGACCTCCACATAAAACTAGAGACACTAAAATTAATAGAGGAGACAGTGGGGAAAAGCTTCGAAGATATGGCCACAGGGGAAATATTCCTAAACAGAACAGCAATGGCTTGTGCTGTAAGATCAAGAATTGAGAAATGGGACCTCATAAAATTGCAAAGCTTCTGTAAGGCAAAAGACACTGTCAATAAGACAAAAAGGCCACCAACAGATCAGGAAAGGATTTTTACCAATTCTAAATCTGATAGGGGACTAATATCCAATATATACAAAGAACTCAAGAAGCTGGACTCCAGAAATTCAAATAACTCCATTAAAAAATGGGGTATAGAGCTAAACAAAGAATTCTCAACTAAGGAATGAATACCGAATGGCTGAGAAGCACCTGAAAAAAACGTTCAACATCCTTAATCATCAGGGAAATGCAAATCAAAACAATACTGAGATTCCACCTCACACCAGTCAGAATGGCTAAGATAAAAAATTCAGGTGATAGCAGATGCTGGCAAGGATGTGGAGGAAGAGGAACACTCCTCCATTGCTTGTGGGATTGCAAGCTTGTACAACCACTCTCTGTCAGTCTGGCTGTTCCTCAGAAAATTGGACATAGTACTACTGGAAGATCCTGCAATACCTCTCCTGGGCATATTCCCAGAAGATGTTCCAACTGGTAATAGGAACACATGCTCCAGTATATTAATAGCAGCCTTATTTATAATAACCAGAAGCTGGAAAGAAGCCAGATGTCCCTCAACAGAGGAATGGATACAGAAAATGTGGTACATTTACACAATGGAGTACTACTCAGCTATTAAAAACAATGAATTTATGAAATTCTTGTGCAAATGAATATATCTGGAGGATATCATCCTTAGTGAGGTAACCAAGTCACAAAAGAAGTCATTAGATATGCACTCACTGATAAGTAGATATTAGCCCAGAAACTTAGAATACCCAAGATACAATTTGCAAAACACAAGAAAATCAAGAAGAGGGAAGATCAACGTATGGATACTTCATTCCTCCTTAGAATATGGAACAAAATACCCATGAAAGGAGTTACAGAGCCAAAGTTTGGAGCTAAGACGAAATGATGGACTATCCAGAGACTACCCCACCTGGGGATCCCACCTATAATCAGCCACCAAACACAGACACTATTGCATATGCCAGCAAGATTTTGCAGAAGGGACCCTGTTATAGCTGTCTCATATGAGGCTATGCCAGTGCCTGGCAAATACAGAAGTGGATGCTCACAGTCATCTATAGGATGGAACACAGGGCTCCCAAAGAGAAGCTAGAGAAAACACCCAAGGAGCTGAAAGTGTTTGCAACCCTATAGGTGGATCAACAATATGAACCAACCAGTACCCCCAGAGCTCGTGTCTCTAGCTGCACAAGTCGCAGAAGATGGCCTAGTCAGCCATCATTGGGAAGAGAGGCCCCTTGGTCTAGCAAACTTTATATGCCCCAGTACAGGGGAATGCCAGGGCCAAGAAGCAGGAGTGGGTGGGTAGGGGAGCAGGACAGAGGGAGTGTATAGGGAACTTTCAGAATAGCATTTGAAATGTATATAAAGAAAATAGCTAATAAAAAATAGAAATAACTCTAACAGTCTGTTCTGCTCTAATTTCCTGTGGTAGAATTTTTGGAGTGGTGTATTAAGATTTTTTATTAGATTGTAACTAAGTGGCTTTCATGGAGCCCACATATTTTAATCTGCAGCCTTATGTCTGAAGTAGAGGTAGATTTATAAACTGAAGTACAAATCTTTCTTTGAAAAAAAAACACCAGGCAGTATATATTAATTACTGATTTAAAAGATGAAATGTGAAGCTGGAGAGGCGGCTCAGCTGTCCAAAACACTCGCTGCTCTATAGGAGGACCAGGGTTTAGATCCCATCACCCACACTGAATGGCTCACAAAGGCCTGTGATTCCGGTTCTAAGAGATCTGACCTATGCACACACATGCATGTATGCACACATGCACACATGCACATTTGTACGGATGTATGTATGTACACATACACTCACACTCCTGTGAAAGTGTGTCATTTAAAACTCTAGTATATTACATGTCTCCCAGACATCCTTGTAGACAATGAACAGTATTTGCATTGTCAGATATACATATAGAGATGGTCATAAAGGCTGTAAAAGCCCATTTCGTGTTTTCTAGAAAGCAGAACTGGAGCAATTACCAATAGAGCCTTACTTTACCCTCCCTTTGCACTGTGTTTTGCTGGTGAAGTTTACCAGGTGATTGCTAGTTCTTGGTAAAGCCTATGCCTATGGCATCTAGGAAGAGAGCTCTAAGTGGTGGCTGGTGTGTTTCTCCTAGGGTTTTCCCCCTTATCAACCATACCCCGATGGTTGTGCTTGTGTTTCATCATGGCCAAGAGACCAGGTCATCTCAGAAATGCAAGGAAATGTGGTGTCATTGAAAATGTAAGAGTCTGTGTAACTATATTTGGCAAATTTTATCAATCATAATATATTGACATTTTAATCTGCCTAGTGGTGTATATCAATTTACCCATGAGGTGTGTCTGGCTTGATGGTGTCATTTACTGCTGCCGATGGCCATTTTGATTCAACAGCGGATATGTTTACAGAGGTTGAGGGACAGGCATTTGTAGCTCAGCAATGTCTCTGGCATCTAATTTAGTATATGAGTTAGTGGCTCACACATCATATTTATAGGCATTCTATTACATTTATAATAGGGTGAATTTTTTCCCCTGAGTAAAACCTTAAAGTTTATCAGGAAAATGACTGTGCACTCATGTTTGTGAATAAAGGAAGTTTATAATTCTGATTTTATTTTTCTCTTCTATTTTCTAAATTACTTTGCTTTTTGAGAAAGGAAACATTCACTAGTTTTCTTATTCATAGCTTTGTTTTGTTTCCCAGAATCCCTGTGGTAGACAGTAATGATTGACATATATATACATGAAAATGATGTTGGGCACCTGATATCTGCAAGCCTTCTTCTTGCTTTAGGGCCATGAACACAATGTTGAAATGCATTGCTGATTCCCCACCTCTGGGAGCTACGTTAGGTAGGGCTTTAACTTGATTTAAATCCATCTAGCATCTGTAAAAATTTTTATCCTCTTTCCCCTAGGCTGGATTTGGAATGCTGACCGATTTGAACTGAGAGGTATTCTTATACAGACTGGCTGCAATCCTAGGGTTCAGTCAGTCCTCTTTCATAAACGTTTTCTAGGTCATGAGGAACTACATTACATAGCTGTTTTTTTTCCTGCAACAAATAGCCCTGATGAAAAGCATGGTGTTACCATTAGTGACACTATTGACATACTGTAGTTTGACCACCATGCTTCTATTTTTATTAAAATAGAGTGAAAACAAGCTCTTAGAGCACAAACCAAAACCAAAGAGGTAGGTTTTGATTTTAACAAAGGGTAAAGAGCTCAATTATCTATTTCTACTAAGAATAGAGTAAATATTTTCAAAAGGAGGCTCTCCTGTGTCTCTATCCCTAAATGTGTGTTCACAGATAGTCTATTTCCTCCTTTATAGGGCATCACGTGGCTTTCCAATCATATTATTTCTTTATCCGTTGAGGCTTAGAATAGATGGGGAGACGATATTTGTGTTCTGAAGGCTGATTTTTAGAAATGCTACTTCTGTCTCTGAGACAAGGGTTCCTCATCATTTGACTGGATTTCAACTTAGGTGAGTCAGTTGTCTCTCTTTGCCGGTGGCCTGAGTTTTGATGAAGGGTCAAAACTCAGCTGTCATGTTCTGTATTCCTTTGTGAGTGAGGATCATGAACTGGACACAGGTTTGTGATCTACTCCCATGCATTTGATGTGCAACAACTAGTATCTGTTAATTACCTTTTAACCCTTTCATGCATAACAATCCTATAGACTGTTCTAATTGCTTATACATGCGGAGCACAATAGTATTCATTTATTCATTCATATGTCCAATAAGCATTAATATTCCACCTATAAAGATAGATCTCAGAGATGGAAAATATGAAAAAATAAAACCATAGTCCTTGCTTTTCAGAAGCATCTAGATCGTTGTTTCTCAATCTTCCTAATGCTGCAGTCCTTCACCTCAGGTTGTAGTGAGCCCCAGCCATAAAGTTATTTCATAAGTATAAATTTTGCTGCTGTTAAGAATTGTAATATAAATATCTGTGTTTTCTCAGGGTTCCACATGACCCCTATGAAATGATTGTTTAACTTCCGAAGGAATCAAAAACCACCAGGTTGAGAACTGCTGTTCTAGCTATTAAATGTGTTAACCAGATTTACTATCAAAAAGTATCTCTGTCCGTTTCTAGTGTCATGGGAAGATATCTTATGCTGGGTGAGGCATAAATAGTGGAGTTTATATCTCACGGGTCTAGTCTGCAGGAAGTCCAAGACTTCCAAGGTAACAGCAGTTTCAGTGTTCAGCAAAAGCTCAGGTTCTCCTCCTATACCGCTGCCTGGTTCTGTATGCTCGCACCGTGTAAGGTATGGAAAAGACAAGCAACCTTCCAGAAACCTCCTGATAAGTGACACAAGTCCAGTCATGAAAGCAGAGCAATTATGACCCAATTGGCTCCAAAAGGCCTACCTTTTAATACACTAACACCGGGGATTGGATGTTACCATATGAATGGAACAACCACACTGGCACCACAGCAGTAGGCATGCACAAAGTATAGAGACATCAGGAAGGATTCTAAGAGTTTACTGGAGTAGTAACCGGGCATAGTGCAAGAAGACAGCAAGTATTTAGTCTTAAGAAGTGAAAGAAAAGCACTTCCCAGGTCAGGTTGTGCTAAGGAGGATATCAAAGGAAGACAATGGGGAACAATTAGATGTATTGGGGTTGGCCCATGCACAGGTCTGCCTATATTGATACCTACAGCCTTGTATAAGGAAGCATCTCTCACATCCAAGGCTGGAATCAAACTCACTGGGCACCCAAAGATGACTTCGACTTCTGATCCTCCTGCCTCTGCCTCCAAAGTGTTTGGATTACAGCCCTGCACCATCATACCAGTTCTTGCAATCGTCATTCTTTTAATAAATAAAGAAACTGAAGTAATCCAATTTAAAGAGCATTGTCTGACACCATAGAGATGGAAGGCCCTTGTTTATGCACTTGCAGTAGATGATGTTTCCATAGTAACATGACACTAACCAATCATTTATCATGAGGAATTTTCAAATGTTTATATATTCTGTAAGAGAAAGAATCATATAGACAAATTCATAATTGAGGAGGCATAGAAATCCTAGGGAGGTGTTATAGATGTAGAAGTTACATTTGTGATTCTAACTTTGCATGTTATTTTTATTGAAGTATGAAGCATATAAAAAGTACCAATCTTAAATGCATAGTTTGCTATAGTTTTACAAAACCAACATACCCCTTACCAAGAAATAAGCACTATAAATTTCTTAGTAGCCTCTTTCTTTTAAATTAGTAGTAATAATAACCTCTACAAAATAATCATCATTTTACCTCAGTAAATCTATTTGACCTGGAGCCAGAGGGGTTACTCAGTGGTTAAGAGCACTGGGTGTTTTTCCAGAACACTGGGGTTCAATTCCTAGAACCTACACGGACCATAACTTATTGCAACTCCAGTTCTAGGATATCTGACATTCTCTTCTGGCCTCTGCAGTCACTAGACACATGTGGTGCATAGACATATATGCAGGCAAAACACGCATAGACATAAAAATAAATTAGTTTGACATATCCTTTGAGTTTTATGGAAATAGAATTCTATAAAATGCATAGTTCTATGTCAAGCTTCTTTTTTCTTAAAATTACTCCACCAAACCATAGCATGCAGCTATAGTTTTATATTTACTGTTTCCTATAAGAAACTATTGTTAAAATATCTGATGGTTAATTTAGCTGCTGTCTTGCCTATGAACATTTGAATTGTTTCCAATGTGGATCTATCACTAATTATTCTTCTATAAGTAATTATGCATACCTCTGGTATACATGTGTGGGCTTTCTTTTGGAAATACCTCTGGAAATAGAATTTCTGCTTCATAGAATATGCATACATACAGTTTTGAAGGTCACTGCTGCATGGCTTTCAATCTAATCTCCTTTCTCAGTGCCTGTGAATACTTTCTCAATTACTGCGAATAGCAGTTTCTTTGTATCTTGTTTAATAAATCATTGTTTTCTCCTAGGTCATGAATATATTTTCCTATAGAATTATTTTGTCATCTATATATGCCCACAATCGATCTGGAACAGATTTCTGTATATGATCTGTAACGGAACCAAGATATGTTTCTTCCCATATGCACATCCAGTCAGAACTGTGCTATTTGTTACAAGGATGACTAAGTCATCCTCTACATTATCGTGGCACTTCTGTCAAATATAAAGAAGCCTTAGAGATGTGGGTTTAATTAAGAGTTCTCTATTCTGTTTCACTGCCATCTGATTCTCGAGTCATGTACCCACACTCTGCTTTTTGAGTCATGGAAGATTTAGAATATATTAGTATCTGGTACCTCGTTTGTTCTTCAGAGGAGTCAGCTCATTCCTGGCCTCTGCCATTTCCACAATAGGTGTTGTTATTTTAATCCAAGTTACAATTTGAAGCATGTAAGGAAAAGTTTTATAGTGAGCCTCCTAATCTGTAGTTATGATAAATGCCTCTGTATATTTGGTGCTCTCTCTGGGTGGCATTTATATAGCCCTCTCAATTTTTTCCTTAAGCATTTGAGGATTTTTTTAAATGCTATTTTAAAGATTTTGATTAAAAATTACTTTCTAATTATATGCTGCTATCATATACATAAACATCACTGATTTTAAGTGTTCAGTTTATAATCAAAACACCTTTTACTTGTATTTATTCATTTGTTAATTGTAGCTCAAGAAGTTTTCAATGCACATATGCAGCAGGGCACTTGAGTAGTTTGTTGCATTTTCATGGCATATACTTCATAGATTCACATTTCCTGTTGTATTATCTAGGACCTCTAGCACAACTTAAAGATGTAGGACTAACGAATGTCTTTACTTCTTCCAGATCTTAGGCATGGAGAAGGCTGTTTATATGTCATTGTTAAACACCATTTAGAGTTCTATTAAATATGACATTAGTTTTAGGTATTTTCAGTAACCTGTAATCAGATTAAGGATGCTCTTATCCATGCCTCGCGTGCTAAGAATACAGCTTTCTGCAAGGTGGATAAGTCACCCATATTCCTTTCAGGATGAACCAGTGAGAGTCGGCAATGAAACATTATTTCAGGACAGCTTCTTCCCGCTCAGAGGTCCATGGAGGAATAAAAGAGACGGTAACGGGGACAAAGAATCTGCACCCCTCCTCCATCTCTCATCTTGTTCGAAATAAGACTAGAAGTAAAAAAAAAAAAGGTAAGAGAGGATAACTGAAGATACAAGGGATTTCTTCTTTTAAACCAGTCTTTCATTTTGTGTGAGTTCATTTTCTAGTCTTAGACGATTTTCCCTATTTTCCACTGAAGATTTCAGTTCCTGGGGTCCTGGATGGATCCCATAGAAGGGAGTCTTCTAGCTGCTCCACTGTGGATCTCAGTGACTCAGACTGGCTCAACCAGTGCTGTTTCCGGAGCCACACAGCCAATCAGTGCTGTTTCTGGAGCCACACAGCCAATCAGTGCTGTTTCCAGAGCCACACAGCCTATCAGTGCTGTTTCCGGAGCCACACAGCACATGTCTGCAGACCTCAAACCCAGGGCAACCAGTTAAGCATTCTCTGTAGTGTTCTTTCCCAGTCCTTAACTTATTCTAATAACAGCTGTTCTGCTAGAGTCTCGGTGATTAACAGGGTGTCAAGCCACTCCTCCAGAACACTCCAGAAGAGTCTCCAGTGGGGTACCTGATGGATTCTGCGTCACAGATGGCTTCTCCGTACATCAAGTGATAAGCGGCTGCCCTGTTTCCATTTCTCCTGGGTACGTTTTAGAGAGAAAGAACCTCCAGGTCATATGATAGATGTTTCATCATTGTTAACACGAGCCCTTGGAAATTAATCTTTATAGCATTAGCTGCATGCTGAACCAGCCTTAGTTCTGAGTTCACTTTGAGATGCTATAGCTCCACATTTGCTTGCGCTTTTTTTTTTTTTAAACAGAAGCTCAAGATTATTTATTTTCTCTGTGTATATTCTTGGCATATTTCTGCCTAGAGGAAAAGCAAAATCAATAAGTCCTACAGTTTTATTAAGTTTCTTAAAGAGCAGAGTATCTGATCTGGTGGCTGGAGTTGGTTAATCACCATTTTGTACAAATTCATCTTAGGCTAGCTTTTCATTTGTCCTTAGTAACAGAGGCCTACTCACTAACATCACTGAAATGATAATTGTTTCTCATATACCAATGCCTTTGGTGTAGCCCCAAACGGTTAAAGTTAAGACTTTTCTCTTATTTGATGCATACTCCTTTGCCTTTTGAATCCACCCCGCACCACCGTCCCATCTCATTTGTAATAAAAGTTGGGTGCAAGAACCCAACATGGTGCTAATTTCACTCTACCCGTGGAAATCAGGTGAAAGAGTCTGGGACAAAACGAACAGTGCATTTCTGAGGCTGCTTTACTTGGGGGAAAACCATGCAGTATTTTTGAAAACCCTTCTGGCCAAAGCTGGATTTGGCAAATGTCTGGAGGCATTTTCCCGCAGTTAGCCATCTGCCTCTTCCTGCTCTCTCAACATGGGCTGTCACGGCTTTCCTTTTCTCCTGCTTCATTGTCTTGCGCTCTGAGTACAGAACTTCCCCTTCCTATTAACTCAGAATGACAAAATATATCTTCCCTTTACCCACCTCCCCAAGTTCCCAAACCACTAATAATATGAAGATTCACCCTTGTCCCTTCTTCAGCCAAAGCCAAAACCTTTCTTCTAACCACCTGCACCAAGATTCTCTAGGTTCAAAGCACCCCTGAGCTTCCTGCCCTCCAGTTTCTCTTCTCTATATTCTGTTGTTCTCTTCAACAGATGAACATTTTTTTTTAATCCTCTGACTCTGCATCTCCCTCTAGCTACGGCTTTGTAGTTCACATCTGCCATTTCCATCCCCGCTGGACATATATTGCTCAACTGACAATAATTTATCTTCCCTCCCTCAAACATGAGTGAAATTATTTCCAGCAATTAACTTCACATTATTAAATCCAGTGGTTATATTTCAGCCCCTTTATTATTTGACACTGTTAACAATTCCCGTCTTACTCTCTCTCCTCTTTTGGCTTCACAGGGATTTTCTTCCCTGGGTTCCCATGTGCTTAACACTGGGCACTTTTCTCCATCTCTCTGGCCAGCTCCCTTTCCTGAGGGTTCTATCCGAGGCTTCTTCCCAACGGTGGCTGCACTTTTCAATGCTGGATTCCACAGTTATTTACTTGTAGATGAGCCATAGATCCTGATACATAGCTTATTTCCTCTTGAAAGTTTTAGAGTCAGCCCTTCACCTGACCTCGACCTCAACAGGCTCTCAAACTCATTTCAGAGTCATTGTCTCTGAGATTAAAATAACAAAGGATTAAGAGCAACCAAAACATTTATGGAGAATAGGTGAGAAAAATGTATCAATATCAAATTTATTCTATAACTGCAACAGAGGCAGTATGTTGCCACAGTGAAAAGCCAAAACTACCAGTAATATAGAGCAGACAGAAATCCAGCGAATAGAGCCACTCATAGCTGAGTACAATCTTTGACAGGGGTTCAAAGAGAAAAACAGAAACAAGTCATCTTTTCAAGTGTCTGAATTTAAAACAGAAGCAGATAACCACAGGTGTGGGGGGACGGGGGGAGAGAGAGCAAAGGCTGGGAACACAAGAGACCATTAGCTTGAAAACTCATTGACCCAACCGTGCAGGGATACTCCTCAGAAAGTGGACTGGATGAAGACATGGTATCCCACACTGTTCCGCAAAAGACTGCTGGCTACATGGGCACATGGTTTCTGTAAAGCCGAATACCTGTCCAAGTCTTGTTTCCTTTGCCATTGGTGCTGGGAATAAATGATTTCAAGTTCGCTTCTCTCCTCTAAGTCTGTGTAAGTGCCTCACTTGGGTAACACCCAACCTTACCTTGAATCGCACTAATAAAGACGTTTGGGGGATTTAATCTAAGTTTTGTGATATTAGAAAACCAAGCAAGGGAAACCAAAAGTTACCAAGTTACTAAAGGACACACAGTCATGTACACCAGAGGGCATTACAGCTCAATGGGGAATCTGCTCTGGGAGCAGCATTGCGGGTGGGAGTGACCATTGATAAAAGGGGAATTGAAGCCCTTACTCAGATTGCATAGTTTAGGGAACTAAAATGGGTAAAGACCTTAGCTAAAAGAAAAACTCCTGGTAGCAAGATTTTGTTAAACAATATTTTTATCATATAATTAAACTATATTAAATTCAATGACACCTTTTTTAGCAAAAGCATCACAAAGAAAGTGATAAAAAAGAGCAAATTCATTGCAATAGCTGTCATGTATACAATCATCAAACATCTACTGTTTGGGATATACAAAGAGCTCCTACCAACTGAGAGAAAACAAACAAAATAGAAAAATGGACAAATGGTATGGACATGTTTAACCAATGAATGCAGAAATATGTTTAAATTTTTTATCAATCAGAGAAAATCAAATTATGTTCATTAGATGGTAGGTCATGGGGGTTTAATATATTTTAAGCTTTACAGCACAAACATATGCTGATAAATGATTTAAATACCTCTGACATGATACTAAAATACATGCAAAACGATTGAAAAATGTTCAGCTTGCTTCATACAAAAGCCGTCATTTTCCCAATGTCTCTTACATTTTTGCCATTCAGTGAATAAACCATGGCATTAAAAGAAAGTCTGTTCCCGATACAGCATCTATCTATTTCATACACGTGGCCACACAATTGCTGGAAACCATTATTTTTTTCCCCCTCGGTGCCAGAATGGCTCTCTGCCCAGCAAAATACAAAGCTGCGTAACAAAAGCAAATAAACTCTGATTTACTAAACGGGAGGAAATGTAATATAAGTCGATAAGCGTCCTGGGATTTTATGCGCTAAAATCCACCAGGAAATAAATATGTAAAGCAGCAAAGCAGAGTCAGGCTCAGTCGCTGGGTTAGGTTTGTTTGGAATCTTCTTGTTTCTCAGTGGTAGAAAGGGAGAGATGATAGCAGAAATTGAACAGTGAGGAAACCCTTCGCTGAATCTCTCCGCTCTTTGCTCTTTTACCGCTGCATTCTGGGTAAGTTTCTACTGTAGCATTATAAACATAGTGTCTCTTCTTGGGGTCTGCAGGTTTTTTTCCTGTCTCTACTCATCTCCTGCCACATTCTTGACCTCCATCTGTTCGTAGCTTTCTCATCCGCCAAGTCCACTTCTTGCATGAGTCCCCCTGAGGAAGCCATGCTGCTTCAGGCTCTGTGCCCTTGCCTATGCGCTTTGTCCCATCTTCTTCGTCTCCATCTCCATGATCCTGAACCAGCAGGTGATGCCTACCCCTCTGGCCTGTGATTCCTACATCCTTTACGAACATTTTCACATTCTCATCAAAGCGAGTTTCCGTGCTTTTCCAATTAGACTAGAATCTTCTTGATATAAAACTGTAATTTGTTTTATTTGCACAGTGATCCCGGTACTTACTAACATGAACCGTATCAGCATGTAGTGGGAAGGGGTCGTTTTCTACCTAAATTCCTTCAGTGTCTTGAGCATTCTCCAGCCTTTTAATCTTGATCTACTCTTGTACCTGACTGGAGAGTCTAGGGAAGGTGGGATGAGGGAGGGGGTGTCTCCTCCCGTTATTTATCTAGTAGTTCTGTAGCTACTTTCTCAGGGAACCTTCTCACACCCCCATAATGGAAAGATGTCCTCACTTGTGTCTTTCTCCATTACTATTTATTGTTCTCATTGCTGTTGTGTGTGCATGGGCTTCAATTAGCATCCGTCCTTGGATTTTAAGTTCTGTGAGATTGCAAACCATGCCTACTTTTGTTTGTCATCCCTTTATTGTTATACAGCATAGAGTAGATGTCTACTAAGTATTTTTTGACTGAGTTATTGAATGCCCCATGACCACTGCTCAAACTCTGGAAGTGAAAAGCATATCTCATAGGTTAGCAGGCTATTCATGGTCTACTATATTACTAAACATCTGCACAAGGGGGTGTGGCCTCTTCAAAGGCTTCTACCCACATGTCCATATGTGTAGGAGACATGATGGAGAAGGCAGCATGATGTGTATTGTAAATACTGATCTGCTTTTCTGGCCCATGGACTTACATCTGAGTCTAAAGGAGAGATTACTCACAGACAGATGGTGAAGATGAACTTCATAACTTGGAAGTTTGGCTACATGATATATACTACTTGGCAGGCTGGACAACAAAGTCACATACGTTTTGGGAATTTCTGTCCCTTCAGAGTCCATCCTGGTGCTTTTAGGCACAGAGTGAGTGAATGGCATGGGACAGCATCCAAGGCTCCCTAGATATGAAGCTGGCAACCCTTCTTTCATACTGGCCCTAGAACCAGCAATCACGCTACACTCAGGTGGTTTTTTTTATTTTGTTTTGTTTCCCTTTATTTCTCTTTTTCTATCTCTTAACATATACTAGATATAGTATAATAAAGAGGAGCAGAATGAAAGAAAACACAAACCAACCCAAAGTAGAGCATGTGTGCTCTTATCAGTCCAAAAGGCTTAAGTAAGAGACTCCTGAAGCCCACAGATACAGCTGCATGTAAGTAGACTAAAAAGCAGCAGACTTGGAGGGTTTTAATTGTTCTGTGTGGGTCTCCTTTGTCCATTGACTGCTGAGGCCTGGAAAAAGTCAGAGCATCCCCTTGTAGTTCTCCACTTCTAGCTAAGACCTTGCTGCTGAATTATTTAAAGTTTCTTCTGGATAGGGCCTCCAGTTTGAATCTTTAGTGATGTGTTTTCCTGACCAATTTGCATAGCTTTCAGTTTGACTTGTAAAAGGGATTCTTTGCTGTGGCCATCTGGAAGCAGTGCAAATTATTGATGCTAATTGTTCCTCTTCCGTATTCTCTTCTTGTGATCTTCTCTGGTTTCAGCCTTTGGTAATATACAACACCCTCATAAATATTTCATGTTATACAAGATGGCCTCTAGGTCTTCATTAAGTGAGCTTACACTGGCAAATGAATATGTTAAATCCGGGAGAGCAAAGTCACTTATTGCCTGCCCTTTTTGCTTGTATTGGGTTATATTTTTTTTATTTTCTCCACATCAGGCTTATGTTCCTAAGCCTTCTAACCCAGCATCTGTAGACTTTGCTGCCGTGTGAGCCTCAGTGTATTTGCCACTGGCTTCGTCTCCAACCTTTAGATGAGTGGCCGGCCCTCTCGATGCAGCTTGACGAGGTGGAGGACCCTATTCTGCACAACCAGGGAGTTGTTTCTGCTCCTTGACATCAGAATTTCCATCAT
Source organism: Mus musculus (assembly GCF_000001635.26). NCBI lineage: Eukaryota > Metazoa > Chordata > Mammalia > Rodentia > Muridae > Mus > Mus musculus. The sequence goes on from NC_000083.6 coordinate 64,898,161, forward strand.
TGTAGTGAACACTATGAGTAGAATTTAACCCAGCAAAGAGAACAGCTATACCAAGGCGGTGGTAAAGTCAGAGCCGATCTTTAGAGACATTAAAACAGCAATGGGAAGGAAGAGAGGTTGCTCATCAAGCAGAGAAGAGGTGGAGTACCATGGTCCAGAGCTGGTGGATGCCTTCAAAGGTGCGGGGCCCAGAAAGCACTGATTTCTCTGTTGCTCATGGGACTTTTTGGTGCAGGAAAGAAGTTGTTCAATCCTTTCCTTTTTTTTTTTAATGCATTTTCTTTGGCATCATTTAACAGGCATTTTCTGTGTTTGGTATTTCTAGCCATAACACACACCCAACATACACATCATCTCCTTGTTCATACACATGGCCTTTGTAATACAAGCTAGTAGGGACAGTTCCTGCCCTCCTTTGGTCTTGACTAGCTTCTCTGAAGAACTGTACTAGGCTCACAAGTCCACTACCTTTTACCTTCAGGAACTGTCCTCTGCTTGCATGCAAATAGACTCCTACGTTGTACTTCTTCCCTGTGTCTAGCAGTCTAGAAAAACAGCTGGCATCCTGCTTCTTAGATTAGGGGACTGGCTAGAGGTATTCGAAGACAGTCCATTTGAAGACTGATGATTTTTACATAAATAACATAATGATATGATAAGGAAGAAACATTTGTTTAGTTATTTAGAAAAGATGGTCTCTTGCTATTATTCTGAAAACTATGGCTTATTGTATGCCCAGTGCTTGATCTGGAGGCTTCAACAACATCTCATAGTTCCATTGAAATTATTTGTCTTGTGTCTTAGTTGGTGTTACTATTGCTATGATGAAACACCATTACCAAAGCAACTGGTGTGTGTGGGGGGTATTTATTTAACTTATCCTTCCGCATCATCATCATCAAAGGAAATAAAGACATCAAAGACAGTCAAGCAGGGCAGGAAGGAGGATCTGAGGCAGAAGCCATGGAGGTGTTGCTTCTGGCCTGTTCTCCGTGGCTTTGCTCAGCCTGCTTTTTTATAGGACTCAGGACCACCAGAGCAGGGATGGCACCACCCACAGTGGGCTGTGTCCTCACCCATCACCCATTAACTAAGAAAATGCCTTCCAGCCAGATCCTATGGAGACATTTTCTCAAATGAAGCTGCCTCCTTTCAGAGGACTCTAGCATGTGTCAAGTTGACATAAAACTAGCCAGGACATTCTCAAGGTATTCTCTAGTTAAAGGAAAATTTTCTGGTACTTTTATCACTTAACTTTCTTTTTCTTTGTTTCTGTGCCGGCCATCTAGTTTCTTCTCTTAGGCAAATAGAAACATTGTATATTTGCTTTGTTATAACAAGTTTGGCTCATTTTTATTTACATTGTTTCACTCTCACAATTCTCTGGGTAAGTTAAAGAGAATCCTGAACAACTCCCCCCCCCCCCTTTTTTTTTTGGTTTTTCAAGACAGGGTTTCTCTGTATAGCTCTGGCTGTCCTGGAACTCACTTTGTAGACCAGGCTGGCCTTGAACTCAGAAATCCACCTGCCTCTGCCTCCCAAGTGCTGGGATTAAAGGCGTGTGCCACCACCGCCCGGCTACAACTTCCCTTCTTATCTACCACATTTGTGATGGTTGGTCATTCAAGAACTGGTGTGTTCTAAAAAGTGTATGCAGATTTACCATTTGCCAAATGGGGACTATCAGCATACAAAATATTATAGTCCGTTCATCTATTTCATTCCTGTACTAAATTAACTTATACTCTGAAGTCATGTGGCCCTGCATCATGTAATGGTCTCCACTGGTCCCTATCATTTGGCAGTCCAGAGCCATCCTCCACTAAAAGGCACAGCTACAACTCTGCAGAGAGAATTTTTCTTTCTTGGTCACCTCCACAAAAGGGTTATGGGTAAACTGATTTTTTTTCAGGAAGTCTTGAATTCTGACACATCTCATAGGACTCAGAGTGGGAATTTAGTTCCTTTCATATAAGTTTAAGAGTTTCCCAGGGGATATAATAGTCCATGTTTGAAAATAAAATAGAGAAAGAAGCAATTGTATTAGCTCCCCAGGACTGCACAGATTGGCTTAGAAACAGAAATTGAAGGGCTAGAGAGAAGGCTCAGTGGTTAAAAAGCAATGGCTGCTCTTGTAGAGGATCTAGGTTGATTCCCAGCATCTGCTGGGTGGGGATTCTATACCCATCTGTAATGTCATCTTAGTGTGACTGTATCTGCAAGCACCATATTTCCAAATGAGTTTCCACTCTTAGATTCTGAGTGTAGATACATTATGTATGTGTGTTCTTATGTGTGTGTGTTTGTGTGTGTGTGTGTGTGTGTGTGTGTGTGTGTGTGTGTGTGTGAGAGAGAGAGAGAGAGAGAGAGAGAGAGAGAGAGAGCAATAGAGAGAAAAAGAGAGAACATGGTATGTATAACTATCCAACCAAGTAAATAAACCAACCAACCTTCTTTATATGGATTTTTTGTTTTGCATGAGGGTAGGGAAGGTAGATGATTTTGGTTGTCTGAGATTTCAATAAGACCTCTTATTAACACTGGAAGTTTAGTGGATTAAACCACATAGAGCCCAAACGACATTTTCTCTCCATAATCTTTTTCCTTTGGGTATAACTCATAGCATGAGACAAAAGCTAAGGAATAGCTGCCCAGCCTCCTTGTGCCAACTAGGAGCCGAGTGCTCTAGAGGCGCCCTGTTCACTTGTCCCCAGGAGGTGGATTCTGATCTTGTCCCACTAGCTCAAAGCACAAGGCCATCCTTTTCAGCATTGAATGGGGGCCAGAAGTGTGTGAGGGTTCACTCTCCCTCTCTACCTAGTGTGAATATTAGCCCACTTCACTCATTTCTACCTTTTCTTAATCAGAACCAGTTTTTATGCCAGAAAGTTTGGAAAAGGTTTTTGTTGTTTTGTTTTAAGCTACATTAAGCAGGAAACATACCGCACTATAACAACTGAGACTGCAGTTACCAAGGGAAGAGAAAAATAGAAGCTACCAAAATAAACCAGTGTGCTCCACAGAGTCTCCTAGGGTTTAGATGTCACTGAAGAATTAAGTCTGTTTCATGGCCCTGCCCATATCGATATGTTAATGTAGATGCACACATCTCCAGTGCGTACCAAAGGACTGATTGCTTAATCCTGGTCAAACAAGTTGCTGCATCCTATCAGACAAGTCTTTCCTACCTTCCCATCCCCGAGACAAGACTCCTGTGTTACAGTAGCTCCCCCATGAAGCTTTTGCTTTATAGATAAACAGTAGCCACTCATGAAATAGCACCGAATCATTGGTTGCACAGAAGTTAGTATAATGCATATTTTGTGATTGATTTAACCAGCTCCCTGTTATTACCACTCAAGCTCTTATGTGTTTAAATGTTTCCTTCTTATAGTTTTCAACAGTGTCCTTACAAATGAAGTTCCTGTAGTCTGGTTAGACTAGGCGGCCGTATGCAGCTGTGACTCACAGACAGCTTGGTTTGAGACAGACTCTTAGGTAGGATACACCGAGTTGTTCTGTTCTGCATGTGACTCCCTGCTCTTTTAAACTGGCAAGAAGGTTATAAAAAACGAACTGGTAATTAAAATGAGAGGAAAGTGGAGAGGGTACCCAACGCTTCCCCCTTTTATTCTGCATCCCTGTGTACTTGGCTCCTAACTGACATGCTCATCCCTGTTATTACTGCTCTGCCTCGTCCTAAAATTAGACCAAAGCTCTTAGTGAGCAGGTCATTCCCGAGGGAGCACTTTAATGAAATTACTCTAGTGACCAATTGCATCTTCTTGCCTCTCCTGTCTTCCTTCCTCTTTTGATTCTGACCCAACCGCTTGACCTCATCATTCCGACATGGGCTCTGACAGCCGACAGAGGCTTGGCTTCTCTACACTTCTTTTTCCTTTGTTCCTGGACATGTCTGCTAGGGACTTCTGATGCAGGGAGAAACCCAGACTTACACCTTTCCCCAGACGGTACTCGGCATACTAATGCCTGCTCCCCAGGCACATGTAATTGGAGATATGGACTGTTTATGCCAATGATGAAGGAGAGTGAATCACCGCAGCTGCAGGGTGAGATAATCTGTGCACAAGACCGCTCAGCTGCCTTTCTCGGGCCTTAAATTAACTTTGCTTATTGCTCTAGTCTTTCCTCTCCCTTTCCGTTCTGTCTTTTCACCGCGGGGTTCCAGGCAGCTTTCTCAAGACTTTAATCTATTTTGCTACCTTCAGATGTAAGCTGCTTTGGTGTAGGGAATGGTGCCCCTCCATGGAGGGCAGAGCGAAGAGGTGATGGGGTGGGGCCAGAGGGAGAGGTACAAAGTGGGCAGAGCAAGCACGGGGGCAGGGAAAGAATGATATGACATCTCACATTAAGAGCACCTACTTGGGTAATTCTGAATTTCTAATTTGGCTCAAATTTCCAGCTCCAGCATACTAATACATACATTGCAAGGCTTACCAGTATGATAGGAGCCTCACCTTGTATTTCAAAACTGCAAACTTCTCCCTGCCTGTGGAGATTAAAATGATGATGTATTCGTCATGCAGTGAGGCATTCTCTATTCTCTGCGCAGTTGGAGTGCAGCTCATTTGTGCACTCTGGCCTGGCAGTCATTTGTTCTTACCTCCCTGTTCCTTGTCTTCCCTCATCTTGCAAGCAGACAAGTGTCTGTTTGGTCCTTTCTGGGCCTTGCAGCCCGAAATGGAGATAATTCATCCTTTCTTCACTTACTGACAGACACAGACATCACTCCAGGAGTGAGGGCAAAATCAGCCAACTGCCCTTTGCCTGAGCCTGACCTTTTTCTGTGCATGGAGCCAGATGAAGGAGGCCTTGATGAGCCTCCGTGAGGCTGCAGCCGTGGACCATTCGCCGAATGCTTCTGTGTGTATGTCCCCCATGACCTGGCCCTTTGACAATACCATTTGCTGCCATTGATTTTTTTGATGCTCGGAAGGTTGGCAGAATCTGCAGGCAGCTTCCTAAATCTTAAAGGAGGAAAAGCTGCATCCTGGCCCTGTTGGGATCTGTCAATCTTCTCCTGTCTGGCTGGAGAGTCTTATCTGGGGTCTGAGTTAAGTGTTCAGGAGTTGATTCCATTATATTCAACAGATATTTATGGGGAAATTGCTTGGCTTGGTAGAAATATTATAAGATGAAGGAGATCCAGACTCTTATGTTCCGAGGACTTACAGTCCAGGGAAGCCAGTGTTGAACATTTTCATTAGTAGCTCACGTAAATAAAAGGCAGCAACTCTACAGGAACTTTGGTTTGGGGAGGAGAGGGCACCCTTAGTTATTCTGACTAGAATAGGGTCTGGAAAAGTATAGAACAGAACGGTTCACAAAGAATGGATATGGTTACAAAGGTCTGTGGGGTGTGTGTGTGTGTGTGTGTGTGTGTGTGTGTGTGCGCGCGTGAGAGAGAGAGAGAGAGAGAGAGAGAGAGAGAGAGAGAGAGATTGTGTTAATGGACATTGCAAAATGCTACAGATTGATGACTTAAACAATGGAGATGGATGGGTTTTTCTCACAGACACAGAGGTCGAATGCCCGAAATCAGGGTGTTAGCATGGTCAGGTACTGATGAGGGTTCTTTTTCTAGATGACATACAGCGCCTTCCCTCTCTTCTTGCATGTGAGAGCCAGCAGAGGGACAAAATGAGGAGTGGGAGATGGAGAGAGAAGAGGGAAATCAGGAGGGAAAAGGAAAGAAGGGTGGAGATAAAAGAGAGAAAATATGAATGAGAGAACACAAATTCTATTGTGCTTCTCATAAGGGCGCTAACACCTTCCTGAGCCCCTAATACCCTCATCTAAACCGAATTACTTTCCATAGGCCCCACTATCACACTGGAAATTAGCATTCTTCCATATGCATTTTGGGAGAACACACAAACATTGACTCTGCAAAAGTATAGTCCAGGAACATTAACTTTCATATTTTTTAATGTAACCTTTCTCATATTATCCATAGCACAAACGTAAGCATCATTTATTGCATACTGCTGAGTATTCTACACTATTGTGAACCACCTCTTTTAGGATGACACCACTTTCTTTGCTGTCTTTGGTCTCGAGGCTCTTATTTAATTTGCAACATAAGGGGAAAATGCTAGATGCTGTCAGGCGTTCTCCTTTATTTTCCACTTCCCTCCTTGCTCCTGTCTTATTTCTCTTCTCTCTCTTTTTTCCCCTTCAAAAATACCGTTGAGCACCAAGGCTAGAGACATGGCTCTTGCTACTCTTGCAGAGGACCTAGATACATTCCCCCAGCATCCATACCACAGGGCTTACAACCTTCACTCTAGCTCCAGGGAGACAGCTTGATGCACAGACAGACAGACAGACACACACACACACACAGACACACACATACACCATTGAAGTCTAAAATAGTAAAATAATACATTTGCAAAAATGGATGAAAATAATCCAAGTCATTAAGTGAATAATTAAGTGAAACAAACCAATGTCGTAAAGACAGACATCACATGGCTTCTTTCATATGCTGTATTTATATCAAATCTAGATATTACATGAAGACCAAGACCAGAAGGTGACTGAAGAGGTATATTTGAGAACAGCAAGTTGTAAGAAAGTCATATATATTTTCTCTTCATATACATGGCATGAAGTCCAGGGGAGGGGCTGTTTGTAGGGAGGAAGAAGACCAGAAAGACATGAGGTGGGGAGTAAGACAGGGAGATGGATGGCATGGCTATTGGCAAAATACAAGTGCATATGCAGAAAAAAAAGTCACAAAACGTCTTCTGTACTAAGTAAAAATGAATAAACAATGTATTGCTGAACCCTAGAGAAAAAAGTACACTATGTATTATGTGAGAAACATTGTGGTAAAACTTTCATTCTAATTTATTCATGCCTGAGAACACACTATAGTTGCCACTCACAGAGATAAGTATATAGAAAGATGCCTAGGGCATATCATATCTTGTATGGCCTACGTTTATTACATGAACAAATGCTGACAAGCCCGTTTCTTCCATTGTCACACAGTGGACACAATTCAGTGTGGCTTATCAAGCACACAGTAGAAAGCCTTCCATACATCTATGTGTATATGGTGGAAGACATGGGTCCTCTCCCAGAGACCTGCATATTCACCAAGAATCTCCACTATCCATCCACAAGTGTGAAGTTAATCATGTACCACTGTATGTTGTTGATGGGTGTAAAATATTAAGAAAAATTATAGTCTTAGATTGGCATGATGGGGGTTCATGACTATAGTCTCAAGCATCCAGGATGCAGAGCCAGGGGGATTATCCAGGATTTTGGATCAGCCTGGGCTACATAAATGAGTTCCAGGATCACCCTAGGCTCCACATTGAGATTTTTTTGCATGCACATGTGCACACACACACACACACACACACAATTGATGGATCAAATGGCACTAATAACACACTGACTTAAGGAGGCCTACTTGGAATCTACTGGTGAGGGTACTGGAGCAGAATCTGGTAGTGATTGGTACCTTCACCTGCACAGTTCTTAACTTTCATGTGTGAGATGTAATTCTGAATGTGGGGCTTCCCACGAGTTTCATTTATAAGAACTTGAGTTTCTGGAATCTTGGGAGTTTTTCTGCACTTCCGAGAAGAAGCTAGCCATCATTGCTCCATTTCCTAGAATGCTCAGTTCTTACGTGTGTCTTTCCCATTTATAAGACAAACTGGTCAGGACCCTTGAGATTCCAAGGGAGTTTTCTTATCAGTTTTGGCAAGTCAAATAAAAGAACAAATCTATACCTAAGTCACTGGCATATCTATTAGGATATTAATTTGTTTGTTTTTAGGGCTCGGCACTGCCCAACTGTTGCAAGTTACTCCCAAAAGAGACAGACAGCCCTCAGGTAGTTTCTCTGTTCCACTTACTTTTCATAGGAAAGAAGAACTCTAAAGAGCGCTGGGTTTTGCTGCAGTCCTTTGCAGCAATCTGTGATAACTAGAGACTGTCAATCACCTGCACCCGAGTCAATTTGGCTCCACTATGCTTTTGTTTTGGATCACTTTCCCTACCCGAGCGTATTATACCCTGGCTTCTCATTACAGGTAATAGCTCTCTCCAGCTTGCCTGACTTGTATCCACTCTTTCATGTCTATTTCGTGGCCCAGTTACTGGGGAAGAACAGCTGGCTTTGAAGTATAGTGCTGACATCAACCAACACCTGGCTCTCACAGTGATACAACGGCTTCTACTTTGCAGAGTTATATGTTCTGTTGTGATAAAATGTCTTCATTTAGTTTTTTCAAAAATTGCTTGAAACTTTATACACACACACACACACACACACACACACACACACACCCTGCACACATATTTGCCATCCCTGTAGGGAATTAAAATATAAGCACCGAACAAACTCACTCTTCGGATAAACTTTAGTTTTTCTTTCTTTAGAAACTGGTTGCTTTCAACAACACCTACTGACTACTGACTCTTTGAATGATCTGTTCTAAGCAGTTAAAATGAGCTGCTCACTAAAGGACGTGCTAAGTCAACATGGAAGACTATTTAATGCAGGTGTATATGGCGTGGTCATTGAATTCAGGGGATCACCAGTATTGTCCTGACTTCTTTGGAAATTCAAGTCCGGTAGGTTGTTGTGGAGGCGAATTATTTTCATCCATCTTCACAGGACCCAAAGGTCAGCAGAAGGACAGAAGCAGCTGTCCCTGTGGTGGCAAGCCAGCATGTGCATCTTCTATATGACTATGACTCTTCCGTATTGCTCACCCTGCTGCAAGCTGAAGTGTGTCTCTTCTCCCAACTCTTACTCTGTTTTCATAAAATACCAGGAAACTGGAAGTCCAGAACAAATTTCGTGATGAAACTTGACAAATTAGGAAGAATTTTTGTTTTGTTCTCCTGGTCTCACCTGGCCCAGACCTTTGGGATTTTTGCTTTTTTAGATCATGTGAAATATAAACTTCAAAGGCAGCTCTCACGGCTGTCAGTGTGGGCACAGTCCTTCTCCATTTTCCAGACTCCAGTTTCTTTTCAGCCTGCACAACTTTCTACTTCCATGCACTAATGTACTGAGGCTCCTCTGGAGTCAGGGAGGGTTTGGGAGAGAAGAGGTGTATATGTTATTACTAAATTGATAATGTCACATGTTGGGATCTATATGGCGTATACCCCACCTGTGATTAGTGAAGGCTACTTCTGCTCATCACTGAAATCTCCTATCTGATTCACTTTGATAATGGTGAATGTATTCTTTTAGGACACTGTGTGCAAAGCTACACCCTTCCAGCTTCTCTTCACTAAAACTCCTTCAATACAAACTCAGCTGTGTAGCCAATGGACTAGAACTCAAGACAAAGTTAAGGCAGGTCCTCCCTCTACTTGAATCACCTCCAAGCCCGGGGAAATTCCTTTCTCCATCAAACTCTGGGGAAGCCTCCCTCACGTTCTGCTGTACGTAAGCAAGCATCAGACTGTCGAATATCACCAATAACAGTGTGGAAGCATCATAGGGGTCTGAAGGGAGAAGCTGCTTGCCTATCAGCATCAATGAACTAGGCATGAGTAAATCATAACATTCTATTGTTTTAGGTATACTACATAGGCACTTACTCCTTACAGTAGTAATACAAATAAGTTGTTAGGTGTTAAAAAGAAGGGACTAGATCAGTATTCTGTAAGTTATTTTATTTTAAAGACACGTGTCTTTCTTAATATTGAGAAAACACATGATGGAGCTGGGGATATGTCTTAATGGTAGAATGATTGCCTAGAATACAGTAGATTCCAGAGTCAATACTCACCACTGGAAAAGAAAAGAAGCATATGCTATCAATCATTGTGTGTGTGTGTGTGTGTGTGTGTGTGTGTGTGTGTGTGTGTGCGCGCGCGCGCGCGCGCGCGCGTGTCCATGTGTAAGACACAGACAAGTTCTGGAAGGACCAGCACTTAAGCATTATGATAGAGACTTTTGCTAATATTGGATTTGCTATGAGAAGAATATTTCTAGAATTACTTGTAAAATTAACACTTACAAAAGAAATTGAATTAGTTTCCTGGATAATTGCTTAGTTTGGTCTCCTCCTTGCTTGTCCCTCATTCATGTGGGAAAAAGTGGTGAAAAACTTCATTTTGTCCCATTTGCCAAGTCCTACCATACAGAAGGAACTGTGTGAAACAGTTCCCATTCCTGGAGCAGAATTAGCAGGGCAAGGGCTTCCGCAAGTGTTGACGGTTGCTAGGTGTGAGGTTTGTTTGTGTAAAAATATACATAATTTACCTTATGTTCCTCCTTCGGGCAGTATTCTCCCTGCCAAGGTTAATGACTCTGTGATAATTAGAAACAGCACTAGCCCAAGAGGCAAGGGTGTATCTAATGTCCTCAGGCAAGATGGTAAATGCTGTGATCTTCAAGACAGCCCTTAAGGCTGTGGGAAAGAACTCTGAAAACTTGAGTTAAAAAAAAATATATATATATATGTATATATATATATATAATTCCTCAACCTGCAAAATATAAGGATTCAAATGAATTGTATGAGGGGCTTCACAGGCCTAAAAGAGTAAAAGTGGCTGCACTAACGAACTTACCAGAAAGATACAAAGGGAGGCAGATCTCTGAGTTCACTTACTATGTTAAAGAATGGACTTGGTGTCTCTTTCTGAGAATCAGGAGACTCAGGTCATAAAATGCTGATTTGCAGGATAATCAAAAGAGAACCTGGGTAAACAATTGAATTCATATGTAAATAAAAGACTGGTCTTTGGTCTACAAAAGCAGAGCTATCTACATAGCTATCTTGATAGCCAGCTCAAGCAGAACACAGAGCTGTAGGCTTGCACCCATAAGTAACTTCAAGTCATTTCTTTCAGTGCTCCCAAACATCCTCTTCCTCAGAACACCTCTCCAAGCCAAGGCTGGTCCTTATCACACATTCATCAGTATCTTGTCACCATCTGATTACTGCACATGATTCTTGATTTTTTTTTGGCATGGCATCATATAAGGAATTTACAAAAGAATTTAATTAAAAGTTCATGGAATAAAATAGACTAACAAATGTATAATGATAACTATATATATATATATATATATATATATATATATATACACACACACACACACTGATTTAGAGCTACTTTGGCAGGATTACCGATGAACACCTGCATCTGTGCTTTGCACTGATCACTTTGCTAATTCTCATGTCTTGGCCAACTCTAGTTACCACAGCTGAGGCACTGACACATTCACACAGCTATAATTGTTGCTTCTTCAGTTACTCTTAGCTACTACTGTAGATGAGTACCCTCCCATCACCCGAGAAAACCCACCATGAAGGACTCTCTTAAAACAGCTTGGTCATTCTCCATCTACGCTTGAGTATGGTGTGCTTCAGCTTCAGATCACGTCTTGGGTACCAGCTTCTACTTCCCAAGAGGCAGGGAAGTTATGCTGGCTTTCACACTCACCCCTTTCTTCTGTTTTCCATTCATTTTCCAAAGCTTGATTAGATGTGACCTTATCCCTATTTTCTCCTCTAGCCAATATTTTTTTTTATTACTAGTATTAGCCAATCTAGCAGTATACAGATGAAATAGAAACAGCAATGCTTAACTTGCTGAGATTTTTATGAAACATGGAATGGTTATCAATATGCTTGGCAGAGACACTATGATGGTACCTTTAGTTTCTTGGTTTATCCTTTCTTTATATGATGCAGGTGTTTTTCAGTGTTGCTAAACTCTAAAAACATAAGGCTTCAAGTTGAAAGTGTGGTAATTTGATGCCAAGAGGTGTGCATCATGGGAGATGGAAATGATTCTCTCTGGGAATGCTGAGGTTGGTGAGGGTTGGGGCAGCTTTAAGGAGAGTTAGGAGGTAGGGAAGGCCGGGAAGACAACTGTTACCTGGGAGAGCTCACCATGCTGATGATCTTGTCCCATTTTGCTTAGAACCTGACAGTAAGCTTTCCTTCCATTTGAATCCATTACATAAAAGTTTGAAAGGGTAACGAAAAGCACAAGAAAAAGTTTAGATCCTACCCCACTGTGTATGTGATTGCTTTCCAGTGTGAAACTTCACTCCCAGAGGCATTGGAAGCTAAGAAAGGAGGGCAATGGGAGGAGCACTGTTGAGAAGACAGGTGGTTATATTTCTGCTCCACCCTCCACAGCTCTGCTAACCCCATTTCTGCTCTCCCAACAGTTGCTCACCTCTGCTCTCTTCAACCTCAGGCTCCTGGCCAACTCACAGGCTCATTTCTGTTACCTGTGTGTCTTTTCTGCTGTGACCTCAGGACAAATGATGCCACAGAGTAGCCATACTCTGCCCAATACTGCCTTCCCCTTTCCCTTCTCTTAGAAAGATTCTCCTCCGTGGGTTTTGCTTTCCAAGGCAAATTCTGAGCCTTTGGCTGATTCTCTAAATGCTTCCTATAATGTGTGCTGAGTCTGTGTGCTTTCTTTTTTGTTTTCCCTCTCTTCCCCACCTCCCTGTCCTCTTTTTGCTTCTGCGTTGGGGCTTGAGCACAGCCTTCTCTCTAGGCAGGCAAAATACCAATAATGTACTTGCTTTGTTCTCTTTTTTTTTTTTTCTAAGTAATTTAAAGGACTCCACGTTTTTCTCTTCTGCTATTGAGGGACTGAGGTGACTAAGCTTCAATTTCATCCTTCTTAACTAGGTTAAGTGTCTTCCCTGCACTCTTTAGCTATTGAAATCACACTTTCCCAAAGTTCAAATGAAAAACATAAATTAATGAAACACCTTCTTTAGGGCTTTTCTTGGTCCTTGCACCAACAGATATGAGTTACTTGTGTTTTATCTAAATACCCACATTCTTTTATCTGTTCCATTTTATATTTTACATTTTAGTATTAAATAATATTTAAAGCTTTCTCTTGTTAAAATACATTATTTGGAGATAAGTATTGTGTTACATTCCTACTTCTGCCAACCCTGCTTCAGACCTTACTTTATATTTGGAATGTCAGATGTTATATGGAGATGGAATGGTAGCTCCCACCCCCTTAAGTGTTTGTTTGTTCGTTTGTTATATTATTGTATTACTTCTTATAAGGTGATATCCCCACCCCCTAAGCCCCAAGAATTCCAAGAATTCCCTGCACTGCTTCCACAGAGCTATTTTAACAGAATACATGCTGTATGTCAAGCACTGCCTTGAATAAGGACAGACAGATGGGGAAGGTATATTCCCACCGGCCCGTAATAAAGACACTTCTCTGTTCCTGGGGCTAGAGGAAGACTCATTAGTTCTCCCAAACTAATCATTATGGTACCTAATCATTATGAAAAGGGGAGTGGAAACCTTAAGGCAACAGATAGTGTCCAGCAGATCATGCACATGAGCTTCTGTTCCACACCCATCTCTAGAGTAGGATTTCTAAGCTGAAATCCCAAATAAGCTCCATTAGGATTCATATTCGCCAATGGGTTTCAGTTTCATGTGCCCAGTTTCACAAATGTGGCTTTGCTGAGCTGCTTGACGAGGAAGGAAGCCTTGTCTTACCGCCCAAGCCTCAGGCAAGAGCTCCTGTCAATCTCATTGTGCTGCACCAGAGTCAAACGGGTGATGCAAGGGATAGCGCATCTCTGGACTTCTGCTTGTAGCTTTTGTAGCACACTGTGGTTTTCTTTGCCTTACTGCTTGTCCTACTTATGTTTCATCCTCCTTTTGGCATGGAATATTTCATTTATTTGGTGTTTCCATACACAGCAGAGAACAGAACAATAATTACAGTAGGAAGCTGGAAGCCTTAAAGGATCTAACTCCCTCCCAACACCTTTTAGGCATCTCCATTAAACCCTAAATAAACACGTGTTTTACTCAACTATGTTTTTACTTTTAGTGGTGCTTTCTAACGAACAAGTTGATTATTCAACAAGAGAATTTTGTAAAATTTTCTAAGCATTTATATTTTTATTAATATTCTATTTCTAGTGCCATGATTATGATAATTGATGCTGTTTTTTAAGTGCATGTGAAATTGAATTATATAATTGATAATTATTCATTTACTTCCTATATTTTTCTCTTACCCATTGTAAAGTCCCAGGGACAGAAAAACCAGGTTTTATTCAGCATTGTGCAGTCAATGACTGGCACACAAAATGGCCAGGAAATATTTATTTTATACACACACACACACACACACACACACACACTGTTTTTCAAACTAACCTCTCACCTGTTTTAATAATAATAAAAATTGTTTATTCTTCCTGGCCTTAGGAATCTTTTAAGCGCCCTTAATTTCACAATTAAACTTGCTTCTCTAATGAAGGGCAGTAGATACCAGGAGAAGGATTTGCTTTCTGCTTGCAATACTTCTGCTCCCTGTGAGTTCTAAGTGGAGACCAGGGTCATCTAAATAGAAAAATTCCAGATGGTGAGAATATGGCATTTTCTTGCCAGTCCCATACTAGAGATGGCAGAGCACAGGAGTCTTTGGATTTCGGGCTAGAGCTGATAAAACTCCTAGCTTGACGCTAGTTGAAGCAGGATCTAATCAGAGAAGACCCTGTGAGTAGAACCCTATCACAGTTACAGGTTAGGGGTCAGTGTAAGCAAGCGGAAAGGACAGTGGGCTGCACACAGGCAGGATGGAGTCCAGAAGGCTGTGTTGTTTTCTGCTTGCACACCTTACCTCCAGCGAGCGAGCGCTAAGCCTGAGTGCCTCACATCCTGCATTGGTGATGTGAGGCACCTGCACTTACTCCTTCTACTCTGTCGGATTGTGTGAGATGCAGAGTGTAACCTCAGCCTTGTGCTGTCCGTTGATCTTCTGACAATTCCAGAAAGAGCGCAGGTTCCAGATTGGCAGCAGTGATCATGTAGGTTTCCCAGTTTGTTCTAAGAGAACGTTATGATAACGTAACTTTGCTCTTTGGAAAATTGGATTACGGTCTAATTCAACAGTCCTAGGAAATGGCTCGCCTGAATCCAACTGGTGTTACCTCCCTCTGGTCTGTGGAGGAGGCAGACGATGGCAATGACCTTGGTGGATTTTGGAGTGCAGAGGACACTTCCACAGTGATTCCATTGTCCTGAGTCTTGGAACAAGGAATTGGACAGAAACACATTGGTAGTTGTGACCGAAGGTAACTTTTGTCTTTATAGGATGGACTTCCAAGGGATGAAGGATGCTCAGAGGCAAGGCTGCAGAAAGCCTCTCGTCATTTGGATGACACAGCCTTCCTCCTGCATTCTGAGTGGTGCATGTAGTTCTACATACAACTTCCTGCCTGGCTTATCTCATTAACATCTTAATATCTGTGCAGCCACTGTAATGAGCAGCAGGTCACCTTCCAGGATACTTTGAAGAGCCTCTGTCTGTGCCAGTGACCAGTAACCTTTGTACGCAGGGGAGTTTCCAGCCTTCATCTCTACAGCGTTATTTATTTCATATACTGATCTTTCAGTACTGCTATAAGGGCTTCAGGCCCCCAGTTTACCCTATTCTGTTGTCTCATTGAAGGCAGGATCAAGGGCAACACAGGAAATAGTAGCCACTCCTAGAATGGCTGTTACTTGGTTTTATTTTTATGGATAAGCCTAGCTTTGCTGGGAAGTCATTGCTTTCGACAACCCATTACCTTCAGCTTCTCTCAAAAACTTACCAGTGGTCTGCCCTCACTAGGCTTTGCTGATAGTAAGACAGTAAGTAGATGCAGGCCACTGCAGTGGGAGTCAGAGAGGGTGGAAAGCCTTCTACCTCTGTCTTTCTCCTGTCCGTAGATATGTTTTCTTGGTGGGGGCAGGGTCCACTCTGACCCTTTTATTGTCCCGAGTTTCTGAAAGTTTCTGTTTCCTATGCTTATTGTGACTGGCAGCCATCTCTCCTTGATATGTCTCTTTCAGAGCCTTGCATTCAGGACTTTGTTTAAGCATCTCGTATAATAGCATCGTATAATAGAACAGTTGTAGTGGCTGACGGGGAGCGTGCCTCTGCGTCAGCAGCCTCCTCTGTCCTCAGAAAATCCTGTCCTATGTAAGTGCACTGCTCCTGTGTTTCAACCAGTCAGATGCTCGCAGTCAATGTCATCTTGTCACCTATAAGGGAAAGGAAGGAGGTAAAGTTTTCTCTTTTTGATGACATAAAATTCCTCAAACTGGAGAGAAGGGAAAAAAAACATCCACAGAAGGACAGGAGGAGACAGACAGGGTTTAATACAAAGGAAACCGAGATTTACTCAAAGCTAGGTGATTGCCAAGCTTCAAGCACTTAAACACTTACCAAGTTGGTTATTTGGCACCACGCCACATAAGCATGCAGATAATTGATTTCACCTTTAAATCACTTGACCGTGTCGCCCTGAGGTTTGGGCATCGTGCCAGAGAGGCTCAGCGGGCAAGGCCTCTCTTCTCTGGGCCTTCCAGTGTGCAAGCTCACAGGTGCAAGCGAGTTACAAAAAAAGTTCTTGTCTTGCCTGTGAATTAATACGGGCTTCTATATGTTTCTCATCCCTGGATATAGGCACACCTTTGTTTCTGAAATCCAATAAGGACATTCTTCATGGAGATAATTAAAAGCCTGTGCCCTCAGCCAACAAACAGGCGATAATCCAAAAGTTCAATATAGAGAGGTTCGTCTTCAAAATTGATACATCAGACACAGAACGAGGATGCAGATACGGGAGATCACAGTGGAAATTGCCTGCTAGTCCCCTGAAGAGCAAATTGTTTTATTGACTTTTCCTCAACATCTTTCTTGTTCTGCCTTGTAGGGATTTTTTTCCTTCTTTGCATTTACAGGAGAAAAAAAAAAAAAGGATCAAGTGACTTGTAAGGCTGGAAACAAAGACCTTGACTAGCAGTCTGTCTTGCTGGAGGCAGAGCCAACTTTGATGTTGTCCTGTTTAATTACAGTGGAGCCTTCCACAACCTCTAAGTAAAAGCCAGCTCTGGCCTTTCCTTTCAGAAAGTGGCAGAGAGTGCAGGCAGGCACATGGTGACATCTTGGCCCTTCTGTAAGCAGGAACCTAAGATGTTCCTGCCAGGAGGAAAGGCTTGAGGGACCTCTGACCCTGCTCAGATGTTGCAGGCTGGGTCTGGCAGAGACACAGCGAATTTCTTGAGAATGTCTGGGCTACACACCAGACAAGGACAAGCCCAGCTCCTTTCAAGACTTAATCAATTCAAAAAAGGCAAGCAGCCTCGTAGCTTTGTGAGACAAAGGGAGTCTCTAAGTCAAAGAAAAGTGCTTCCGCTCGCTCTGAAGTCAGAAGTCATCCTTCCCCATGGGCTGGGATGTTTCCCATTTGCTGGAGAAAAGCAGAGACCTAAAAAGTCATCAATGCTTTACAAACTGTGACTCTTGCGTGTTTTCTCTGACTCTCTTCCTTCTGATTGATTCTTCTTCTTTTTTTAAAAATATTTTTCATATTCAACTGTTACTTTTTTACCCGTTCTATTATTACTTTGTAAAAATCTTTATCACACAAGACAGGAAATACTCGTGGAGTTAATGACCAATAGTGACATAGGAAAGCCTGCTTCCCCAGCCCTCTGGAGCACAGTCTAATATTTTTGCTTGGGAACAGCAACAGATAAATACGAAGCCCTGCCTCCCAGAAGGAACATCATAGTGTGCTCACAGGGTCCTCCTGGCTCTTACCAAGCTGTTGCTACCCCCAAATCGTGATGAGCTCATAAATGTTTAGCAAATCATGGTAATGAATGTGGTGAGGCCAGAAATAGCCAGCAAGTGTGTTTTTGTAATCATGCATCATTTAGTGCAAAGATGACTCTTGGATGTTTTGGCAAATTAATTTGTATTGCACATCTGAGAAGGGAGAGAGCAGCTGGGCAGCAGTCTTCAGAGCTGCGAGCTGCTTAGAGCCACTAATAAAGTTACATAGTTGCTGCCTCCTGGGGGGAGGGGTAGTGCCACTAGGCACAGGGGCTTTTTTTTTTTTTTTTTCTTTTCTTTTTGCTGTTTCTCCATAGGGTTTCAGCCTGTCCTTCTCCAGCGATTCCGACTGTTTGGCCTCTGCAAGTCACCAGCTTTAGTGCAGCCACAGACTGTCTCTAAGATGGACCTGAAACATCTGCTGTTAAGCCAACGGCTTTGCATTTTCTTCAAATGTAGACCCCTGGATAGTCATGTGAGCCAAATATCACCCTGGTCCCAATCAGTCTCTCACACTTGAGCCTTTGTGTACTCCCACATAAAAGACCTTACAGAGCCTAAGCATTCGCTGTGGATTGATTTAAAGACAGATGGTGTAGAAGAGAATGGCCCTAGGTTCTCTCCTGAGGTGAGGGTTGGAAAAAGAAGGAAAGAGAGAGACTTAAGGAGCATCTAAAATATTAGACTCTCTGACCTTTGTCATCCCAGCAACCTCCAAAGTGGCAAGGTTACATCCCATCACACCCCAGTCCATAGATGCTGCTGTGTTCCTCCCATGTTTCTGTCCTCCTCGTTCTGTGGCTATCCAATCCTTTTCTCTCTTTTAAAAAGTAACAGGAATAAACTCTTTCTAGGCAAGTCATCTTTTCCTCCTTGTTTCCCCTAGGCCTGCCCCTTCTGTAATGCTCAATTCTCAGAACTATCCTCACTCCTTGGCTCAGAAAACAGAAACGTGGGAGCAGAAAACGGAGAAAAACCAGAAGGTCTTCATTAGCAGATGAGAAACAGATTGGGAACAGGCTTGTAACAATTGTTTCTGTGCTCACAGTCTTTGAGTACACTCGACTTTCTTCCAAAAAAATACCGCCAAACCAATACTGATTTCTGCCACTTGGGGGAGCTGTGGCACACCAGGCACGGAGAAGGCTTGGGTGAAGAGATGTGGGTGGTTGGGTGGGGAGATGTATATACTTACTGAGACCTTTAAAAAACGAGTTCAGTGGCTGGCAGCAAAAAGATTTAGGAGGAATAAAGGCTTTTCATGTGATTTTACCGGTAAAACATTTGAATACATGGATTGATGTGAGCTCTTTGACTATCTTCATGTGTGTTCAACATTTGAAAGGAGTCGTACTTCAGGCCTTAGTGCTAAGGTTTTTTATGGCTAGGCAGTGGGTGGCGTTACACGCCGCTCAATCTGCTACTTCTGTGGCCAGATCTTTGTGGCGGTCGTGGTGGGCGTGGGGCGGGACTGTGCCCATGGCTCGCATTCATGGAGGACGGCTTATTGTGTCTAAGAACTTTATTTGTGGTGTCTAATCTTTATCACACCCTTCTTGTGTGGGACTGGCTGTCACTCCATTTTCTGTATGAGGGAGCAGAGGTGTGCACAGAGCAGCTAAGAGGCTGGCTTAAGACAACTGTTCTAGTGACCAGTAAAGCCAGGATCCAGACGCAGGCATGC